>NC_067479.1:118163214-118469896 GCF_947179515.1 Apodemus sylvaticus
CCAGGAGCTGGTTCTTTGAGAAAATCAACAAGATAGATAAACCCTTAGCCAGACTGACCAAAGGGCACAGAGGAAGTATCCAAATTAACAAACTTAGAAATGAAAAGGGGGATATAACAACAGAAACTGAGGAAATCCAAAAAATCATCAGATCCTACTCCAAGAGCCTATACTCAACACAACTGGAGAATCTGGAGGAAATTGACAATTTCCTTGACAGATACCAAATACCAAAATTAAATCAGGACCAAATACATCATCTAATCAGTCCCATAACCCCTAAAGAAATAGAAGGAGTCATAGAAAGTCTTCCAACCAAAAAAAGCACAGGACCAGATGATTTCAGTGCAGAATTCTATCAGACCTTCAAAGAAGACCTAACACCAATACTCTTCAAACTATTCTACAAGATATAAACAGAAGGAACACTACCCAATTCCTTCTACGAAGCCACAATTACGCTGATACCAAAACCACACAAAGATCCAACAAAGAAAGAGAACTTCAGACCAATTTCCCTTATGAACATAGATGCAAAAATAATCAATAAAATTCTTGCCAACCGAATCCAAGAACACATCAAAATGATCATCCACCATGATCAAGTAAGCTTTATCCCAAGGATGCAGGGTTGCTTCAATATATGGAAATCCATCAATGCAGTTCACTACATAAACAAACTCAAAGAAAAATACCACATGGTCATTTCATTGGATGCTGAAAAAGCATTTGACACAATTCAGCATCCTTTCATGCTTAAAGTCTTGGAGAGAACAGGAATTCAAGGCCCATACCTAAACATAGTAAAAGCAATATACAGCAAAATGGTAGCCAGCATCAAATTAAATGGAGAGAAACTTGAAGCAATCCCACTAAAATCAGGGACTAGACAGGGCTGCCACCTTTCTCCTTATCTTTTCAATATTGTACTTGAGGTACTAGCTCGGGCAATTTGACAACATAAGGAGGTCAAAGGGATACAAATTGGAAAGGAAGAAGTCAAACTATCATTATTTGCAGATGACATGATAGTCTACCAAAGTGACACAAAAAACTCCACTAGAGAACTCCTACAGCTGATAAACAACTTCAGCAAAGTGGCAGGTTATAAAATCAACTCAAGCAAATCAGTGGCCTTCCTATACTCAAAGGATAAGCAGGCTGAGAAAGAAATTAGGGAAATGACCCCCTTCACAATAAGCACAAACAGTATAAAGTACCTTGGGGTGACTCTTACCAAACATGTGAAAGATCTGTATGACAAGAACTTCAGGACTCTGAAGAAGGAGATGGAAGAAGACCTCAAAAAATGGGAAAACCTCCCATGTTCACAGAACGGCAGGATCAATATAGTTAAAATGGCCATTTTACCAAAAGCAAAATACAGATTCAATGCAATACCCATCAAAATCCCAACTCAATTCTTCACAGAGTTAGAAAGAGCAATTCTAAAATTCATCTGGAATAACAAAAAACCCAGGATAGCTAAAACTATTCTCAGCAACAAAAGAAATTCTGGGGAAATCAGTATCCCTGACCTCAAGCATACTACAGAGCAATAGTGTTAAAAACTGCATGGTATTGGTACAGTGACAGGCAGGCAGATCAATGGAACAGGATTGAAGATCCAGAAATGAACCCACACATCTATGGCCACTTGATCCTCGACAAAGGGGCTGAAAACATCCAATGGAAAATAGATAGCCTTTTCAACAAATGGTGCTGGTTCAACTAGAGGTCAGCATGCAGAAGAATGCGAATTGATCCATCCTTGTCTCCTTGTACTAAGCTCAAATCCAAATGGATCAAGGACCTCCACATAAAGCCAGACACTCTGAAGCTAATAGAAAAGAAACTGGGGAAGACCCTTAAGGACATCAGTACAGGGAGAAAGTTTCTGAACAGAACACCAATAGCGTATGCTCTAAGATCAAGAATTGACAAGTGGGATCTCATAAAATTATAAAGTTTCTGTAAGGCAAAGGACACCATCAAAAGGACAAATCGGCAACCAACAAATTGGGAAAAGATCTTCACCAATCCTACATCAGATAGAGGGCTAATATCCAATATATATAAAGAACTCAAGAAGTTAGACTCCAGAAAACCAAACAACCCTATTAAAAAATGGGGTACAGAGTTAAAGAAAGAATTCTCACCTGAAGAACATCGGATGGCAGAGAAGCATCTTAAAAAATGATCAACTTCCTTAGTCATTAGGGAAATGCAAATGAAAACAACCCTGAGATTTCACCTTACACCAGTCAGAATGGCTAAGATTAAAAATTCAGGAGACAGCAGGTGTTGGCAAGGATGTGGAGAAAGAGGAACACTCCTCCACTGCTGGTGGGGTTGCAAATTAGTATAACCACTCTGGAAATCAGTCTGGCGGTTCCTCATAAAACTGGGCACCTCACTTCTAGAAGATCCTGATATACCACTCCTGGGCATATACGCAGACAATTCCCTAGCATGTAATAAGGATACATACTCTACTATGTTTATCGCAGCCCTATTTATAATTGCCAGAAGCTGGAAAGAACCCAGGTATCCCTTAACAGAAGAGTGGATGCAAAAAATGTGGTATATCTATACACAATGGAGTACTTACTATTCAGTCAGTAGAAACAATGAATTCATGAAATTCTTAGGCAAATGGATGGAGCTGGAGAACATCATACTAAGTGAGGTAACCCAGACTCAAAAGATGAATCATGGTATGCACTCACTAATAAGTGGATATTAACCTAGAAAACTGGTATACCCAAAACATAATCCACACATCAAATGAGGTACAAGAAGAATGGAGGAGTGGCCCCTTCTTCTGGAAAGACTCAGTGAAGCAGTATAGGGCAAAACCAGAACGGGGAAGTGGGAAGGGGTGAGTGGGAGGATAGGGGGAGAGAAGGGGCCTTATGGGACTTTCGGGGAGTGGGGGGCTAGAAAAGGGGAAATCATTTGAAATGTAAATAAAAATATATCGAATTAAAAAAGAAATTAAAAAATATATATAAATATAATCCCCTATTTACTGTTTTGTAATTTTGGCAACACCAAAAACAACCTGCCATTCAACAGATCAGTCTCTCTGCATTTGATGAGAACTAGTATGGACAGCTATGACTAGCTACGTACATCTGGCAAAATACCACATTATTTTCTTTCAACAGCAGTTTTCCCTTTTCTTCCACTGTGCTGCACACTGTTGCCGCCACCTGATGAAACCACTGTGTGAGCAAGCCAGTTTTTAAGTCCCTTACTCCTGCAGCTTTAGATTCACAGAGCAAAGAAATTAAGCTTTCTACTAGTTTGCATTCTTCCCGTGGCTAACCTCTGCATACCTGGAAGGAAATCACTCAACCGGATTTGTTGGATTCCTCCTACTTTCCTGATGCTAGAATAATAACAACAGGCCCATTAGCATAACAGTGCTAGCATTTAAGAAGTGATTAAAGCCAGGCACTTTGTTGATTGTGACTGAAGATAGCTTCTAACTATGGAACTCACAGTAAAGTATACAAACAGCTTTAAGCACCCAGACAGCCTGGTCAGAAAGGAAACAGTTGTCTAGAAAATAAAGTCACAGCAAATGACCAATGAACTCTTTAAACTGAGACACAGCCTGAGGTAAATGAAAGAGTGTGCTGCATAACAAATGCATATGAAAGGTTCTTTAGACCAGCTCTCAAAGATTAGGGAAACAGTGTGATAAATAATACCAAGCTGATTAGATTTTGGTCAGTAAATTTTCCTATAGTAATCAGGAAGTACTATCTCCCCTTTTACGTTTAGGTGGAAAACTACTTCCCACCATGAAGAGTCCAAATCTTACATTTGTACTTACTTCTCTTAGGCCAGCAGCAGTTCTAAGAATATTGGATGCCATTTTAATCAAGTGGTTATGACTATATCCAATATCTAATAGTATACTACCTGAGGAGCCTGAAGTCCTGCTTACCAAACACATTTTCCTTTGCCTTTCATTCTTCTTATTGTTCTCTTCTTAATATTGACTGTCCTGCATGTAGCCTTGCAGGACACAAGAGGGTGGTTGTCAAGTGAATTCAGCCTTGTGGTAATTCTTCTTTTGTGTGATAAGATTGAAACTCTTCCTATGCTTGAAGAAAGTAAAATTATGCAAATTCTGGAAAGAGATAGAATTCTACCTTCCACTATTGGAATTGAAAAAAAAAACAGAGAGACATTTTTCTTTGGGGTCCCTGCATCAAAAGCCCTCTGTACAGATCTCAGTTAGATTTTAATTGAGAAATGATTAGAATAAAATATAAAGGGAGTTTAGAATAGGATTTCTTATAAATTTTCTATTGAGAATACATTTTAGTCTGAGAAAATTTTATATAACCCCAGATATATAGATATATAGCATAGGTGTATAAATCAATCAAATACAGACAATAAATTACAAATAAATGTATTTCAACACACACATATTTGATACTTATGAAAGATTAATTACATTTGCATAATAATGAAATCAATTGCTTCTTCATTTTTATTGAATTATAACCCTGGATGAATAGTTGATGCTGCAAGAAAAGCATCTCTAATGTTTTTTGTCTTGCTTGACATAGCAACTTAATAATCATCCCCATTGAGACTATCACTTCAGATCCTCACATAGCACAAAGTGGCAGAAGTATGTTTAGTACGCTTTCAGTATTTATGGAAAAACTTTTCCTTCCTCCAAACCAAAATTCATTTAATAACCTTTAAGACAAATCAAGTCAGCAAGTCAAATGTCAAGTTTTAAAATTAGCCACTAAGATCCAAAGATAAATTACTTTGATTCTTACATGCTGAGAAATGACAACAGAAAACCATTTAAGCTCTTTTCTATAATTAACACAGTATGTTTCTATAAAAGAAGAGACTTTTATACATAGAATAAACCCCTTGCATTTCATATTAGACTCTGGCAGGCTAGGCTGATTCCATGATTCCATGGCAGGCTAGGCTTCAAATTGGCAGTTCTGGAGACTAGGCCTAAATCTGTCTCCAAGAACTATGCATGTCCAGGAAAGTACAGGCCTTACCACCTGGAAAGTTACAGTTTCCAGACTTCATCAGCAACAATTTCCAGACCTCATCACTGATAGTTTCTAGCACCTAATGCCCCAGCAATGGTTCTGGAATGTTCCTAGAGGTAGAGCCAATAGATTAAGGTAGAGGTCACATACGGTTTTCTGCAATTCCCTTAATATGCTTTAAATCAGGCCTGTGAGCTCACTGGGCCACCTCCATCTTGGAAGATGGTAGACCCCAGCATGCTTGATTTCTGCAGAATGAAATGCTCTTTGCTTTTTCATACTGTTTGAGTCCAGGGTATCATTCTTCGGCAAATCATGGACCCTTATGATCCAATACTTTTAGAAGTTTAAAACTGGTTTTGTTAGTATTTTATAGCATGATGACTGCATCAGTACAAAACACATACTGTGTTCAGAGCCAAGATCACAGAGAAGTCAGGTGATATAACCTAGATAGAGATTGTAGCAAATATCTCACATTCAATACTTGCTTAAATTTGAATTAAATTTTTCTGTTGTTGCTGAACATTCAGAAATCTTTTACTTTGCCAAGGTTTTGTGATTCCCTCATATTCAGTTGACCCATAGCTAAAAAAGTTGCGTTCAGACCAATGGTGGGATATCATTCCCTGCATGAAAAGACAGGAAGATTGTAATAAGTTGAGAACAACATGATTTAAATGGTGAATTTCAAGCCAGTCAGTGATACATAGAGAAACTCTGCCCCAACATACATGTACACACATGCATACAAGCAGGGATAAATATGCATAGATACATGTATGTAGAGAGGGAGAGAATGGGAGGACCTGGGATCTGACAAGTAATTTTCAGCATTTTGCATTAGAAATGCAGTGTATCCCTGGCATCCTACCAAGTGTCTAGAGCATTAAAACCACTGCTTTAGCCACACTAACATATTATTTGTCTCTTTCCTACCCATTGTTCTAAAAATGGGATACCTCTCCACAATATTTTGAGCTTCATCATTCTAGGGTGCATTCTCTACATCTGTTCTATGGATATCACTGAAGCACTTGTTGGAAACATAAAATTCAGGGCTTCTGTTAAGTGCACTGAACCTGAATCACTTGGGGATTTCCAGCAAGTTGTGTTTTTACAAGTTCATGTGTGGTTCCATTATCTTCCTAAATTTAGGAGTCAGTAGTCTCTGGCAGCAATTTTCAAACCGATTTTGTAATGAATGTTCTAGAGGCATTGTTAAACTGTGTCACCATAATCTCCACTAGCCTGTGTAGAAGTCAAGAATGTGCTTATCTAAGGCCTAAAGGAGATGCTGACACTCTATTCTGGAGGACTGTTTCCAGACTGATATTTCTGGTGCTGGTCCTGGTGATCTTGTCCAGCATCCTAACTGCCTGTTGTCTAGCAATAACATCCTAAAGTTGCTTAATGCTACATGATTTTGCCTATAAGTTTACAAGTGTTGTCTTGTTTGTCATTCATTTTGTCTCTTCATAGAATTTTCTATTCCTGGCAGTTACATGAACCCATGATTTGCAAAGTCAGAAAAACACTGGTCTATGTTTCCTCCCCTGACATGTTTCCTGTTTTTTTTTTTTCTTTTATTTTTTTGACATCCATTGTTTGCTTCTTAGCTTTTCCAGTTGGTATTTTTGTCCACACTACTCCAAGAAAATACTCATATGTCTCCATCTACTAGCTACAGCAACATTGCCTTCTTGCTGTGGGAGATGAAGCTTGAACTGACTATCCCGGCACTGTTCCACAGCACTAACAGAGACACTTCCTGTCTCTAGAGCATCCTAAAGCAGGAATATCCTATTTAATGCAGGTAAATAGCAGGTGTTTATGACTAAGAAAATGTTATTCAGATAAGATATGTTATAGGAAATAGGAAATATTTTTTCCCTTCACTAATCTTTCTTATATGGACTTGCAAGGGCCTGAATTGCTTTGAAGCATTTACTTTGAAACTGTGGCTCATTTGTGTCAAATTCATCTTAAGTGTTCCTCACCTGGAGTAATTCTTAAAATTTTCTTTTCTCACACCAGACATTTCTGTAATATTCTTTTCCAGACTGGTTTCTGCTCTGTACTCAAACTATCTTCCTGGCTTCTGCTTCTTGGACTTTTGGCTATTAGCCTTTTCTTTTTGTGTTAAAGCTCTTGTTTCCTAGATATCTATTTCTTTCATTTTTGAATCATCTTTTATTTTTGAAATATTTTAAAAGGAAGAGCATTTCTTGGAGAATTTGATTATCCAATAACTTCTTTACTTCCTTACCCACTTGTGAGTTTGGTTCATGCAGTAGGTTTTTCTGGAGCACTTCAGTTATTTTTTTTGTTGGTGTGAATCTTGCTTTTGAGCTTTTCTAATTTCTGTCCTTACATGTCACCATTATTACTTTTTTTTCTAACATTCTGTAATTTGGAGCAGTAAGTGGGAGATTTTATTTATTTTTAAATTAATTTTTCTTTCTGATTTTTATTTTAAAGTTCTCATAATGGCATATATTTTATGCTGTGCATATCCCTTCACTATTGTCATTGCACACCTTTACCCCATTAGATCCTTTGTTCTCATTCATATGTCCTTGTGATACAGTAATATATTTATATGTATTTTTATGTATCTTTATAAAATCTAGGAACTACAAATCAGAAAAAATAAAAATTTGTAATTCTTACAGTGGCTTTATTTGCTAAATATATCCAGTTTTTCTGTTGTATATATACATGCCCCATTTTTTTCTACCCACTTCTTTGTTGTTGGTCCCCTAGTTTGGTTCTAAAACTTACTATAATTGGTACTGAGATTAAATACTCAGGAGCAGGAATATCTGTGATATGTTAACTTGGAGCACACTGGATATGTGTGGTTTCAGAACTGATCAGTTGATATCACCTAACTAGTTGCCATACTCTTTCCTGGGGCAGATAATTTCTCCTATTCTCATTGTTTCTCAATTATTTTTGTGTAGAATTGAGACATCATGATCTTTTTCCAATTCATGTTAATATATCTACTGGTGTGATTCTTATTCAGCTCATGTTTAAAGAGCTATGTTGTTGAAACTTTGTGAGTATATCTTCTGGCATTTCCAGGAAACAGAATCTCAAAGTTATCCTGTTTCTCTGGGTCTTACAATATTTCTGCTTCCTCTTTTGCAGTAGTATCTGAGCCTTATCTGTGAAAGTTGTGCTCTAGATACATATGTTGGGATTGGGCGCCCCGTTTATTGGTTGCTTATGAGTTTTTTCCCAATGGTATCTGTCTGTGGCAAAATGAAATTTCATTGATAAAAGGTGAGGACTACACCTACCTCTGGAGATAATGAAAAATAGTTTTATAAACCTGGATATTGACTACCATAGTGGCTGGGTAATTTTGTATTCCCAGCATTTTTGTCCACATGCTTGCTATCATCTTCTCTTCTCTTCTCTTCTCTTCTCTTCTCTTCTCTTCTCTTCTCTTCTCTCCTCTCCTCTCCTCTCCTCTCCTCTCCTCTCCTCTCCTCTCCTCTCCTCTCCTCTCCTCTCCTCTCCCCTCCCCTCCCCTCCCCTCCCCTCCCTCCCCTCCCCTCCCCTCCCCTCCCCTCCCCTTCCCTCCCCCTCCCCTCCTCTCCTCTCCTCTCCTCCCTTCTCCTATCCTATCCTATCCTATCCTCCCCTCTCCTATCTTCCCCTCCCCTCCTCTCTCCTATTTTCCTCTCCCCACCCCTCTCCTATCTTCCCCTCTCCTCCCCTCCCCTCTCCTATCTTCCCCTCCCCTCCTCTCTCCTATTTTCCTCCCCCCTCCCCTCTCCTATCTTCCCCTCTCCTCCCCTCCCCTCTCCTATCTTCCCCTCCCCTCCCTTCCCTCCCTCCCTCTCCTCTACTCCCTTCCCTCCCCTCCCTTCTCCTCCACTCCCCTCCCTTCCCTTCCCTTCTCTCCTCCCCTCTTACTTTCTGTTTTTCTTTCTTTTTAATGACTTCCATGTGACTAGTGTAGCATGGAATGGTATAAAATAATAGATTTCCTTGTGACATTTTCATACATTTATATTGTAATTGATCAAGTTTACTCCATTACTTACACTGTTCCCTCCTCCACCTCTACTCCTTTCCTCTCAAATAGTCAAAAAGGTAACTTTTAATGAGAATTTCCATGTTATCAAATCAAAAAGATTTACTGAGGCAATTATTTGCTTCTTTCCTTCATATATCTGCAAAATATCTTCTTTAAACTTCTATTATTGGCATATATCTTTAATTTTATTTTTAATACATTATTTTTCATCTCTTTCTTTTGCCCCCTAGGTTCTGTGGCTATGGTTTTCAATTCTAGTTGAATTTTTAACATCTGCTAATCTATGTTTACATTTCAATCTGAAGTTATATTTTCCTTGTAGAAAATATTTTCCAGGACTTTCTAATTTTTGCTGATTTAAAACTTCTTTTTATAGTTTCCTTGAATGTCAAAAGTTTTCTGAGATGTGTGCTTAATCACTTGTCTTTTTGTCTGGTTAGCTGAGGGCGATAGTTCTCTGTCCTTTATTAGATTTGGATTTCTTAAGCTGAAGTATTTGGGAATACTATACTTCAGCATTTTTAGATCTCATCTCTAAGCCAATTGCATTCCCAGAGAAAACATCTTTCATTTTCCTGTCTAGAAGTTCTCTGTTTGACTGGTAATATTTTGGATCCTAGTGGCTGTCTCAGTATTCAGTTTCTGAGTTTTTAGGTAATTGTGCTTTTTCTCTTCTGCAGCTGTCTCTGATGTTGCTTAAGGCAGAAATCTTATAAGTTGCCCTCTGTGAAAAGGAAACCCTCCAGCTTCCCTGGCCCAGGAAAAATTGTCTGTCCATATCAGAGAGACCTCAGATTCCTTCTCACCTAGCTCCCCTTTTGCCCCTATGATCAGGAATGGGTTTGTCAGCCGCTTAACCATTTGAGAGATCTATAGCATGAGCTGTTTTGCTTCCTGGTCTCTTTTTTGCTGGTTTACCATTGCACTTTACTCTGGTCTCTCTGAAAGCCCTGTAAGCTTGTGGATCCAACATGCTTATATTTTCTTGGCTTTATGTTGTTGTGATTTCTTTTTTCAACCTCATAAGATTTTGTTGTTTCTCTGTGTTTGACTGTTTCTATTTTAGAATGTTGGAATTGTTGGTAAATGAATTTGTCTAGGCAAATATGTTCTATCTGTGATCTTCAAGAGATGAACTTGTTTCAATATTTTATGATTGGTACTTCCTGTCAGAGAACCAGTTCTCAACAACTCAGAGATTTCACTGCTTAAATCATCTAGAGCTTATTCTCATTGTTATCTGTAAAAATGATCAAATATAGATGCTTATATTTTTATACTTATAAATAAGTACCATTATTTTACATGTTAAATGTATTCATTATAAACTGAAATACTTTACATGTTTCTTGATCTGCATTGTTAATTTATTCTGTTTGTTAAAGTTAGCTGTTAACGTCTTTCCAGACAAAGTATATGGGAGTGTTTTAGTGTCATTTCTTGTACTGTGATAAAATAAACTGACACAAAGGACTTAGGTGAGAAAAGAGCTTATTTAAGATTAAAATTCCAGGTTACAGTCCATTATTGTGAGGAAGTCAAAGCAGGTATTTCAAGCCCATGGTCTTAAACACTCAGCCTCAATCACCTGGTATGAATTTCAAACACATACAGACATTCACACACACACACACACACACACACACACACACACACACACACACAGACACACACGCACACGCACACGCACATGCACACACACACACAAACACGCAGAAAGAGAGAGAGAAGACAAAAATAAATGAATTCATGTTCACTTGTTTGCTTGTTTTTAATTTGATTTCTCTACTTAAAAACAAGGATTAATTTATTTTCATTTCATGTATATGAGACTTTTGCATGAATGTATGCAAGTACATCATGAACTTGTACTGTCCAGAGAGGTCAAAAGGAGGCGTTGGTTTCCCTAGAATTAGAGTTACAGGAAGTTGTGAGCTTCCATGTGAGTGTTGGTAATTAAACTTGGGTCCTCTCCAAGAACATTAGTTGTTCTTAACAGTTCTGTTCTTATCAGTTGAGCCATCTCCATCCCAGTTTCTCAATGCTCTGCCTAGGGAATGGTATCACCTACTGTTTCAATGTATGTGAACACATGCACATAATGTAACAGCTTCTGATATATAGAATTACATAACCTTCCATTCATGGATACATTCAAGGTCTTGAGTCTTCTAATTAAGCTTTTTGTAGGGGGAAAGTAAATTAATAGGTAAGAAAAGAAGCTTCCAGTTTTAAATTTCTTCCAAAAAATGTATTAGTTCAGAATCTTTAAGTAGCAAATCACAATAATTGACTTAAACTAGTTTGAATAAAACAAGAAATTTTATGAATACATCTAAATAGAAAGTCAGTATGTAGTGTTGGCTTCAAGAGAAGTGATTAATTGAAGTCCTGTTAACTTTTCTTTATCTCTAAATTCTATTTATTTTTATTTTTTAGGATTAATGACATTCCTCTTAGTAGTATTTCCCTTTTTTCATTGTCTGACATAAAAGGAAAATGAACTCTGACCCAAAGGGTTTATCAAAGCTCCTCTGCCTCCAGTGGGTTCTGGTAATACACATGCCTGTCAAAGCATTTACTCTCCTTAAAGATATACCATGTTCTGATTGCATAAGTGCCAGGTCTCAGTCTGTTTCCATTGGAGGAGCATGATCAGTTTTATTTAAAAGTATATTAATTAGTATAGAAGAAAGTTTATTTCTGGAAATGAAATTTTTCTAAAATTAGGAATATGTTGATACAAAATAGCAAATTATGGAAGTGAAATTTGTGAGGCAGCTTGTTATCTCTGGTTGATGTCTCAGTTATGAATCTCTTCCTTGCCTGCACGTACTTTCAGGATGATTTGTGAGTAAACATTCATCTTCATGTTAAGATCAGCTCCACTGCAACCAGGACCTGCTTTCCATTTCCTACTATCTCCAGCACTAAGGCTGTTTGTTGATTTTTGATATTAGAGCATAGGCCGTTGGTATTCTGTTCAGGAAAATTTCCCCTGGGCCTATGTATTCGAGGCTCTTCCCACTTTCTCCTCTATAAGTTTCAGTGTATCTGGTTTTATGTGGAGGTCCTTGATCCACTTGAACTTGATCTTTGCACAAGGAGATAAGAATGGGTCATTTGCATTTTTTATATGCTGACCACCAGTTGAACGAGCACCATTTGTTAAGAATGCTGTCTTCTTTTCCATTGGATGGTTTTAGCTCCTTTGTCAAAGACAAAGTGACCATTGGCATGTGGGTTCATTTCTGGGTCTTCAATTATATTTCATTGTTTTACCTGCCTGTCACTATACCAATATCATGTAGATTTTATCACAGTTGCCCTGTAGTAGTGCTTGATGTCAGGGATGCTGATTCCATCAGAAGTTTTCTTATTCTTGAGTTTTTCTTTTTTTTTTTCTTTTTTTATTTCTTTCTTTCTTTTTTTTTTTGCTATTGTGGGTTTTTATTATTTCAAATGAATTTAAAGAATTACTCTTTCTAACTCTATGAAGAACTGAGTTGTAATTTTGATGGGAATTACATTGAATCTGTAGATTGCATATGGTAAGATGACCATTTTTACTATATTAATCCTGCCAACTCATGGGAACATGGGAGATCTTCCCATCTTCTGAAGTCTTCTTTGATTTCTTTCTTCAGAGACTTGAAGTTCTTGCCATACAGATTTTTCACTTGCTTAGTTCGAGTCACACCAAAGTATTTTATATTATTTGTGACTATTGTAAAGGTTGTTGTTGCCCTTATTTCTTTTTTACTTTGTTTATCCTTTGAGTAGAGGAAGGCTAATGATTTGTTTGAGTTAATACTATATCCAGCCACTTCGCTGAAGTTGTTTATCAAGTTTAGGAGTTCTCTGGTGGAATTTTTAGGTTCCCTTAAGTATATATCATATCATCTGCAAATAGTGGTATTTTGACTTCTTTTTTTCCCAATTTTTGTCTCTTTAACCTCATTTTGTGGCATAATTGCTCTGGCTAAAACTTTTGAATACTATTTTGAATAGGTAGGGAGAGAGTAGGCAGCCATGTTTACTCCCTGATTTTTAGTGGGATTGCTTCACATTTCTCTCCATTTAATTTGATGTTGGCTACTGGTTTGCTGTATGTTGCTTTTACTATGTTTAGGTATGGGCCTTGAATTCCTGATCTTTCCAAGGCTTTTATCATGAAGGGCTTTTGGATTTTGTCAAATGCTTTTACAGCATGTAATGAAATGATCATGTGTTTTTTTTCTTTGAGTTTGTTTATATAGATGATTATCTTGATGGAGTTCTGTGTATTGAATAGTTCCCTATACTCCTGAGACGAAGCCTACTTGATTAGGATGGGTGATCATTTTGATGTGTGCTTGTATTTTGTTTGCATGAATTTTATTGAGTATTTTTGCATCAATATTCATAAGAAAAATTGGTCTGAAGTTCTTTGTTTGTGGAATCTTTGTGTGGTTTAGGTATCAGAGTAATTATGGCCTTATTTCTCAATTTTAAAATAATTTGCTTCTCTTTGGAACTATAAGTTATGTTAGAGGCACATTACACATTTTAAAGACTCTTATCTTTAAAGATGTTGCTTCTTAGGTTATGATTTCATTAATAATTCTTGGTTGAATATATTTAATGATGTTGTTTACAAAATTATGATCCCTTGATTTTCATCTTTCAGTGTTATTTATTCATTGGCATTTTGAATGTGTACAAAGGACATTTTTCATATTTATTTATAATGGGTCCTTTTAGAAAATTTTATTTCAATAGTTTTTAATTTCTCACAATGTTTACATGACTCTCATATCTCTCTATAATTGGTCAACAGCCCCTCTAAACAGGATTTGGGTAACTTAGACAAGCCCAGTTGATATTTGTCACCTTCTTATTTATTTACTCCCATTCCAAAAAAGTTCTCCTAAATGATGGTTAACCTATACTATGGGGCAAATCGACTGTGCCACGAGGTAGAACTGGTAAGGTTGAGCAGATTGAAAACACAGGAAATTTTAGAATTGAGAAAGGTAGGCATGGAACCAGCTCTCTGCCAAGCACTACTTGTCCTGGAACACATAACCATGACACTCCACTGATAGGATCATGATAACTGGACACATAGCATAAAAACCTGGAGTTCTCCATACTAATGAGATGTTTAGGTAGGCCCTGATTGTTTAAACAATGAGGTTCCCTTCCTATAAAAAGTATCTAGCCCCTGGTTCTCCCTGAGTAAGATGCTTGCATTTGCATCCACCATTAAATAAAGCACTTTGGACAAGCAAGGATTATCTCTTTTATCAAGAATCACCAGAGGGAAAGGGCTGTTTTAGTAAAGAGTCTCTACTAAATCTCTAGGAGAAGGCTTTCTCTTTTCTATCTCCTCTGTACTCTTGGGACTCATTCAGAACCAAACTGTTTACATACATTCTATTTTAGTATACCCTATAGTAAAAGTACCTTTAGAACTTCCTTAGCATGTATTTATCATATACTTTCAAAAACAGATATGTCAACTTTCCTGCTATCACTTGTATGCTATTTAAGTCTTCCAGTCACCCACCATATTCCCTTATCTTCCAGATGGAAGACTATAAAACTGGAGCTAATCACATGTTCAGAAGGAATAGGGACAACATCTGCATGCTTCCTCATTATCCATTACTCCTCTTTTGCCCCATTTTACTTGAACTATCCTTCTTTGACATGCCAGAGGGGCTTTGTATTGTGATAGCTTCCACCACACATATCTCTATCTATGCACCTGTTATTGTCTTCTCTACTTACTATTTTATGTCTAGCATTACATAATTTCTGAATTAAATAGAGAGTAGCATAATAAGAGTGAACCACTGATATTGATATTATGAGAATAAAAAATTTTCCTCATTTTTCCATTGTAAGAAAACTATACTAAATTTGCTTATTTAACAGAAGCCAGGCAAATTATAAAATGAGGAAAAGTAGTTTATAAACTATACAATAAGGAGTTAAAATCCAAAATAAATGAATTTTAGCTAGGACATAATACCACATAGATACCATGAACAAAACAAAATCACAGAGTTTATATACAACTCACATTTTACCTCTTCTTCCTACCTCTGAGTTCTTGGCAACTATGACTATGGTTTTTTATCTTCCAAGTTTATCTTATCAAGACTGTATCAGGATAGAAACAACACACTCTGTAGCCTTTTCTTGTGGCTTCTTTTAGTTAGCATGATATACATTTATCCTCTCTCTGTGACTTCATAGCTTGGTGGCATATACTTTTTAATTATCTCACTTCCTAAGGAGCATTTTGTTTGACCCTCAAGTGCAGGCAGTAGTTTCCTTGTTGAGGGAAGAATTTTCATAAAGCCTCTGTTGGCTTGAACTTGTCTTTTCTCCCACCTTTACCTGCTGAGTGATAGAATCACACATGTGTGCTGCTATAACCAACCACATTTGGATTTAAGTATAAAGCTGCCACTGATGCTCATGTGCAGGCTTTTTAGGGAGGGTAAGTTTTCCAACCACATGAGTCAATATTAAGGGTCACATTCCCTAACCACAGTTTAGTTATTACAAACTGCTGAGCCATCTTCCAACATGGTCAAGACTTGGGACAATTTCCTTCTCTTCTTGGTCTTTGCTGGATTGTGGAAAAGACTTTAAATGTTTCAAAGTGTGGACCCGTGTTCTGTATCTTCTCTGTTAATATCTGGGTGCCGTCATACATCGACTCAGGAAGGGTAAGACAATGTCCATGACAGGGGTCTGCAGTCTGCATCTCCCTTCAGGGGAGAGTGGGTCCCTGGATGAGCAGAATCCTGGTTTGGTTGAGAGCAAGTGCCAAGTTTGGAAGGGTTGAGAGAAGAGAGAAGGCCTTCTTAGAGAGTCTTAGTGTTACAGTTTATTTATGTGAAGGCCTTACACATGGCAATTTTTAATGAAGTACCTGAGATGAACTTACCTTGTTCATATTTCTTTATTGGTATATATATGAATGCATTTGCTTTATTCAGGGTGAACTATTATTATATAATTTTCAGGATGGGCATGAGAATATTCAGGAATAGAAGATCATTAGGTAAAAGCTAAGGTTACTGACATGTCTAATTAACATGAAGAGGCATTCAATGTGTTGTGCTACATGGCTAAAGACTAATCATCTTAATCATCTTAGTTGACAGTCATGATTACATGCACCAGAACAGGCATGGAGGTAATGAGGAAATAGCCCTATTCCTCCCATCTTTGAGATTCCAGGGGTTTGAACATGCCCTCATCAGTCCCATGCCCAACTAGCTGCACTGTCTACATGTCCTACACCAAACCACCACATATCAAAGCACTTTCCATATTACATTCAAAGAACTTACCACTGGGCTTGGAGGCAAGCTTTAGTGTGCTTTAGGTAGGTCATACCAGACAGTCACTAACTCAACATTTCTCAGAATTCATGTTACCTGCACATGACTTAATTTTTCTGGGGACTCAGAAGAACTTTCATGACACCTTTTCATTTCACTCAGCAGAATGCCCCCCTCCAAAAAGAAAATACATGTTTTGCTTTTGCTCATTCTTCTAATCTCTGCACTCTCTAACACACACTACATCTAGCTGGTCTTTTCACTCCCTAATTGCCTTCTCAATGCTGTTTAGTAAAATTGCAAAGGCTACATCAATGCACACCTCAGTATGACTACATCCTTATATTATTTTTATTCATTTTCTTTCAATCTCTCTCTCTGTTCATCCCCCTATGCACAGTTACACACTCATGTGCATTCGCACACACATACATATGTGCACATTTGCACACACAAACACACTAAAGACATAGTATGAAATGTTAACTCAGAAAACCCAGATTTAGGTTTTTAGTTAAATATCATGATTCTTCATTTTCTTTATATACTTACATATATAGAGGTTTTAGGTAGAACCTAAATATTTTTTTCAGTCAGTAAACTGTCATTTCAAATGCTTTCATATAGTGGTTTTATAAGATAGTTAATTCTAAGACTGAACTTTGCAAAGCAAGCCATTAACTTGATTTATTATGAAACAGAAAAGTTGCTCACTAGATACCCTGCTGTGAAGTAATTTGACAGTAATGATATTGGTTTCCCCCCACTGACTAAGATTAACAATACCAATTTGCTAAGTTAATGCTTGTGTTATTATTGTCAATAAATAATTGAATTTATAACTTGACCAAATACAAAGCAGATTCTGGCATCAGGACCTCTAAGATCAATTTGACTAAAGAGGTTACATTTCCATATTGCATATGAAACAAAGATTCCCTATCTGACAAAAGAATCAAATAATGAAATCAAACGATACAATTAAGACCCACTGTAACTTTGGGAATTGGGGCATTGCACCTAAACAAGATGAAGGTCTTCACTTTGTGATTGCTACCTTATATCCTGATGGGTGATTTGCTTTGTTCCTGCTCCTTAGTTCTCCTGTACTCACAGAGATCACCAAAGTTTACTGGGATTTCCTCCTTGAAAGGGAAGCATCAAGAATTTAGAGCTTCATTAAAGGAGGGCAAATTTTTCCTGGTTGTTTTCCAGGGAGCATAGTCTCAGTTAGTGAGTGGCGTCCGGACACGGGGCTGAATACAAGAAGGCTTCCTGAGGTGACCCTGTTTTGGTGAAGCTTCACGGAAAAAGGAAAAGATGGTATCCTGCATGGTGAGAAACTATAGGTGCTAGAGGATATGGACTAAGTGAGGAAGTGTTAACCCAGCACTTAATTGCTTAGGGGGCAGACAGTGGAAAATGGGGTACGAACTTGGTAGGCATTTGTCCACAGCTCTTAAGAGCTGATTCAAGTGAAAAAGAAAAGGGTTTTAAAAATAGGCATATATCCGCAGCCTCCAAGAGCTGCTTTAAAGAGGAAAATGGATGCAATTGCTTAACAACAAGCATGCTTCTCTTTCTGTGTATCTTTCTGTGTTGTTTGTCCCAGTGCATTGACTGTTTGTCTATGTGTACGTTTATGTCATCTCTGTGTTTTTGTGTGAATGACTGTTTCATGTTAAAAAGAAAAATTGGTAAGGATTTTATCTGCTGGCAACCTCTTGAGCCACCCGCTGTTTGTGTGGGGACTGATTTAAAGCTGCGCACCACAGCGAAGCTCACTCACCTGAGAGGTGAACATAGCTGCAGAAAAAGCCACTTTTAAAAGCCCAGAAGCCTCAAGGTTTGGGAAAACTTTGATTTAATTTATGAAATTCATGTAATCGCTTTATACTTGTTTCTAATTGGTCTTAACAGTATAAGGTTTTACATATCTTGACTATAGAGTTATAAATTAATTGGTTATGATTTGAAAGGTATAGCATTATTAAGAAAAGGTTAGTTTAAAACTGGTGATTCAGTGTTGGGGCCGTCTTAACTAGCTACATGTGACAACTCATGCCTTGTTCTTGTTTATAATTGGTCTTAAAGGTATGAGTATATTTCGCATGTCTTTTTTTTTTTTTTTATTTTTTATTTTTATTTGATATAATTTATTTACATTTCAAATGATTTCCCCTTTTCTAGCCCCCCCCACTCCCCGAAAGTCCCGTAAGCCCCCTTCTCTTCCCCTGTCCTCCCTCCCACCCCTTCCCAGTTCCCCGTTCTGGTTTTGCCAAATACTGTTTCACTGAGTCTTTCCAGAACCAGGGACCACTCCTGCTTTCTTCTTGTATCTCATTTGATGTGTGGATTATGTTTTGGGTATTCCAGTTTTCTAGGTTAATAACCACTTATTAGTGAGTGCATACCATGATTCACCTTTTGAGTCTGGGTTACCTCACTTAGTATGATGTTCTCTAGCTCCATCCATTTGCCTAAGAATTTCATGAATTCATTGTTTCTAATGGCTGAATAGTACTCCATTGTGTAGATATACCACATTTTTTGTATCCACTCTTCTGTTGAGGGATACCTGGGTTCTTTCCAGCATCTGGCAATTATAAATAGGGCTGCTATGAACATAGTAGAGCATGTATCCTTATTACAAGGTGGGGAATCCTCTGGGTATATGCCCAGGAGTGGTATAGCAGGATCTTCTGGAAGTGAGGTGCCCAGTTTTCGGAGGAACCGCCAGACTGCTTTCCAGAGTGGTTGTACCAATTTGCCACCCCACCAGCAGTGGAGGAGTGTTCCTCTTTCTCCGCACCCTCTCCAACACCTGCTGTCTCCTGAATTTTTAATCTTAGCCATTCTGACTGGTGTAAGATGAAATCTTAGGGTTGTTTTGATTTGCATTTCCCTAATGACTAATGAAGTGGAGCATTTTTTAAGATGCTTCTCCGCCTCGCATGTCTTGACTATATAGAGTATTGGCTTATAAGTCATTGGACATGATTTAAAAGGTATAATGTTATTAACAGAAAGTTAGGTTAAAACTGGTAGTTTAGGGTAGTAGCCATTTTAAACAACAAGTGGCACGACGCAACCCAGGAAATACAGGCCTCTAACATGCTTTTTTTAATCTGGAACCCATGGCTTCTGAAAAATAAGATATCTGGTGGCCCTTGGTTTGCTACTTGAATTAATTGCAAGCTACCAGGATCAAAGCTTCCAGTCACTAAGGCACCAATGAACTGTGATTTATTTTTTAAATACCTGGCATCATGTAGTTATCTTGATTTTCTCTTATTTAATTAACATTAGATAAGCATCATAACACTAATTAATTAGTAAAGAAAGAAAACAGTTCTGTGGACATTGAAAAAAATCTTTGGCCTTATATTGCTGCAAATGTTCAGCCAGGATACTTTACTGATTCTTCAGGATATTGACCTTTCTGTTTCTACTGAATACCTGTGCATCTGTATGGATAGGCAGCATGACCATGCCATTCCTCTCTATTATCATTATTATTTCAAAATATAAAATGCTTTCAATTATATGTGAGCTCTTAAAGACTTTCAGCAATTCTTTTTGATATTTTGTTTCATAGTTTCACTATTAGCATTTCTAAACACAGCCAATATTATGTCTACACTCAATATGCCATAAGCTATCTTGCATGTATATGTGAGTGTGTGTGTGTGTGTGTGTGTGTGTTTGTGTTTGTGTGTTTGTGTTTGTGTGTGTTTGCATGCACATATATGAATATCTGTGTGGCATGGAGGTCAAAGGACAAACTCAGGTGTCAATCCCTAGGTTCTGTACACATGACTGTTTGACACAACACCTCCTCGTGGTCTGTGCCTCATCAATTGTGCTGGGCTGCCTAGCCAGTAGCCTTAACACTCTGTCTCTGCCTCTCCAGAGGAATACAGATTGCAGGGATTCTAGATGTTGATTATCGCTAATGGCTTTTTATGTGTTCTATGCTTTACTAACCAAAAGAGTATCTCTTTAGTTATTCATTGCTTTTTACATAAAATATATTTTGTATTTTCTTTTATTTCCAATGGGTATCTTATCATTTCTTTTATTTTCTTTTATTTCCAATGGGTATCTTATCATTTCTTTTATTTCCAATGGGTATCTTATCATTTTCTTTCTGAAATAACTGATTAAGATGCATATTTAAACAACATGTTTGGTAATTTCATTAATAAAAATGGGTTTATATTTGACATTTTTAATATACGACAGCTTATATAAATAATAGACCTTTAAAACATGTTTTCTTTATTGTACTTTCTTTAGCGGTTTGATTTGTTCTACAGGATTGAGCTTTCAGGAAGATTACCTGACATTTTCATATAAAGGGTGTTTCAGAGGGAAATGTTAAACATTTTCAGGTATTAAAAGATACTATCAAAGTTCAAAGAGGTGCACAACCTGAAAAATGATCAGTTAGCAAACCATTGCATCCTTGGAATAAGGAGGACTTCAATTAAAAATTGAGGCACAGCTATTAATACTTGTAGATAAAGCCAATAAAAGCTGAGAAACACATTGGCAAGACTCACTGACAATGAGGTGGCTGCTTCAGAATAAAAGTCCTTAACAGCAAATGGAAGTCACACAGCAACTTCCTCATGGGGGCTGAACTGAAGCTTGCCTGAGAACCTAGAGATTGGTGACATAGACAATGACAGCGACTCTGGAACTGCTCCTTGGAGGACATGCTTGCCTGGGAACAATGGGACAGGGGTGGAAGGTTTAAAGGATGCTCCCAGAGAATCAATAAAGGAGCTTGCTGCCTCATTATCACCTGTTCCTGAATTCTGGGCCATTGATTCTGTGCCTTCTCACCCACTGCTCCCAAGAGGGATGCTGGGTAGGACAGAGGACTCAGGCAACACAGGGCCAACTGCAACTGGAGTATAAGAATAAGTGCTCTCTTCCTTGCATCCTCATGGAATACCTGAAAGACTCTACAGTGAGACATTAGCTTGTACATGAGTTTGCTTGAAATTTATAACCTGTTCTCTCTCCTGGGAAGAAGCAGAAATATCACATTCTAAATATAGCATTTAACATGAGATGTCAGCATCTATTCTGCATATGTACTACTGCCAAACCTTTTGTCATCATCTTAAGTTAGACAGTAGTGGTGTTTGCCACCAGAAAAGACCAACCATACCATTTTTAAAATGTTTGACAATCTGGTTTCTGTTACCTATGTACTATTTTCACATCCTATTATCCCTTTCCAGAGAGACCTTGGTAGCACTCTGGCTGGGCACTCTGCTTTGTCCTGTCTCTTCTCTCACCAAAATAGCCACATTGTTCATTTTAAAGGTACATTATTGTAGACATCAATCTGTTAAAGCAGGGAATACTTACCATTTCATTCTTCCTTAAGAGTAAAGGACACTTCAATAAACCAAGATTTGCATACAATGTAGCAATCTATGAACTCTTAAAAGTTTGCTTCCCATTGTCATTCAGCACCAGGTAATCCAGTGTCCTTATTCTTTATACACAGTAATTGTATCCATCAGGAAGTACCTGCTCTGGATTTGCCTTGTCTCTTGGACACTTATATCCCAAGAGCCATAAAATACTACTCTTCTACATTTGAATCTTTGCTGAAACTACCTACCCAAAGGAGGTTATCTTAGCTATTTTATTTAATATTTCCCTTTTCTCACTCACCATTACATTGCATTACTAGGTCCTGCACTATATCTTCTGTTGTATCTGTTATACCAAATAGCACATGCTGAATTTGTAGTTGTTGAGTGAATGAGACCATTGATTACTATGTTTATCTTAGTGTCTCTAAGAGCAGTACAAAATATTTATTACATGGGTATAGAATGGATATAATTCTGGTGTGTAATTTATACACAAATTCCTTTAATTTTGCCTTATTAGTTACATAATTACATATTTTTATAAAACATTAATTCTCTGTTATGCATCTTGAGTTAAATTGTATATGCACTGTGTACTCAGGTATAGAACACCAGGGGAAATCACATGCCACACCTTGAGAGTGGCTTGGATTATTTATTTCCCTTGGGTTAGCATGGAGACTCCATCTCATCATATGCAAAATTCTGAGTGAAAGCTCCTTCCTTTCACTCAGAAAGGAATTTGGAAAAGCCCTAGAAATTCTTACTACCCAAAGTCTTAATAGCTATTATTTTCTGATGAAATGCCAGATAACATAGTTCCAAAGAAAGAGAAATAGATTATATACTATACTACTAAGATGCTCTTTTTGACTAATGCATAAAAATAGACACCAGTGTTGAGAGTACGGCAAAACCTTTCTTTGCACTGCTTCCTGATATACACAATAAGTGACTCTAAATTGACAAACTTAACGATCAAAATAAGTGTACTTCCATAAAATAGTTTTGGGGTAGTCAAAAATATCCTTGGGTAAATAATTATTAAAAAATCTATAAAACTCTATTAACATAGTAACATATTACCTAAGTGTCATTAGAAATGTTTTAAGGCTAATAGAATCTTCTTATTTCTTATCAGGATTACTAGAGTATTGGATCATTTCTCAGTTACACATATGGGTAAAAAGTTTGAGGACTGAAAGTCATTGATTGGTAAGGTGTTCCTACATGCTATTTTTAGAATAGTTTTGATGTTTTTCCATTCAAAAGTATCATATGACCATGGTATACAGTCATACACAAGTTTGTAAATGCTGGTAATTTCAAAAGTCATTCAGATGTAGGGCTGAGGAGATAGCTCAGTAGAGGAGGGAGCTTGGTTCTCTTATATAGAACCTGAAATCGGGTCCCAACATCTACACAATATATTGCAAAAGTCTGCAACTCCGATTTTATGAAGATGAAATACTGTTTTCTGGATTTTTCTGCTGTTCTACCACTGCATAAATATGATATACAGACATATATTTAGTAAAAACAAAATAAACAAACAACAACAGAAATCCAACCAAAGAAAGAGAAGAAAACTAACAACAATTCCTCTTAGATACACCCACACTAAAAATAAACAAACTTTAAAAAATACCCATAGATATAGCAGTACATCTATAGAAATGCTGCTATGTAGGAAAGACTAGTAATTTTACTTTGTATAGTAATTATTGTATACTCATCAGGATGCCACTTCTGATGCATGCCTAGCACCCAATAAAAAATATTTTTTAATGTCCAGAATACAGTGGTTTCTTGGTTTCTAAATGAAAAAGCTGCCCAGTAGAGCATACCAGAGCAGTAGGAAAGTGTGTGTCTGTATTATCTGAAAGGCATCATCTAGTCACATCTGTCTTTTAAGCACTTGAAATGCAGCTAATATCTGCCTGAGAGTAGGCTCCTCAATGTGCTGACTGTGGTCCACTGCTCACTCCATTATTGATTAGCTCCGAAGTGCCCAGCTCTGCACATAATGCTATTGCTCACGGCTCTTGCATCTCTGGCAACTATGGAGAATTTGAAGTCCAAATTCTTTGTTTATTAATATAGTATTTATTGCTGCCTTTGCCTTTTTGCCAGTGCTATACTTCTAACTGTTCTAAAACTCTGTCTCTCACAAGGCAGACTCTATTATATAGAAATATTAAGGTGCCCATAATATAAGTACCATTGTAGAAATATGGTAGAAAGTCAATCCAGAAAGTAGTTGGCTGAGATTTGTTCTTGGATTCTTCCTAATTTTGTGATGTCTCAGTCTTATTGTCTGCTGACCTTATCTGTGCTTTGCTGGCAGATATCAGGCCCCAATGTTGAATTTCATGAGATAGAATTCACTGCATGGTTAGGGCCTTTTGTGAATTCACTGAGATTTGTCATCCAATATTCTCACTGGGAAATGGTCTATCAAGTTATAAGCTCACACATTTTCTACCCACTGCCCCCCAAAGTCAAAGTATCGATGTTAGTTTTTTTTAAAAAAAGGCTTGTTACTAGACAGATCACACCAGCAAGGACAGTTCCCACAAGAGGGATCCTTTACTGAAAGGGGAGAAGAAACAAAAAAGAGGAAAAAGAGTGTGATGGGTTGAGATTTTCGTCTTCTAGCTGAACTATTATGTAGGTAACCTGGTGATGGTGTGCACAGGTAATGCAGGTGAGGCATCTTCAGGGATTGCCATGGCCACAGACACAAGCAGGGTCCTTATAGCCTAGGGATGATGTCATCACTGGATTCAGATGCTAGCTATAAACATATGTTGGAGGCTTTGAAAAGGCTTAGTAATAGGTTTGACTTGAGAAGAAGTTTGTGGGTGGGACCTAATGCCACTTCATATATGGGGTGGGGAATGAGGGAAAAGGAAGGAACACAGGAACATAAAAAGTGGCTATTCCTAAGAATGATAAAAATCTCTTCCTTTGGATTAATATAGTTAAAATGGCCATCTTGCCAAAAGCAATATACAGATTCAAGCAATCCCCATCAAAATTCCAACTCAGTTCTTCATAGAGTTAAAAAAAAAAAGCAGTTCTCAAATTCATCTGGAATAACAAAAAACCCAGGATAACAAAAACTATTCTCAACAATACTAAAAGAACTTCTGGGGGAATCAGTATCCCAGACCTCAAGCAATACTACAGAGCAATAATGTTAAAGACTGCATGGTATTGGCACAGTGACAGGCAAATGGACCAATGGAATAGAATTGAAGACTCAGAAGTGAATCCATACCTATGGTCACTTGATCTTTGACAAAGAAGTGGAAAACATCCAGTGGAAAAAAGATAGCCTTTTCAACAAATGGTGCTGGTTCAACTGGAGGTCAGCATGCAGAAGAATGCGAATTGATCCATCCTTATCTCCTTGTACTAAGCTCAACTTCAAGTGGATTCAGAGCCTCCATACAAACCAGACACACTGAAATTAATAGAAAAGAAAGTGGGGAAAGCACTTGAGGACATGGGCACAGGGGTAAAGTTCCTGAACAGAGCTTATGCTTTAAGATCAAGAATTGACAAATGGGACCGTATAAAAATTACAAAGTTTCTGTAAGGCAAATGACATTGTCAAAAGGACAAAATGGCAACCAACAAATTTGGAAAAGATCTTCACCAACCCTACATCTGATAGAGGGATAATATCCAATATATACAAAGAACTCAAGAAGTTAGACCACATGGAACCAAATAACCCCATTAAAAATGGGGTACAGATCTAAACAAAGAATTTTCACATGAAGAAATTCAGATGGCTGAGAAACACCATAAGAAATGCTCAACATCATTATTCATTAGGGAAATGCAAATCAAAACAACCCTGAGATTTCACCTCACACCAGTCAGAATGGCTAAGGTTAAAAACTCAGGAGACAGCAGGTGTTGGTGAGGATGTGGAGAATGAGGAACACTCCTCCACTGCTGGCAATTGCAAGGCAGTACAACCTCTGTGGAAATCAGTCTGGTGTTTTTTCAGAAAACTGGACATGACACTTCTAGAGGTAACCCAATCACAAAATAATACACATGGAATGTAATCACTGATAAGTTGATATTAATTAGCCCAGAAACTCTGAATACCCAAGACACAATTAGCATATCAAATGACTCCCATGAAGAAGTAAGGAGAGGGCTCTGATCTTGAAAAGGCTTAATCCAGCATTGTAAGGGAGTACCAGGACACAGAAAAAGGAGGGAGGTGATTGGATAATGGGTGGAGAGAAGAGGGCTTAAGGGACATATGGGGAGGGAGGAACAAGGAAAGGGGAAAGCATTTGGAATGTAAACAAAGAATTTAGAAAAAAACCTCTTCCTTTGTAGAAGGAGCAGCTACAGACTGAATTAGATTCTTTCTATCTCAGGTAATAGCCTTGTGTGTTGTAATTGTTAGTTCAAAATAGGTGATCTGAGGAGTGGACAGTTGGGCTTTAGAAGGTGAGACCCTGTGGCCTTGACTGGACAAGACATTTACAAGAGCAGAGGTGTCAGCTTGGCTAATTTTTAGAGAGGAACTAGAGGGAATAATGTCACCTGGGTATTGAACAATCTTAGATTTAGAGAGAGACAAAGAAAGAAGCCAGAGACTGACCAAATAAGTTTGAACTGTCTTGGAACCCCTGAGGTAGAACAGCCCAGGTAAATTGAGTATAAAAGTGAGTGTCAGTCCAGGTAGAGGCAAAGATGTTCTGTGATTGGGCATGTAGAGGGATAGAGAAATACATCCTTGAGATCTAGGACTAAGAAATGAGAAGCCCCTGAGGAGATAGTGGAAAGAAGTGTATAAGGATTAGCCACAACAGGATGGGAAGGAACCACTGCAGAATTAATATACCTGAGATCTTGAACAAGGCAATAGGTTCCATTAGGTTTCTTAACTGCGAGTATATGAGTGTTAAGGGGGGCAGGGGAAGATAGGACAGAGGTTTTTTGTTTTTTGTTTTTTTCCCCTGAGGCTCTGGAGAGAAAGAGGGTATTGAGATTGGGTGGTGTATCTTAGGGTACAGTAACTGGATGACAGTAGGAGAATGATGCTTAGTGACAGAGGGATTCTGTATAACACACTTTACCAGAGAAGCTGCTCAAGGAAGTAACATGTTCGAGTTAGCAGCTTGAGAGGCTAGCAGGAGGAAGAGAGGGACTGCTGGTAAGCTTGGGGTTAGGTGAAAGGGGAGGAGCGAAGAATATAGTGGCTTCCAACTTAGCTAGAAGATCCCTTCCCAATATGGGAAAGACACGTTGGCATAACCAAGAAAGAATGGGTGAGAGGAATACCCTTAAAATACAAATAAGTGGTGGGGTCTAGTAAGGAAAGTAAAGTTTTCCTCCTATCCCAACAATAGGGTAATGAGGAGAAATGGGCCCCTAAAACTCTATCAGGACTGAATAAGTGGCTCCAGTGTCCAAGAGGAAGGAGATGGGCTGTCCAGACACTAGATGACTACCTGTGGCTTCCTGCTTGTGATAGAAGTGGTCAGTCAAGAGACTTTCAGTTTCCATAGCAAAGCTTAGGAGATCAGCTGGAGGGTTCACTGAGAGTGATGTCTCTCTGTCCTGAGAGACATGAGGTCAATCAACAGCCCAATGTCCTCCTTTTATTTCTTTCTTTTTTATTGGATATATTCTTTATTTACATTTCAAATGTTGTTCCTGGTTCTCTCCCCTACCCCCAAATCCCATAACACATCTCCCCTCTCCCTGTTCCCCAATCAACCCTCTCCCACTTCCCTATCCTGGTATTCCCCTATACTGCACCATCAAGCCTTTTCAGGACCAAGGGTCCCTCCTCCCTTTTATATCCAACAAGGCCATCCTCTGCTGCCTATATGTGTCTGGAGCCATGAGCAACTCCATGTGTACTCTATGGTTGATGGTTTTGTCCCTGGGAGCTCTGGGAGCACTGGGTGGCTCTATTTGTTGTTTCTTCTATGGACCCTTCAGCTCCTTGGGTCCTTTTTCTAGCTCCTCCATTGGTCGCCCTGTGCTCAGTTCAATAACTAGTTGAGAGTGTCCCCCTCTGTATTTGTCATATACTAGCAAAGCCTCTCAGATGATAGCTATATCTGGCTCTGGTCAGCAAGTACTTGTGGGCAGCAAAATAGTGTCTTTGTTTTATAACTGTATATGGGATGGATCCCTAGGTAGGGTAGACTCTGAATGTTTTTTCCCTCAGACTCTGCTCCACACTTTGTCTTGTTCCACCTGATAGCACCTAGGGCATGGTCCTTTTGGCCTCTGAGGTCTAGGGCAAACCCTTACCTAATGTTAACCACACTTATAACAGGAACCTGGTGGTCTCTGAGCCTTGGAAGACCAGGAGTCCCAGGCAGTGGCTGGTGCTTGTTGCACAGCCTTTGCCAGTATATGGTATTTTTGTCTGCGGGCCTTTTTATCTCTCTGATGGTAAACTTTGAAAGCCAGTGGTAAGACTTCTGCCTGTGGATTAGGGGTCCAGTCTCCAAAGTTTAAGTTTGGCTTTAATGTTAGGGTAGCTATGGGAAAAGAAGTAGATTATTAGTGGTTGCTTACCTTCTGGGTTTTCAAGATCTAAACTAGTATATTATAATAGGGCCTTTGCAAGGCTCTCTAAAATTTTTGACAGGCTTTCTTGTTTATCCTGGATGACCTCTTAGAGTTTTTCAAATTTTACTGATTTTAAAGCTGTCCTATGGAGACTGGCTAGGAGGCAGGTTATGAATCTATCTCTGACTAAAATACAACCTAGAGAATGATAATTCTATCAAGGATCCTGGTCAGGGACCAACTCAAAACCGATTGAATATGTTGGATCTGTTTGAGAGTCTCATTTGCATGTATTCTCACCTGTTCCCAAATTTGCCTGCATTTGTCAGGAAGCAAATTATCACTGAGAATCATATATACCCCATGGACCGTCAAGCTATAAGGCTGAATAATATACTGAAATTCTTTAATAAAGGCAGAGGAGTTAGACATATAGGATCACAGTCTGTTATCTATATGAGAAAGTTCACTTAGTGAGAAAGGGACATGAACTCTGATTAGACTATGTATCCCAGCAAATTCCCTTAAAGGAAAGACTGATGCTGGATTTGGTTGTGTGGGAGGAGAAGAACTTGTAGGGAGTTTAGATGTAGACTTAGAAGGAATGGTGTGAGGACTGAAAGTAGGTGCCAGTGCGGGACCATTGGAATTGCCTGCAGTTAGCATAGAAGAAGGAGTGGATCCTGGAGAGGTCAGACAAGGAGGCTCTGGGGAAGCCTGGTGAGAAGAGGAAGCTGAGGAGACTGGGGTTTTAGAAGTGATTGTAGAGACTAATCAGTGACAGAAAAGTGGTGATCCATTAGCTGGATTGACAGTGTCATCTGGTAGAAGCTTCATAGCTAGAAGAAGTTGAGTTGGGGCACAAGATGAGCAAAAAGATGGTTTGGAGAGAAGATAGGTAAAAGCTTGGGCATAAGAGACCTCTTTCCATTTACCAGACCACTGGCACCATGTATGAATATACTGTAAAATGGTTGGATCAAATGTGCCATTAAGTAGCCATTTGGATCCGTGGTCTAATGGGTACTGAATCCAGACCTTATTGCAAAGGTGTACAAGGTTTGCTGCCCAAAAGTTGGGTGTTAACTTTAGAGATTAGAGATTTTCCAGGAATCTGGAGGCATGGTTGAAGACAATGAGATGTGCACCGGGTGGCAGGGATATGTTATTAAATTATTTGTACTAGTGTCCCAATAAAAAATTCAATAACTTATACAAATCAGTCAGTCTAGATGTACCAGGTCATCACATGGACACTAGAGACTAGTGATTCCTGAACTCACAGAAAAAACATGATCTACCTAAGCTTAGGACTTCTTTCTACAGCTGCAAGAACATGAGAACTCACAAAAACCACTGTGTGTGAGTGTGTGTGTGTATGTGTGTGTGTGTGTGTAAGAGAGAGAGAGGGGGGAGAGGGGGGAGAGAGAGAGAGAGAGAGAGAGAGAGAGAGAGAGAGAGAGAGAGAGAGAGAATGTGTTATCTAAGGGTTGAAGTCCTAAAATGGGGCATCAGATGGGAAGCTGGGGAGTTTGCTCACAGGGGCCATGGAGAGCCCATCCCCTAAGCCCATAGAGGATGGTCAAACTTCTCTGAGAGGAGAACTGTCCACCTACTTGAATGAAAACCTTAACAATCCGCTGATGCTTGGCAATCTGGTGGCAGGAAGAATGAGCCTTTGCAACTGGAGGATTGTGCAGATAAATTTGGGCTCCTGGGGCTTAGCCCATGGTGAGCAGCCAGCCTGTGTGGTGGAGTTCCATTTGTCTCATGGCAGCAGCATTGGCTGTCACTGCTGCAATGTCGGTAGCAGAGCCGAGGAGCCAAGGACCCTCCTAAGTCCGTTGAAGAGCTTCGGATCTGCCTGGGTTGGTCACTAATGGGTTTAGCACTAAATGTTAGTTGAAAAAAGCTTTTCTTTCTTTCTTTCCTTCCTTCATTCTTTCCTTCCTTCCTTCCTCCCTCCCTCCCTTCCTTCCTTCTTTCTTTTTCTTTCTTTCTTTCTTTCTTTCTTTCTTTCTTTCTTTCTTTCTTTCTTTCTTTCTTTCTTTCTTTCTTTCTTTCTTTCTTTCTTTCTTTCCTTCCTTCCTTCCTTCCTTCCTTCCTTCCTTCCTTCCTTCTCTCTCTCTCTCTCTCTCTCTCTCTCTCTCTCTCTCTTTCTTTCTTTCTTTCTTTCTTTCTTTCTTTCTTTCTTTCTTTTCTGAACAGATGACACAGAGCCAGCACAGTTCCCATGAGAGAGGGATACTTTATTGAAAGCGGGAAAAAGCCAGGAAAAGGAAGAAGAGAGAGATGGGTCAGGGTCTCTGTCTTTTATCCGAGAAGTGACATAGGTAACCCAAGTGATGATGCACACAGATAAGGCAGGTGAGACACATGCAGGGAGTGCCATAGATGCAAGAGACTCCTTGTCACCTAGGGATGACATCATTGCTGGATTCAGAGGCTAGCTGTATATAACTTCTGATGCTAAGAGAAAACATTTCATTATTCCTATGAATGTTAGGAGAGTTGCTCCATAGATGGCACAAACATTTAGGAAGTAAAATCTGCTCTGAGGACTAATGAGACACACAGGACCATGGCCTTACTTTCCTCAGAGACACAATGAACTTCTTACCATTCTGTGAGATGTTTTCTCTCACTCGTGGAATTTTCCTCCCCTGGGTCTCTGTTCTTGTCAGTTGCTATCTCTGAGGATTATATTATCTATATCACTAGTCAACCTTTTATTTATTTGACTCTGTACTGTAAATATAGTTCCAAGCCCTGTGTAAATTTTGTATTGACTGGCATGTAGATCGCAGGGACTACTTCTGGATTTGGCTTTAGCTAATTTGCAAACAAGATGTTCATAGTGTCCTGTGCTGATGAATTTTCTCAGGCCTGAGGTATATGTCATGGAAGAAGAGTCAGAAAAGTATGTCCATCCTTAGCCTCTTTCCTCCGTCATCACCAGTCTGCTTAGCTGAGCATCATTAACTGAATAACTGCCTTGAATGTTTAGTGAAGACATATGGTTTCTCTCCTCAGCCAAGGATCATCTCAGAATACTGGAATTCCATGAACTGTGCCTAAGCTCTGAGAGTTTTAGGCTCCTGTGGAGTCTGCAAAAGCACAGGAATGTCAGTGGAGAAAGACAAGGTGAGAAAATGAAGAATGAGTCACAACCAGTGCCAGCCTTGCTTCTGATCAGTCATGTGCTCTTAGAAAAATAATTTTATTTTCTCAAGCAGTTTTTTCATACTATAGACAAAATCAATATTAAGTCTGGCTGCCACATAGGACTTGTATTGTAGGCCAAGTGTTGAAGTCCTTTGGAAAAAAAAAAACACTGCAGAAAAGTATATTAAGATAATTACATCCACCTTCAGAGCATTTCTTCTGGAAAAAGATATTGAGTATGAACAGTCTTTATTTTAGAATAATCTTTTAATTTGAGCGATCATAAATTTAATAAGATAGATTCTTCCAGAGAGTAAATTAAATCTTGAGAATTAAGTGAGCATTTTGGAAGCTACATAAATTTAAGCAGTACTTTTCCATATGGGTTTCTGTTTCTTTCTCTACTCAATACAGGTTGTGAATGGGTCAACTTACTATCAAATTATACTTTCTGTACAAGAAAATATAGCACAACAATTCAAACTTTTCCAACCAATTAGTTAGCAAAATGAATGTAGTGTCCTTTAAGGTGTGAATTGTACTAGGGCAGTAATGGAGGAAAAAGAGATTATGCCTATGCTTAATGAAAGACATACCAAATCAAAGGAAAGACAAATCATTTAAAGTACTAGATGAGGAAGGAAACAGGTAGGCTGACTACAGAACTTCATTTTTCCTTGGCTGCACCAGATTCAACCCTCCTGTCTCATCCCTAGCCCCCAAACAGAAAATCTGCAGCAGCGTCTCTCCTCATTCTAGTGGGTCCCATGATCTCCTCCTAGTCCCTTCCACCTTCATTGTATTATCACATCCCCTAATGCCGATAGGCAACTCACAGTCCACCCAAGTCCTAAACATAGATCTCTCCTTCTGTTCCTCCAAATATAATCTTCCAGTCTCATGCCCACTCCTGCAACAGAAGGCTTGCTGCAACCTCCCCTGCCCATCTCCAAACTCTCCTTGCTCTCCATCCTCATTTTTTATCTTACTCCCAATTCCAACAGGCACTTCCAGGAAAGCAGGTAGTTTAGTTATAAATTTTTACACCTCCCTCCAGGTACCCTTAGGGATACCTAAGCCTAATCTCCTAGTCTAACCACAGTAGACCTCCTTTTACATAGGCTGCCTAACAGAAGGTACAGCCTTCTATAGTATATAACAGTTGAATGAGAGAAAATGCATTTTCCGAGTAAAGTTACCTCCTAACAAAGTCATCTGCTTTCCCAGTTTAGTATAGTTTTGTTTGTTTAAACATGCAGACTGCCTAGGCAGTTCATGATGAAGTGGGGTGCCTTGTTTTCAGTGTAGGAATGTCTTGGGAGATAGCTACTAGAGAACTGAACAGTGATCACAGAGCTGGGAGTCAGTGCGGTGGGTAATATTTAAAAATATGTCATGTATATTGATATAGTCAAAAACTTTTATCAGTGCTTAAAGCCAAAAAGGAAGTGTTCTGATAGGCTCCGTAATATTTATGTTTGTTACCTATTGCCTGTGCTTGTTGCTCCTTCAGCATTCTTTGTGCAGTGCCAGCTGAGAACAAATGTAGAACCCTACCTCTTGCTTCTCCAGGGTATAGGACAGAGACATTCACAGCTATGAATTCAGTGAGCTTTGCCATATCCTAAATGTGTGCTCTGAATTGTTTCTAGAGATTGAGAATGGCCATGTCTAGGTCTCTCACTTATGGAAACAGTTATAAAGTTTGAAGCTGCTGACTTTGATGGCCATATGGTCTATAGCAATAGGTAACAAACATAGATATTAAGGAGCCTATCAGAACACTTTCTTTTTGGCTTTAAGCACTGATAAAAGTTTTTGATTATATCAATATACATGACATATTTTTAAATATTGCAATCAGGTAAAAATTCAATACAATAGTTGTGCTTTACACTTTGAGGTTAACTTCCTCCTGTATGGCAATAGTGGCATGATAAATACCCCCTGGAGAGCATGAACATTTTTACAGAAGTAATTATTTTGGATATATTAAAATGTGCTAGTTTTACTCTTTTCCTGCATTTTTCAGGTGCTATGATGTTTACTCCTTTATATTATATCTTTAGTTTTAGTTTCTTCACATCATGCTATTAAGCATGCCATCATACTTACTTATGCAAGAAAATTAGTTCCAAACACAGCTTTCAACATACACATAGTTAAAAAGTGTCTGTAGATGGAGCCCAGAGATTAAGATTACTTGATGTTTACAAGACAACTTGAACTTGGTTCTCAGTATCCACATCAGGAAGTACACAAGTATCTAAAATTCAGCTCCAGGTATTTGGGTGGAGTTGGGGTTCAGTTGTAGTCTAAGATAAAGTTCTCACACCTTTTTATTCTTTCTTTTCTAAGATAGAAGCTTCCAAGATGGTGTAGGTTTGGCCTTTCAGCAGACATGCCTCAGAAATTATACTGTGTGAACTCATGTTGATAAGGCCTTTGAAAATACCATCTCCAGTAGGCAGGACCCCCAGTGAAGGGATGTGGTCATTCAAACATTTCAAAAATTTTGAGTGAGAATTGTTCCTGTCTCAAGGAAATACAGGGACAAAAATGGAGCAGAGACTGAAGAAAAGACCATCCAGTGACCAGTTCAATTTGGGATCCATCCCATGAATAGGCACCACACCCTGACAATATCACTGATGCCACTTTTACTTGCAGACAGGATCCTAGTATGGTTGGTCTCTGATAGGCTCTACCAGGAACTGGCTAAGATCTGTGCAGATACTTATAGCCAACTCTTGGACTGATGTTGGGGACCCTATGGAAGAGTTAATGGAAGAGAAAGAATTAACAAGTCTGAAAGGGATTGCAAATTTATAGGCAGACCAACAGTATCACCTAACCTGGACCACTGGAAGCTCCCAGAGACTAAGCCACCAACCAAATAGATATATCGGCCCCAGCACATATGTAGCAGAGGACTGGTTTGTCTAGCCTCAAGTGGAAGAGGATAAGCCTAATCCTGTAGACACTTGATGCCCCAAAGAAGGAGGGTGCTATGGGAGTAAGGTGAGGAACATCCTCTCAGAGGCAAATGAGATGGGGATTGGGGCAAAGAACTCTGGTGGGGGTGACCAGGAAGGGGGAAACATTTGGACTGTAATGAAATAAAATAATTTAATAAAAAATAAAATAAAATAAAGAGAAGGTACCAATTAGTATCAAAGCAATATCCATGTTAAATTTTCTGTCTTATGTATTCTGAATATTTTATATTTCAGAAATACTAAAAACCTCATACTTTCAATGCCAAATATATTCTACAAAGTGTTATAAAATGCCCACTTTGCTAGATATTTTTTTAAAAAAAATGTGATCAGATACATCTAGCAACCGAAATCAACATTTCCATGCACAAAGTTTACATGTTGTCCTTCAGACACTGGAAGGAATGAGGGGGATGGTGGAGAAGACATGTACTCCAAAGAGCAGATCTTCAATATACAGATTTTCAATTTCCTGTACATACAAGTACCATCATAAATTAGCTATTTGCAAGATTGTTTATCACATGGCTGTGGTACATGCCACCTCTGAATTTTTTTCTGGCACATTAAAATACAGTCTTCCTGTCTAGTGCTTTTTATGAGACATTATAAATACCAGAGAGAGAGAGAGAGAGAGAGAGAGAGAGAGAGAGAGAGAGAGAGAGAGAGAGAGAGAGCTATATTGTAAACTACATTGTAATTCCACAGGCATTTTCATTGTATCACTGTAGATTCTCCAATTTCCAGTGTTTACTCATATGGTATGAATGAGGTCTGGTGAGTTGAGAATTAAAGCTATTAAGTCAATATTAATCATTGAAGTTATTTATATTCAAACATGTGTGGAAAATTAGGATGATCTTAGCTAACAGACTTGAGAAGTCTTTTTTCCCATTCATTAATATTTTCTGAAGTTAAAATATTATTTCTTTTAAAAGTCTGAAGATTACATTTCATTTTTAATTATGTGCATATGTGTGTCTGTGCATAAGTATGGATATAGGTGCCTGTATAGGGTAGAAGAGGGTGTCGTTCATTACTCAGAGTCATTGTTACTCCTAGAATTGTAACTGATAGGTGCTGGGAACACATCCTCTAAGAGCAGTATGGATACTTACTTGTCAAGCCTTCTCTCCAAACCCCTAAAATATTGTTTTTTTTATAAAAGCTGTTTGTAGCATATGTGTGTACATTTGTTCATGTATTTACACGTAGACATGTATGTGTGTTTGAGTATGTGTACCACAGGTGGATGTTATGTTTCTTCTTCTATCAATGTACACCTAATGTTTGAGACAGGGTCTCTCAATGACCCTGAAACTCATCAGTATCGCAAAGCTTGCTAGCCAGCAAATCCCTAGACCTGCTGATCTCGGACTTTCTCAGCCCCGGGATTACAGCTGTGGCTGCAAAACGATCCTTTAAAAGGTGTCTTACAAATCACTTTTACTTTTCCATCTTTTCCTGTAACTCATCATTTAGTTCATGTGCTTTTAGAGCAACTACAAATTGATGTTTTAGAATATGACAGAGCCTTTGAAAAGGGAACCTCTGTAGAATTAAAATGAAGATACTTTTAAAAAATGTCTAAATAGGTATTAAATAATATTTTGGAATAAACTGCTTAAGATGTTTTAGTTTGAGCCAAACATGATTGGTGTTTCATTTGCTTTTACAAACAGAACCCTGAGGAGAATGAAGCAGGAACATTATAAATTTAAAGCCATCATGCATGGGAATAAGACCGAGAACAAGAGGTGAGAGGTAACTGAATCATGTGATGAATTCTGGAAAATCAAGTTCTGAAGACCAACATCAGCCTGTATATCTGAATTTATTGCCCAGCACATAAGCTTATATTCAGTTTTTGAGCCAATCTCAAGCATCTAAATCTTTGGTCAATTGTATCTTGGCACACTATCCTGGTGTCCCAATGAGAGCCCTGACTGATGAGGTAACTCAGAAGGAATGTGTGAGTGGGTTGCATCTTTATCTGTTATGGCTGCCTTGAAGACAGAGCCACCCTGGCGTTGCTTGGTTCTTTTTTACTGTCTTACTGGTGGTCTGGGCCACCTTAGATATAATGCTGTGTGGCAAATCAGGACTCTTTAGGAGTTGTCAGAGCCAGTTATGCCTCACAATCCACCCCAGGATTTCCTTTACCAGGTTGACTTCCACATCCCATTAAAATCCTAGTGAGTTCAAAGACAGGGTGAGTGAGCCATGGTTTGCTTTGTTTTGTTTGTTTTTGCTTTTGACTGACTTAGTTTGGCAATAATGAAACCAGAAATGTCAATGTGAATTTATAAACATTAAAATATTATTTTGTAAGTGGATTTACAGAAGATGTCAGGTTGTGTTTGTTTTTGGTTTTGCTTTCCCCAAACTGCCATTAATAGTATATGGAATAATTTTATTTACACCCATGCTTTGCTAGTCTTATTCTAAAGGGAATTGGGGTGAATCTAGGATGAGTCAGTATGTTCTTACTTTTTCCAGGTAGAAATAAATTAGTAAAAACTGGGGAATATTATTGAAATCACAAAGGAGACAGGTTAAAGAGATTTCCACAGGGTGAGCTGCTATAATTTTAGTATCACATAGAAAACAATAATTCCTACAAGTCATAATCTCTGAGTAATACTCAAATATGTAAATAATAATTTTAAAGGAAAGAGAAATTTAAAGAAAATTTCCAATAAATTATTGGGAAAATGTTTTATATTTAAACAGTTTGAAGAAGATGCTACCTTCAAGTTTTGCCAAGCATCTAAAGCAAATCACCCTGCAAAATGTCCGAAGTTTCTATTGCACCTTAGCATTTGGGGGAAGAAAAGTTTACTGTTTTTATATAAGGTTAATACTGTTATCTTAAAACCAAATGCCTGTGTCCTTTTTGTTGATCAAGACACCCACAGTATGGATTCCCAAACAGTACTGATTTGTCCAAGATCAGAAGTAATGGCTCAGTTCTCACAAGTTTTTTTTTCTTTTTTTTCTTTTCTAAATTCTTTGTTTACATTCCAAATGTTTTCCCCTTTCCCAGTTCCCATCTCCCAATATGTCCCATAAGCCTTCTCTACACCCATACTCCAATCACCTCCCTCCTTTTTCTCTGTCCTGTTACTCCCCTACCATGCTGGATCCAGCCTTTCCAGGATCAGGGCCCTCTCCTTACTTCTTCATGGGAGTCATTTGATATGCTATTTGTGTCTTGGGTATTCAGAACTTCTGGGCTAGTTAATATTCACTTATCAGTGATTGCATTCCATGTATATTGTGATTGGGTTACCTCACTTAGGATGATATTTTCCAGTTCCAACCATATGCCTACAAATTTCATGAATTCATAGTTTTTAATTGCTGAGTAGTATTCCATTGTGTAAATGTACCACATTTTCTGTGTCCATTCTTCCATTGAGGGATATCTGGGTTCTTTCCACCTTCTGACTATTATAAATAAGGCTGCTATGAACATAGTGGAACATGAGTCCTTATTGCATGCCGGGGAATCCTCTGGGATTATGCCCAGGAAAAAACTCACGTTCAGTTTTCTGAGGAACTGCCAGACTGATTTCCAGAGTGGTTGTACCATCTTGCATTTCCACCAGCAGTGGAGGAGTGTTCCTCTTTCTCCATATCCTTGCCAACACCTGCTGTCTCCAGAGTTTTTAACCTTAGCCATTCTGATTGGTGTGAGGTGAAATCTCAGGGTTGTTTTGATTTGCATTTCCCTAATGACTAATGATGTTGAGCATTTCTTAAGGTGCTTCTCAGCCATCCGAATTTCTTCAGGTGAAATTTTTTTGTTTAGATCAGAACCCAATTTTTTAATAGGGTTATTTGGTTCCCTGGGGTCTAACTTCTTGAGTTCCTTGTATATATTGGATATTAGCCCTCTATCGGATGTAGGTTTGGTGAAGCTCTTTTCCAAAGTGGCTGGTTATAAAATCAACTCAAGCAAATCAGTAGCCTTCCTATACTCAAATGATAAACAGGCTGAGAAAGAAGTTAGGGAAATGACACCCTTCACAATAGCCACAAACAATATAAAGTATCTTGGTGTGACTCTAACCGAACATATAAAAGATATGGATAAGAAGAACTTTAGGTCTCTGAAGAAGGAAATTGAAGAAGACCTCAGAAAATGGAAAAATTTGCCATGTTTTTGGATTGGCAGGATCAATATAGTTAAAATGGCCATTTTGCCAAAAGCAATATACAGATTCAACACAATCCCCATCAGAATCCCAATTCAGTTTTTCTTAGAGTTAGAAAAAGCAATTCTCAAATCTCACCTGGAATAACAAAATACCCAGGATAGCTAAAAATATTCTCAACACTAAAAGAGCTTCTGGGGGAACCAGATCTCAATCAATACTACAGAGCAATAGTGTTAAAAACTGCATGGTATTGGCACAGGGACAGGCAAGTGGACCAATGGAATAGAATTGAAAACCTAGAAATGAATCCACACACCTATGGTCACTTGATCTTCAACAAAGGAGCTGAAAACATCCAGTGGAAAAAAGATAGCCTTTTCAACAAATGGTGATGGTTCAACTGGAGGTCAGCATGCAGAAAATTGCGAATTGATCCATTCTTATCTCCTTGTACTAAGCTCAACTTCAAGTGGATCAAGGACTTCCACATAAAACCAGACACACTGAAACTAATAGAAAAGAAACTGGGGAAGACCCTTGAGGACATGGGCACAGGGGAAAAGTTCCTGAGCAGAACACCAATAGCTTATGCTTTAAGATCAAGAATTGACAAATGGGACTTCATAAAATTACAAAGTTTCTGTAAGGCAAAGGACACTGTCAAAAAGACAAAATGGCAATCAATAGTTTTTAATGATGGACAATCTCCCTCAGTCACCTTTGATACTTTTAGTTCTATGCTCACTACTAGGCAAAGCAATGCTCTGGGGTGTTAGTCCTTTTTTAATTTTTTTAAAATTTTTTTCTCTCCCTTTTTAAAAAATTAATTAATTATTTTTATATACTCCATGTTTTATTGCCAACCCTGCTAACCCCTCTGACTGTTCCACATCCTATACCTACTTCCTTCCCCCTGTCTCCATATGGATAACCCAACTCCCTCACCCCATCTGACCTTTAAACTACAATGAACACAGACCCAGCAGTCCTCTACTGTATGTGTGCTAGGGGCCTCATATCAGCTGGAGTATGCTGCTTGGTTGGTGGTCCAGTGTTTGAGAGACCCGAAGAGTCCAGATTAAGTGAGATACTGATGGTCCTCCTACAGTGTTAATCTTCATTCAGCCTTTCCAAATTCAGCAGTAGGAGTCATCTGTTTCTGTCCATTGATTGAGCACACATATCTACATCTGACTCTTTCAACTTCTTGTTGGGTCCTCCAGAGTGCTGCCATGCTAGGTCCCCTTTTGTGAGCACTCTACATCTTCAGTAATAATGTCAGGCCTCTTAAAAAATGCTCAACTTCATTAGTGATTAGGGAAATGCAAATGAAAACAACCCTGAGATTTCACCTTACACCAGTCAGAATGGCTAAGATTAAAAATTCAGGAGACAGCAGGTGTTGGCGAGGATGTGGAAAAAGAGGAACACTCCCTCCACTGCTGGTGGGGTTGCAAATTGGTACAACCACTCTGGAAATCATTCTGGAGGTTCTTCAGAAAATTGGGCATGTCACTTCCAAAAGATCCTTCTATACCACTTCTGGGCATATACCCAGAGGATTCCCCAGTAATAAGGATACATGCCCTACTATGTTCATAGCAGCCCTATTTATAATAGCCAGAAGCTGGAAAGAACCCAGGTATCCCTCAACAGAAGAGTGGATGCAAAAAAAAATGTGGTTTTTATACACAATGGAGTACTATTCAGCCATTAGAAACAATGAATTCATGAAATTCTTAGGCAAATGTATGGAGCTGGAGAACATCACACTAAGTGAGGTAACCCAGTCTCAAAAGATCAATCATGGTATGGACTCACTAATAAGTGGATATTAGCCTGGAAAACTGGAATACCCAAAACATAATCCACACATCAAATGAGGTACAAGAAGAACGGAGGAGTGGCTCCTGGTTCTGGAAAGACTCAGTGGAGCAGTATAGGGCAAAAACAGAACAGGGAAGTGGGAAGGGATGGGTGGGAGAACAGGGGGAGGGAAGGCAGCATATGGGACTTTCAGGGAATGGGGGGCTAGAAAAGGGGAAATCATTTCAAATGTAAATAAAAAATTATTGAATAAAAAGAAAAGGAACCACAGCAAACATACAACAAACAAACAAACAAAAAAGCACAGGACCAGATGGCTTCAGTGCAGAATTCTATCAGACCTTCAATGAAGACCTAACACCAATACTCTTCAAACGGTTCCACAAAATAGAAACAGGAGGAACACTACACAACTCGCTCTATGAAGCCACAATTACACTGATACCAAAACCACACAAAGATCCAACAAAGAAAGAGAACTTCAGGCCAATTTCCCTTATGAATATCGATGCAAAAATACTCAATAAAATTCTTGACAACCAAATCCAAGAACACATCAAAATGATCATCCACCATGATCAAGTGGGCTTCATCTTAGGGATGCAGGGATGGTTCATTATACAGAAATCCATCAATGCAATCCACTACATAAACAAACTCAAAGAAAAAAATCATATGATCATTTCATTAGATGCTGAAAAAGTATTTGACAAAATTCAGCATCCTTTCATGCTAAAAGTCTTGGAAAGAACAGGAATTCAAGGCCCATACCTAAACATAATTAAAGCAATATACAGCAAACCGGTAGCCAACATCAAACTAAATGGAGAGAAATTTGAAGCCATCCCACTAAAATAAGGGACTAGACAAGGCTGCCCCCTCTCTCCATATCTTTTCAATATAGTACTTGAAGTTCTAGTTATAGCAATTAGACAACATAAGGAGGTCAAAGGGATACAAATTGAAAAGGAAGAAGTAAAATTATCACTATTTGCAGATGACATGATAGTATACTTAAGTGACCCAAAAAACTTCACCAGAGAACTCCTACAGCTGATAAACAACTTCAGCAAAGTGGCAGGTAATAAAATCAACTCAAGCAAATCAGTTGCCTTACTATACTCAAAGGATAGGCAGGCCGAGAAAGAAGTTAGGGAAATGACACCCTTCACAATAGCCACAAACAATATAAAGTATCCTGGTGTGACTCTAACCAAACAAGTGAAAGATCTATATGACAAGAACTTCAGGTCTCTAAAGAAGGAAATCGAAGAAGACCTCAGAAAGTGGAAAAATCTGCCATGCTCGTGGATTGGCAGGATTAATATAGTTAAAATGGCCATCTTACTAAAAGCAATATACAGATCCAATACAATTCCCATCAAAATCCCAACTCAGTTCTTCACAGAATTAGAAAAAGCAATTTTCAAATTTATCCAGAATAACAAAAAACCCAGGATAGCTAAAAGTATTCTCAACAGTAATAGAACTTCTGGGGGAATTAGTATCCCAGACCTCAAGCAATACTACAGAGCAATAGTGTTAAAAAACTGCATGGTATTGGCACAGGGACAGGCAAGTGGACCAATGGAATAGAATTGAAGACCCTGAAACAAAGCCACACACCTATTGTCACTAGATCTTTGACAAAGAAGCTGAAAACATCCAGTGGAAAAAAGACAGCCTTTTCAACAAATGGTGCTGGTTCAACTGGAGGTCAGCATGCAGGAGAATGCAAATTGATCCATTCTTATTTCCTTGTACTAAGCTCAACTCCAAGTGGATCAAGGACCTCCACATAAAACCAGACACACTGAAACTAATAGAAAAGAAACTGGAGGAGACCCTTGTGGACATAGGCACAGGGGAAAAGTTCCTAAACAGAACACCAATAGTTTATGCTTTAAGATCAAGAATTGACAAATGGGACCTCATAAAATTACAAAGTTTCTGTAAGGCAAAGGACACTGTCAAAAGGACAAAACGGCAACCAACAAATTGGGAAATGATCTTCACCAACCCTACATGCGAAAGAGGGCTAATATCCAATATATACCAATATATACAAAGAACTCAAGAAGTTAGACCCCAGGGAACCAAATAACCCTATTAAGAAATGGGGTACAGACCTAAACAAAGAATTTTCACCTGAAGAAATTCAGATGGCCAAGAAACACCTTAAGAAATGCTCAAAATCATTAGCCATTAGGGAAATGGAAATCAAAACAACCCTGAGATTTCACCTCACACCAGTCAGAATGGCTAAGGTTCAAATCTCAGGAGACAGCAGGTGTTGGTAAGGATGTGGAGAAAGAAGAACATTCCTTCACTGCTGGTGGGATCGTAAGATGGTACAACCACTCTGGAAATCAGTCTGCCAGTTCCTAAGAAAACTGGACCTGACACTTCTGGAGGATCCTGCTATACCTCTCATGGGCATATACCCAGAGGATTCCCCAGCATGCAATAAGGACATATGCTCCACTTTGTTCGTAGCAGGCTCATTTATAATAGCCAGAAGCTGGAAAGAACCTAGATATCCCTCAATGGAGGAATGGATACAGAAAATGTTATATATATACAATGGAGTACTATTCAGCAATTAAAAACAATGAATTCATGATTTTTTTTTAGGCAAATGGATGGAACTGGAAATAACATCTTAAGCGAGGTAACACAATCACAAAAGAATACACATTGAATGCAACCATTGATAAGTGGATATTAATTAGCCCTGAAGCTCTGAATACTGAAGATACAATGAGCATATTGATTCCCATGAAGAAGGAAGAAGAGGGCCCTAATCCTGGAAAGGCTTGATCCAGCATTGAAGGAGAGTACCAGGAAAGAGAAAAGGGAGGGGGAAAGATAGGAGAATGGATGGAGAGAAGAGGACTTATGGGACATATTGGGGGACTGGGAAAGGGGAAAGCTTTTAGAATGTAAACAAAGAATATTGAAAATAAATAAAAAATAATAATCATGTTTACAAGCAGTCTTATATATGAATTGCAATATTTATATTTTATCTTATGATCAGTAACGGCTGGCTAAGAACTTCTAAATCTTAGGGAACACAGTAAATTCTACCATATTTCTAATGGATGAATTCTGAATATTAGGTTTTATTTGAGAAGTTTTATAGCTTAACTATTTAAACCATGGACACATTTAAGTTTTTTTTTTCAATGATTTCAGACAAATCTACTTTCAAAAGCTGTTGGAACAAATATGGTTAACAAGGTTGCAGGATATGGTATCAACACACAAAAGGTAAATGTTTTTCTTTCCATTTTTTCTTTGTATTGTTTTCTTCATTTCTATTAATATACACTCTAATTTTTTATTGGTTATTTTATTTGTTTACAGTTCAAAAGACATTCCCCTCAGCGAACTCCCTATCTCATTGCTACTGCTCCCTGCTTCTAGGAGGAGACTACCCCACATACCTACCCACTTCCACCTCACTACCCTAGCATTCCCCTAAGCTGGGGCATCAATACCAACTTCTGTATTAGTCAGAGTTTACTAGAATCATAGAATGTATGGGTAGTCTCTATATAGTAAGGGAATTTGTTGATGACTTATAATCTGTAGTCTAATTCCCCAACAATGATCAGCAGTAGCTGTGGATGGAAGTCCAAGGATCTAGCAGTTTCTCAGTCCCATAGGACCAAGGGCTTCCTCTCCCACTGATGCCAGAAAAAACATCCTTTGCTACATATAAAGCTGGATCCATGGGTCCCTCTATATGTATTCTTTAGTTGATGGTTTAGTCTCTGGGAGCTCTTGGCGGGGTGGGGGTGGGGGTCTGGTTGGCTGATAGGTTGATACTGTTGATTCCTATAGGGTTGCAAACCCCTTCAGCTTCTCCAGTCCTTCCCCTAACTCCTCCATTGTGGTCCTTGTTTTCAGTCTGTTAGTTGGCTGTAACCTCCTACATCTGTATCAGTAAGGCTCTAGCAGAGCCTCTGAGGAGACAGCTATATCAGGCTCCTGTCAGCAAATGATTATTAGCATCAGCAATAGTGTTTGTGTTTGGTGGCTACATATGGGATGGATCACCAGGTAGGGCAGCTTCTGGATGGCCCTTCCTTCAGTCTCTGCTCCATTCTTTGTCACTGTATTTCCTTTAGACAGGGGCAATTGTGGGTTAAAATTTTTGTGATGGGTGGATTGCCCCCCTCCCTCACTGTGGGTTTTGCCTAACCTCCGGATATGGTTTCTACAGGTTCTCTCTCTCCTTTGTTGGGTATTTCAGTCAATGTATGTTTTTCTTTCAATGTCTAATTACCAATTAGGTAGCATAATTTTAAAATTCCCCTGCAACAAAACCACAAGAGATGAAATATTTAGGAATAAACTTAATGAAATAATTATAGAACTAAAACCATGAGACTGTAAAATATTAAAGAAAAAATAGAGGGCCTAATAGCTGGAAGATAACAGCACTTCTCATATAAATGCATGGATTCAACCCAATCCCTGATAAAATCTCTGCTTACTTAATGATACAAAATTCACACAAAAAATCAGTCTTTAAAATTTAGCTAATTAGAGGATTTAAGTTTTCTTATTTGAAAACTTACTACAAATCCTAATGTGGTGGTTTGAATAGATTTCAAACCCAAAGATTAATTTGTTTGAATGCTTTGTCATAGCAAGTGGCACTATTAAGATGTGTGGCCTTATCAGAGGAAGTGTGTCAGTGTGTAGATGAGTTTTGAGCTCTACCATGCCAAGGCTTCACCCATTGTGGAAGAGAGTCTGTTCCTGGCTGCCTTCAGATCAAGATGTAGAGCTCGCAACTTCTCCAGTACCATGTCTGTCTGCACATTGTCATGCTTTCTGCCATGATGAGAATGGATTAAACCTCTGAAGCTGTTAGCCAGCCCCGATTAGATGTTTGTCTTTTAAAGAGTTGCATTGATTGTGATGCATCTTCATTGCAATAAAACTGAGACACCCTAAGACTTGTTATAAGAGACACACAGATAGTAGATAAATAGGATAACATAAATGGTTTGGCAATAAAGTCCCACATTTGAGATTTACTGATTTTCACTAAGAATGCTAATACAATTCAAAGGGAGAATTAATAATTTTTCCTGTAAATGAATTAATGGATATTCTTACATAAAACAAGAAAGTTGGATTTGTTCCTCACTCTGCATATGAAACCTCACAATAAGTTGAAGTTTAAGCATATTAGTTAAAATTATAATGCTTTCTAAATATAGCACAATAATAGATTTTATGAAAATTGAGTACCAATGCTTTTGTAATATGACCTTAAGTACACATGCAATAAAGAAAACTGGGTAAATTGGATTTCATCAATATTTAACATTGTGTGAGTCAGAGGACACCTATAAACAAGTGGGAAAACAACACCACATGAAAAAAATTGCAAATTTTTTTGTTTTGTTATTTTTTTTATTCGATATAATTTATTTACATTTCAAATGATTTCCCCTTTTCTAGCCCCCCCACTCCCCGAAAGTCCCGTAAGCCCCCGTCTCTTCCCCTGTCCTCCCATCCACCCCTTCCCACTTCCCCATTCTGGTTTTGCTGAATACTGTTTCAATGAGTCTTTCCAGAACCAGGGGCCACTCCTCCTTTCTTCTTGTACCTCATTTGATGTGTGGATTATGTTTTGGGTATTCCAGTTTTCTAGGTTAATATCCACTTATTAGTGAGTGCATACCATGATTCACCTTTTGAGTCTGGGTTACCTCACTGAGTATGATATTCTCTAGCTCCATGAATTGCAAATTTTTATGCATGATAAATTCCTTCATCTAGCAGGTATAATAATTACTAAAAAATCAATAAAATTTAAAAAACGCAATGTAGTTAAATTGAAGCAAGGGGTGTACTGTGATGGTCCAAAAACTAAAGCTGTTGGCTGCAAGATTGGTGACCTGAGATCCGTTCCTGATACATCTATGATGAAAGGAGAAAAGCAATCAATTCCCACAATTTGTCTACTGAGGTCCACCTCCAAGTTCTGAGGTGATATGCTCTCCATATACAGATGAAGAAGTAATTAAATAAGCAAAGCAAAAGAATGGGGAAAGGGTCCTACGAGACACTGACCCAATGCAAATATAACCAATTATTAAGGATCACAGGAAGAGATGCTAGAAAGCATTCGCCACTAGGAGAATTCAGATCAAAATGGTAGACATCATCAAAAGGTCCATCATTAATTTTTGTTGGTGAGGAATGGAACTCTCATGTATGTTTCATTGTGGTTGTTTCATTGGGGATGCTTCATTGTTGATCCATTATAAAATTCAAGTACTCCCAGCAGAGTTATCCTGTAATGTTGAGAATCCCCTTCTTGTTACATATCCATGAGAAATGAAATGTGTGTTCTCAAAATCTAAACATAAAAATTAAAGCAAAATTATTTATAGTATTAGCAAAAGGAAAATTCATACAACCTTTAAAATGGATCAATGTGTGAATATGTAAAGTTTTCATCACTATATGATGGAGAAAAGTTCAGCAATAACAAAGAATAGGTACTGAGCACTCTGTAATGTACATGAACCTCAAACATATTGAGAAAACAGATGACCAAGGCTGCACATTCTATGATTTTATTTAAATAGTATATGGGATCTTAGAACACTGATAGTAGCTAGTGTGTTAGGGGTTTCCAGGAGAATGTTCCAAAGAACACTGAGATAACACAGTGACTCTTGTGCATGAAGTTACTTCCTTGAGGAGAAAATATTCTAAAATTGTGATGTTATTATATCTTGTCACTGAGTAAAATATGTTATTTAAATCTTAATAAAAGTACCACTGTCAATAAGAAGCTGCTAAATCAATGCTTGCTGGTGGCCAGATCTGCCATATCAAAAGCAATGGAATTAAATTTACATCCACCTTAGGAGAAAGGAACAACAGGACTTATATAAGATGAAAAAGGTAACTTGATCTTCCAGATACACTGAGAAGCAACCATTTTAAAGAAGTTACATAATTTATATGAGAGAACATTAGGAGGAAGAAGTGTAAAATTGGCAGCTCATGATGCAAGGTTGACCCCAACTAAAAAATGTCAGAAAAAGAATGTCAGGCGCATGTGTCCTAGACAGCTCGAAAGTCTGAAGCATCTTTGTATAGTTATTATTAAGGCACTCTCAAAGTAAAGTCAGTCATCATAGAAGTCTCTTGTGTTCAATAGCGCTCTAACATGAGGTTACTTGTAAGCCCTGTGCATGGATCTCAGGATTCATTGCCTCCGCATGAATTCATCAGGAATAAAAAAAAAAAAAAAAACACAGGATAGCTAAAAACTATTCTCAACAGTAAAAGAACATTCGGGGGGATCAGTATACCAGACCTCAAGCAATACTACAGAGCAATAGTTTTAGAAACTGCATGGTACTGGTATAGTGACAGGCAGGTAGATCAATGGAATAGGATTGAAGACCCAGATATGAACCCACACATCTATGATCACTTGATCTTTGACAAAGGAGCTGAAACCATCCAGTGGGAAAAAGATACCCTTTTCAACAAATGGTGCTGGCTCAACTGGAGGTCAGCTTGCAGAAGAACACGAATTGATCCATTCTTAGCTCCTTGTACTAAGCTCAACTCCAAGTGGATCAAGGACCTCCACATAGAACCAGACACACTGATACTAATAAAAAAGAAGCTGGGGAAGACCCTTGAGGACATGGGCACAGGGGAAAAGTTCCTGGATAGAACACCAATAGCTTATGCTCTAAGATCAACAATTGACAAATGGGGCCCCATAAAATTACAAAGTTTTTTGTAAGGCAAAGGACACTGTCAAGCTGACAAAATGGCAACCAACAAATTGGGAAAAGACCCTACATCGAACAGAGGGCTAATATCCAATATATCGCAGATGGTCCTTGCTTGGTTCCCATGTCTTCTGCATGAGCTGGAGGATAATCATTAAATAGAAACAATTGTGAGGGACTGCCTCAACAACAACAATTGCCTTGTAATGAGAGGCTTGCACTAGGAAGCTCATCTTGGATGTTGGCTAAAGTAAATCTAAATTGGCACTTTAAATTTAGCTTTTGAAACAATGTAATTTCCTCTTTCCTTTCCGTTTCTCCTCTCAAGCCTTCTTATGTGCCCTCTTGCTCTTTTAAAAACTACTCTCTCTCTCTCTCTCTCTCTCTCTCTCTCTCTCTCTCTCTCTCACACACACACACACACACACACACATACACTTTTTCTTAAATCTATAAGTTCAAGCTGTTCAGTGTGTAAAATGTTAATTGTAGAGATGTGGTTTAGGGATCACCAGTTTGTTGGATAACAAACTGGGAGACACATCCCTGAGAAAGACTCCTTCGACTCTCACAATGTCTTAGTTACCTATATTTCTTTGTCTAGGGTTATATGCTTGTGAGCTTCCCTTATCCATGTTAACATGACTATTGGTGTTTTTCTTGATGAGGTCTTGTGTATGCAATGATGTTGATGAGATGTCAAAAGTGTAGCTTTTTTTGACATGAGTAGGAGACACAATCTAACAATAAACTTCCTGTTCATCTGGTCACACAATATTTCTGTCCTAATTCCACAATGATCTCCAAGCTTTAAATAAAGGTTTTGTTATGGATTGGTTATGGATTGATATGATTGGTTTTGGTTTCCCATTATGGTTGTCATCTGTTGCAAAGCATCATTGATGATGAATGAAAGATAAATTTATTTTTTTGTCTATAGATACATATTTAGAATGTACTCTGGAATTATAGTGATTCAGTAAAGTGACAACTGTAGACTATCTTTGAAGATTTCTCTTGACCTAGATTGTTGGTTATGTTTTCAATACTAGGCACGATTAATCTATTGTATTGAGTGGACCTCAAGTTCAATTAGATAGCTACTGGTTGACACCAAATTATATGTCACATTATCTTACCCTCAGAGTTGTGTCATATTGGTTGTGGTTGTGGTTCACAGGTGTTATAGCTGGGTAAGACTATCATTTCTTTCCTCCAATTGACACTTGGTTGGTTCTTTCTGGTACCATGAAAGCTAGTCCTCATAGAGAAGGATTATAGATACATAAGATCCATGTCAGGTTCTCTTCTTTTCCTAAGGTGAATGGTATTTAAAGTAATAGGGACTTAATTAAACACTGGGAACCAACCAATGGCTATAGAAATTGCCTATATTTTAGAAGTTTCTTAGACAATCTTGATCACCAAGCTAAAAGAGTTCTTCATATGTCTTTGTTAACATTCTTATTATATAGTGTATGACACTTGTGGGGAGCATTGTTAGCTTCCCATAATATGAAAAATATTTATATTATATGCATACAAAAATTTACCTGTAATTTTAGTTAAGTAAATAATAATTCCATGTAAGTTTCATTACACATCCACATTGTTATTAAGTATATTACTGTTCTATATTTATCTCCTTTTCCTCTCATTTCCTTTCTCTCTCATTGGTCCTATTTCCTCTCTTCAAATCACTTGTACTTTAATATATCCTTCTTTCACCTCACATGGTTCTTCCCTTTTTGTTTTTTCAAGACTGTTTAACAGCTTTGATTCTCACAGGACTCTCACTGTAGACCATGCTGGCCTCAAATTCAGAGAACTACCTGCTTCTGCCTCCAGAGTGCTGATGGTCACTTTATTACCCTGGTTTCTGGAGTTATTCCAAAACATATACTCACTTATCAATCCAAGGAGCTAAGAACCACATGTAGAAGAGAATTGTGGCATAGAAACTAGAAATACAAATATCAGACTTTACAGAGCATGGCAATCAGATTGAAGGTGCTGCATTGGTATCACAAAGAGATATTTAGTAAGTGTAGTTAAGACAAAGTGTACTGTACAAGGAAGGATTAAGGTTGTGCATTCACCCATAGAATGATTCCTAAAGGATGTGAAGGAATCAGTAGGGCCAGTGGATCAATATTGTAGGATCATGTTGTGCACAGGAATGTAGCTAGCAAGAGCATTAGGCTCTCAAGTTTCTTTCTGGAAGGGATTTATTTTTTTGCAGAAATGCTGATGGAAATTTCCCAGAAATGAATTAGAGAAGTAAGTTGTGATAAACAGTGTACATGTATATGGGGAGGGTGCATTATAAGTATCTTGTTAGAACTTGCATTTGAATATTAGGAAGAAACACCATTTTGACATTGTTGTGGACATAAGAACTTTGTGCTTTCTAGTTTAAATTCTTATTTGTATTTACATGCTTCCCATGTCTACACAACCACACAGAGATATTTTTGGTGATACTTCCTATTCTTGTACAATATGTCTCTGGTAGGTTGCAACACATAGATTTCAGTTTTCAGCTTCTGGAGATAAAGTTCTAGGTATTGTCACTCATGTTTCTAGGGGACCATATGTTGATTCCTCTGGTAAGAATGGACTAAACACATTATACCATATGTTGATTCCTCTTGAAGAATGGACTAAACACATTATAGGCTCCTCTGACATTCCCTGCCTACCTTCCAGCAGCCATGACCAATGGTGACTATTTCTGAATCTTTAATTCTCTGTTCTTGACTTCACTATCCAGAATTTCTGATAAACTCTTGTTTCTAACCTTATTTCAAAACTTTATTTGGGGAATCCTAATTGTTTTTCTTTCTAAAAACAAAGTTGTCATTTAAATGATGACACATAGTTCTTCAGAAATGGCTCAGAAGTTCAAAGTTCTTCTGCCCTTCCAGAGAATTCACATTCAATTCCCAATATGCTTGTCTGGCAGTTCATAACCATAGTTGACACTAGCTCTAGGAGCTCTGACACTCTTTTGTACTCACTTTGTACTGAACTCAGAAGTTGGTGGGTGGGCTAGGAAACACCCTCATAGAAGCAGGGAGAGGGAGGAGGGAATAGGGGCTTGTGGCAAAAAAAACTTGGAAGGGGGATAACATTTGAAATATAAATAAATAAAATAACCAATAAGTAAAACAATTACAAATAAAAATAAATAAATATACTTCAAGAGTCTTTTGATACTCATACTTTCACTTTAAGGTTTCTAGTTTCATCTTGTTTTTTCTTTTCTTTTTTTATAAAAGAAGAGGAGATGTTACATTTTCTTCTAATACAAGCATGAACAAGAAGATAAGCAATTAAAAAGTAATAGGTAGGGGATTAGAACGCTGGTTATCTGGTTTCATATACTTCAGCTTTTTGTGGAATATTTGCCATTGTCCATCATAAGGCAGTGAACAAGACTGTATAACTGTCTGAAGTATAACAAGAAATCTCTGATACTTTAAGGAAAATGGAAAAGAAGGAAGAAAATCAAGAGGAAATACCACAGACATAGGAGGAAAGAAGTTGGAGGTCTAGATTGAAGGGGTGTCAGGGCTACAGGTGAGAAACCATAAGTCTTAGATTTAAATTTTAAGGAGCTATCAACAATCTTAGGACTACATTTTTAATCTTCTTTGAATTATTTTCAGTGTGTGATTTATAAAACCCAAGATTAAGAAAGCACATTCTGTTATTGCAATGGAAACATTATTCACACTAAATTAAGCAATCCAACATGAAAAGATGTTTCTATCATTCCCCTATCCTGGGTCACCAATCTTTCTCAGACCAAGGGTCTCCTCTCCCAGTGATGTCAGATAAGGCAACCATCTGCTACATATCCAGCTGGAGCCATGGGTATCCCTTGTGTATTCTTTGGTTGGTGGTTTATGCCTTGCTAGTTTTGGGGTGTCTGGTTGGTTGATATCATCGTTTTTCTTCTGAGGTTGCAAACTCCTTCAGCTCCTATAGTCCTTACCCTAATTTTCCCTTGAGGTCCCTGCACTCAGTCCAATATTTGTCTGTGTGCATCCATATCTGTCTTTGTCTAGCTCTGCAGAGCTTCTCAGGGAGCAGTTATACTAGGCTCCTGTCAGTAAGCAATTCTTGGCATCAGCAATAACGTCTGGGTTTGGTATCAGCAGATGGGATGGATTCCTAGGTGGGACAATCTCTGGTTGGCCTTTCCTTCAGTTTTTGCTCTACTCTTTGTCCTCACATTTCCTTTTAACAGAAGGCATTTTGGATTAATATTTTGCGGTGGGTGGGTGGCCCCCTCACTCAACTGGGGGCCATGCCTATCCATGGGACATTGTCTTTACAGGTGATATCTCTCATTTGTTGGATATTTCTACTAAATTCCTCCGATTGGCTCCTGGGAACCTCTTGACTCCCTGGCATCTGGGACTTTCTAATGGCTACACCAGTTTCTTCTCTCCCACTGCTATGTACTTACTTTCAAATCCTGACCCTAGTATTTCTTCCCCATATCCTTCTATGTTATAACTGGCTCCCCCTTTCCCTCCCTCTACTCTCCCTCTCTCCAAGACCTCTCTCTCACTCTACTTCCCAGAAATTATTCTATTCCCCCAACTGAGTAGTTCTGTAGCATCCATACTTTGGTGTGATCTTTCCTCTTGTATTTCATAAGGTCTGTGAGTTGTATCCTGGGTATTCTGAGCTTCTTTTGGCTAATATACACTTATCAATGACTATATATCATGTGTGTTCTTTTGTGATTGAGTTACCTTACCCACGATGATATTTTCAAGTTCCATCCATTTGCCTGTGAATTTCAGGAAGTCATTGTTTTTAATGGCTGAGTAGTACTTTATTGTGTTAATATACTATATTTTCTGTATCCATTTCTCTTTTGAAACATATCTGGGTTGTTTCTAGCTTCTGGATATTATAAATAAGGTTGCTATGAACATAGTGGGGCATGTGTCCTTGTTAAATGTTGGAGCCTGGAACATCTTCTGGGGTATGCCCAAGAGTTGTATAACTGGATCCTCAGGTAGAATTATTTTCAATTTTCTGAGGAGCTGCCAGACTGATATACAGAGTGGCTGTACCAGTTTGCAATCCCACTAGCAATGGAGTAGAGTTCTCTTTTCTCAACATCCTCACCAGCATCTGTTGTAAACCTGAGATTTTTGTTGTTGTTGTTTGTTTGTTTTTTATGTATCTTAAACACACATAATGCTTTGATTTGCATTATAGTGAGTCTTAAAATTAATCTTTAATGCTGTTTTTTTCTTTTTGTAATTTTATTTTTTTATTAGATATATCCTTTATTTACATTTCAAATGATTTCCCCTTTCCTGGTCCCCTTCCCAAAAAATCCCATAAGCCATCTCCCTTCCCCTTGTTCCCTAATTAACCCCCTCCTGCTTCCCTGTTCTGAAATTCCCCTACATTGCTACATTGAGCCTTTCCAGGACCAGGGACCTCTCCTTCCTTTGGTGTCCAACAACATCATCCTCTGCTGCCAATGCATCTGGAGCCATGGGTAACATCATGTGTACTAACCAGTTGATGTTTTGGTCCCTGGGAGTACTGGCTCATAGTGTTGCTCCTCCTATGGCGCTGAAAGCCCCTTCAGCTTCTAGAGTCCTCTCTAGCTCCCCCATTTTCAGGGAAATGCAAAACAACCCCGAGATTCCACCTCACATCAGTCAGAATGGCTAAAACAAAATACTCAGGTAAAAATTCTTTATTTAGCTCTGTACCCCATTTTGTAATAGGGTTATTTGGCTCTCTAGAATCTAACTTCTTGAGTTCTTTGTATATATTGGATATTAGCCCTCTGTCAGATGTAGGATTGGTAAAGATCTTTTCCCAATCTGTGGACTGCTGTTTTGTCCTATTGATAGTATTCTTTACTTTACAGAAGCTTTTGAATTTTCTGAAGTCCCATTTCTGAATTCTTGATCTTGGAACATAAACTAATGGTGTTCTGTTCAGGAATTTTTCTCCTGTGCCAGTGTGTTTAAGGTTCTTTCCCAATTTTCCTCTATTAGATTGATTATATCTGGTCTTATGTGGAGGTCATTGATTCACTTGGACTTGAGCTTTCTACAAGGAGGTAAGAATGGGTCAATTTGCATTCTTCTGCAAGTTAAACTCCAGTTGAACCAGCAATATTAGTTGAAAATGCTGTTTTTTTTTTTTTTTTATCACTGGATGGTTTTGTCTCCTTTGTCACAGATTTTGACTCTAGATGTGTGGCTTCATTTCAGGGTCTTTAATTCTATTCCATTGATCAATCTGTCTGTCTTTTTATCAATACCATGTGGTTTTTATCACTATTGCTCTGTAGTATAGCTTGAGGTCAGGAATGGTAATTCCCACAAAAGCCCTTTTATTGTTGAGAATTGTTGTTATAGCCTGGGTTTTTTGTTATTCCAGATAGATTTGAGAATTGCTCTTTCTATCTCTGTAAAGAATTGAGTTAGAATTTTGATGGGGATTGCACTGAATCGATAGATTGCTTTATGTAATATGATCATTTTTACTATGATAATTTGGGTAACTCATGAGCAGGGGAGATCATTCCACCTTCTGATGTCTTCTTCAATTTCTTTCTTTAGAGAAGTGTAGTTCTTGCCTTACAGATATTTCACTTGCTTGGTTAGCATCACACCAAGGTATTTCATATTGAGGGAGAAATCAATATATTCTATGATAAAACCAAATTTAAATAATATCTTTTCACCAGTCTAGCCATACAGAGTATAATAAAAGGAAATCTCCAACATTATGAGGGAAACTACACCCTTGAAGTATATTTATAACAATGATTAGAAGGTATAGTTCAACAAAATATTGTTTTGTATTTTTTCTTAAAGATTTCCCTCATTTTGGATTATTGTAATATTTCTCATTTCATCTCTTCTGTTCCTTCCTTTTTCATCCCCTCTCCTACCTTCTCCTTACTTCTTTCTTCTCCTTACCTCTTTCTTCTCCTTCTTCTTCTTCTCCTTCTTCTTCTCCTTCTTCTCCTTCTTCTTCTCCTTCTCCTTCTCTCCTTCTCCTCCTCCTCCTCCTCCTCCTTCTTCTTCTTCTTCTTCTTCTTCTTCTTCTTCTTCTTCCTTTTCTTTCTTCTTCTGCCTCCTCCTCTTCCTCCTCCTCCTCCTCGTTCTTCTTCTTTGTTACTTTTTACAGCCAGAACCATCCCAACAGCATAAAGCCTGGGATAACTTTGTATTAAATGCTAAATCTCTGCTTATGAAAGACCCCCAATGAGGGAAGACCCTCACTCAAATCTTGGGATGAAACGACACCCAAGGAATTCACAGGAGTCCATTCTTGATGCAAATGCATGAGGTTTATTTGGGAGAAACCAGTGCACTAGGGTTGCACGCAGGGCTAGAAGAGATCGACCCCCAGTAAATGGAGTCAGGGGTATTAGAAGGGAAAAATCACAAGGCAGGGGGTGGAGGAAAAAAAAAAGAATTCACAAGGCAAGGGGTGGAGGACACAATTCACCAGGTAAGGGGTGGAGGACAAATTATGCATGGAATGGGGAAGTATAGAATGAGGAAGTCAGGCAATAGTTTATGCCTTAAGGAGGTTTAGAGATTATCTGGAACAAACATCCTTGGGGTTAAACGTGGTAAAGATAGTCACAAGGCAAGTCATTCAGACATTTTTTTGGTCAGCTAGTTCCTGAAACAGGGCATCTCAGGATCAGTTAAGCAAAAGTCGGCTATTTCCAAGGTTAGGGTGTTCTTGACCTCAGAGGCTTGATTGTTAGGGGCATAAAAACCTTTACATTTTTGAGTAGGGGTCTCTCACTTATGTATTTTGTGGCTATTGTTCCTTATGGAAATTGTTCCTTATTGGAATTAGGATGAACTTATAAAATATCTGGATCCATATAATAGTGATCTACATTGCTATGGACTCTGTAGATCCTTATCTGTGCCCACAACTAGTTCTTGTGGGAAATGTATGACATCTAAGTCCAAGAAATAAACTAGGATCAAAGTAAAATTTTTATTTCTTAGAGTGACCATCATGTAGCTGCTTGCATTTGGTGAATTTCTAGTAAACTGAGTTTTTCAATATATGGATACTTCAGGATTTTTCTCAATGTGTGTAGGGAAAAAATATCTGAATAATAACAGAAAATATTTTATTAGCTATTAAAACAAAATGGTGACTTCAAAGGTGTTTGAAATTAATGTCTTCACTCCTTTGAATTAGTCCCTTCTGCACCATGAAGTGTATTCCAGACCTTGAGATAGCCATGAGAATATACTTGACATATTTGTAGTGTTCCAAGCCTAATAAGCAATGATTCTCTGATTTTTCCATGCTTGTTTTGTCTTTCAACATATTTAATGCCTTTCTCTTATTAGTCCTGGCTCTAAGAAAATCAGTGAACTGTTCTTATTTCTAAGATATGGTCTTTGTAAAGGGTTTTAGGATAAACTCCATTATAATATTTTAAAATAAAAGAAAAATAATTCAATATTTTGGACATACTATTGGTATTAACCAGGGTCTCTAAAAGAAGGGAACTGATGGAATGAATATGTGTGTCTCTGTGTATAACTATGTGGTGTTTTGTGTCTGTTTGTCTCTCTAACTCAGTGTGTGTGTGTGTGTGTGTGTGTGTGTGTGTGTGTTAAAGAAGGTCTTATTGGACTGGCTTGCATTCTGTTTTCAGGCTAGTTCAACAATGGACATAGCACAATAGAAAACCTGAGCATTCCATAGTTATTCAGTCCATAGGGCTAACTGTCTCAGCAGCCCCTGTTTAGCACTGAAGCCTTGAAGGCTTGTTAGAGGGCTGCTGGTCTTCAGTTAATGCTAGACTCCTGAAAAAGTGGATTTAACATAAAAATCAACGGGCTAAGACACACTTTCCAGTCCTAGTGTGGGCAAGCAGGAAAAAAAAAAAAAACTATTATCCTTCCATTTTTGTTTTTTAAATGTGGGCTGCCACCTAGAAGGTGCAGTCAAGACTTCGGGAGGGTCTTTTGTTTCAAATGATGTACTGAAGAATATTTCCCACAGGAGTGCCCAATGAAGTTCATTCCATATTACTCATGTTCACAGTCAATATTAGATATGATATCTTTCATTTTTGTTTTCTTCTCCCAGAGAGCAAATATAATCTGTTAAAAATCAGTTATATAATATATGATGTACTATATATATATATATATATATATATATATATAATTTTAAAATCAAACCAAAATATGCCCATAAAATATCAATTATATAAGTTGTATCTTATACCTTTTAATTATTAGTGAACACTCTCTAGCAATGAATGGGGGAAATAGCAGTATAAAGATTTTTCCTTTATAATGGATGCTTCAGATGTTATGTTTTGCTTTTAACTAAAGAAAACAAAAAGCAGGAGAAGTGAACACTGGTAACTTCCTTTTCAATGATAAGATCAATGTTTCTATTTAATTCTCAGGAAAACTTTTTCAGGTGGCCTTTTGAATTCTGTTTTTGCTGATCTAAGTTATTTTAATTACTTTTGGGAACCAAAGGAAAGCTCTAGCAGATTCCAGCCAGCATATGTGCTGTGTGCTGTTTGGAAGTCATCAAACTGGGTTTAATCTATCGGGATAAGAATGAAATCTAAACAGCTGTTGAAAAGGAATCAAACAAGCAAACATCTTGATTTTTTTTCAGATGAAAAATATCAGGATAATAATGGCAGTGTTGAAAATAACACAAAACATGTTAAAAAGCTCCAAACTCATGCTCAAAATCAAATAGTCAAATAGAACAATAACTTTGACTTCCTAACAGTTAAATCTTTCAGCCTGGCTCATTAGTTTTATGAATCACATGTTTTGCATAGAAGGAGAATGATGTAAGGTATTTCACAGAGTTGATTGGAATTGCCGTGGTGGTCCAGTGAAGTCTGTAAGCATGATATTTTACAGACAGAGGCAAAAGAAAAAAATGTCTCCTGGAATAACAGACCTCTCTGTATATTTAGAAGCTAAAAATCTCACTTGGCAATTTTCTAAACTCTTCTATTTCCTTATAGCTGAGACATGGTATATATAGATATGTATATGGTATGTATAGATATGTAAGAATATATATATGTGTATATATATGTATATATATGCAAATATAGATATGTAAGAATCCATCTTATAGCAAAAAATTCTGCTTTGCTTTGCTCCAACCATTTATGCTATTATGGTAGAAAAGGCATTCCAGAAATTCCAGTCACAAGTTCTTTTTTTGGTTTTCTAGTCACTGCCTTTCAGGGCAGGTAGATTCCAAACAATAGGCCAGACTAAGGAGATTTACATCTAAAGAACCTCTCAATACTAATGGATATTGGGCCAGGTAGAGAGAATTTGCTTTTGAGTTGGCATCTAGTCCCATAGCTACTACCTTCCCCCACAAGTTAATCTAGTTCCACCTTTAACTCTTGATTTTGCTTGCTGACAGGCTCTCAGGCCCACATGAATAGCAAAGGAAGTTTATGAGGAACTGGCCTTTTGTGTTACAGGCCTCACGCAGGGAATCCTTGTGAAAAACAACTTTTCTTAGCTTATCCAAATGAGACTCAGGATACAGTTTATATTTAATACTCAAGAAGACTCAATTGAATCTGAGAGAGAGAGTAGAGAGGCAGTAGATAACTTTTACTCAGAGAGACAATAGATTTTTTTCGACTCAGAGAGACACTCAGAGAAAGAATGAGTTAGTTAGTTCTTTTCAGGCTGGGCCTAAAGTCTAATGGCCAATTAACTTACCAGGCTGGCCCAAAAAACTACAGCCAGTTAGCCTTATCAGGCTGGAGGCTAGAGGCTGCTACCAGAGCTAATCACTGGAGCTGATCACCAGGGGCCTACAATGGCCCTGGGCTAGGACCCTACAATGGCCCTGGGCTGGGGCCTATGATGGCCCCAGGCATGGCACAGAGAAGAATGCAACCAACAGACTAGGCAGAAATACTCTTGAAAGACAGTGCAAGCCAGGCAGCTTCCCAAGTTCTACAATGCTGGCATTTTCACCCGGAGGCTAGACATAAGAAATCCAGGAGGCTAGCTAGACACCCATCCTTCCTCAACTCCTGGGCCAACACGACATTGAGACCAAGATAAAGAAGCAGTTTAGCCGCATGAGATCTGGACTTTGGGTAAACACCCTGTATTGCCCTAGAAAGCCTAGCTTGCCTTTTACAGATGTATGTGATGCTTAATTTGAGATGGTAACTTGACTGGACTTTGGAAGATACCCCCCAAAAAATACATTCAGATTTAAACCACCTCTGTGGTCATGTCAGTTTGTCATTTTCGCCAGACCTGTGTCTTCCTGGTCCAAAGAATCCTGGTTATCCCGCAGCAGACCCAAGGTCTGTAACATGGAATGACTGCTTTCTCAATACACAATTTGCCTTAATGTGTGACCCTGTTCTTTTTTAAATTTTATTTACCTTTGCATTTGTTTATATTCATGCATTTATTATTGTAAGTGCACTATGTTTATATAATGCTACTGGATGTTATAAAGAGGTTATGAGTCCTCTGGAGTTGGAATAGAGATGGACATGAGTCACCTGATATGAATGCTGGGTACTGAACCCAGATCTTCCTTAATAACAGCAGGTGCTCTTAACTGCTGAGCCATCCTCTAGTCTCAAATCACACATTTTAAATTCCCTTCAAAGTTTTCACCATTATTTTGATCACCCTTGGAATATAGTGCAAGTTGTCTTGACCTTACTAATCAAAGCTCAATTTCAGGCAATTTTGAATATTGCATAAATGTCATCTGAAAGGTAAAAAATATTCCTCAGTAGTTTTTTTGAAGACCACCTAACACAATGCTATTTGCAGTACTTCATGTGTGAAAATTAAATGGGGAAATCTGTGTGAAGGAGTTTGTCATCTGTGTGATAACAATGTGGTTAGCACTGCTCCCCCTGCATTCCTGGCAGTGTATGCTTTACATGCATGCTCACATGTACTTCATGAATCTAATTGTTCCTATGTAACATGTCAACTTCATCTTCGGAGAATGTGTGTTTAATTGCTAACGAAATAGAATACACCACAAAAATTTTTCACTTATAAAATATCTTTCTCATAAATGATCATATGTTCGGGCATAAGAACGCTTTCTCTCAACAGCTCATTTTTCTATTTAGTTTGGACCATTAAAGTGGCCTTTTTTTTTCTGTTGATATTTTATTTGCTCACTTGTCTAATAAATGAACCAGATAATTTTGAGTGGACATAAGGGTTCATATTCCCCTAGACCCCCACCTGAGGTTTGAATCGTTTAAACTCTAAAATAGCTCATTCCTCCAAGAGGAATTTAATATGGAAAATGTGCGTTATGTCAAGGCTTCAATAATTATGGAAATTGCTGCTTCGCTGTCGCACAAACTGTTACAAACTGAAATATATTTGAAAGTAGTAAAGATTGTTTTTTTATAAATATGATAGAACTCAACCAGGCAGAGCCTTACTGAAGCTAAAGGTCAGCAGCCATCTGTTCCCTGGTCTGATTTAGAAGAGCAGAAGGCTTAGCATGTCATGCTTGAGCTGCTTTCAAATGCCCAATAACAACAGCATCTACCATAAAATAAAAACAGTTGCAAGGTGAAGCTTCGGAATTTGTCTCTAAGCAATTTCCTCCCTCAAATTAACAAACTAATATGTTTATTTTCTTTTCAAATATTTTCCCACAGAACTTGAAAAATAATGCAGCTTCCTAACCAAGATGAGTGCACTAAGGACACAGTACTGCACGATGAAGCACACCAAGTCAGATTCTATAACAGAGGTTAGAGATTTGGACAGCAAGCATTACACAGATTTGCCAAAGATTGCCAATGATTCCATTTAGATGTGTTACCTATCTGCTCAATGAATGACTTGCTATCATTTCTTTTCTTTTAGATTGATATTATGTGAATGTGTATCATGTGTTTCATGTACCTGCAGGTACCAAAGAGAGGCCAGATGAAGCATCAAAATCCCCAGAGCTTGAGTTACAGGTGACTGAGAGTTGCCTGATGTAGGTGGCTGAGAATTGAACTCATGCCCACCTCAAGAGAAGCCAACATTCTCAACTGCTGTCATCTCCAGATCATAGTGTTGTTGCTGCTGCTGTTGTTGTCATCATTGTTGTTGTTGTTATTGTTTTCTAAGTCTGGATATAGATGCATCTTACTAGAATTTTTCTGTGAGAACCCAAAAAAATGACATTCTGAGTTTTTAGATCAGAATACAGGACATTTAACAAAAAGTTTTAGGTAAAGCAGGACCTTGAAGTTGTAAGACTTGTAAACTTGACAATTCTTTTTAACTGCATCAATTCTTTTTGGTATTCCTATAGCTGATCTCAATTTTCTCTCTTTATAACAACTCAGGGGTTTTACAAGAGAAGACAAGCATGAAATTAATTTTCCATAGAAGTTTACTGATGCTTGGAAACTTGCTGATCAGTAAAATTGGCATAAATCTTGATGCTGCCTTCACTTCTACTTTTCTCCTTTTTAATTGGAGTAGATTTTATGAACATTAATTTCACAAAATATATTTTATTTAAAAGCTGTAAAGGCAAGAAGAGACTAGGCCTCCTCTTTTCATACTTAATCTTTTAAATTTTATCAAGTTTTATGACAGAACAATACTCTACTTTTTGAATTTATTTACTTTGACTTATGTGTATGAGTCTTCACCTGAATAAGCTCATATATGCACCATGAGTGTTCCTTGTACAAGGAGTGGAAAGAAGAACATGCTACAATCTGCTAAAACTGTGATTACATAACTATTGTGGCCTGTTATGTATGTGCTATGAACCAAACCAATGTCTTCTGGCAAAGCAGCAAGTGCTTTTAGCTTCTGAGTTGTCCTTCCAGCTCATTATACTGTTTCTTCATTCTGTTTTGTTGTTGTTGTTGTATAAATCATAGAAAATAATATATTTGACATGTATACTGGAGACAAGAAAAGGACACCAAGTATACTGGAACCAGAGTTACTGGTTGTGACTTGACATAGATACTGAAAACCAAATTTGTGTCCTTTAAAAGAGCAGAAGCTGTGGCATCTGTCCAACTCTGATAAGTTTGTTGTCTTGATGTTTCTGGCTCCTTATATATAGAATATTGTGGTAGATAAGATACCTCAAGATTCTGTTGAGTAAATAAAAAGTTTGATTCCTTTTACACATCTTCAATAGCAAAAGTCTTTTTTAAATATTGAAGCTTGCTTAATGCATGTTTAATTGGGAGCACATCTAACCCTCAGTGTTAAATCCAGTATGGGTCTTTTGTTAGAAAGCTACGCCAGATGGCATTATTTCTTAAAAGTCTTTAGGAATGATCCACCAACCACATTTGGAATAAAGTAGGTACAGTCATCACTAATTGTATGTATGGTTCCAGTTTTCATCTACTTATTCTAGAGCAACTTTTAAAATGCTGAGAGGCTAGACCTTGGATTGAGTGTGACTGCTCATCTAGACTGTACTTGCTGTGTTCTATCCTTTGGGGACCTGCTTGTCTTACACAATTCAGCTCATTCCTACGTTGCTTTACAGGAGAGATGTGAGCCCCTGCTGTTTCTCCCTCCACTCCCTGATGATAACATTTTACAGAAATAAAAACATAAAACAAAACAAAGTAAAACCTCCCTTAGTCCTAAAATTGGCATGCATTTAGTAAATGGTGTTTTTAAGTATTTTCTGTAGATCATAGACTGTGTAGATTTAGTGTCTCTGAGATTTCCTTCTCAGGGGTAATCTTCTTTGTGTGCACCTCACACAGAGAAGACTCAGAGTCTATCTGGTTGGCTGTGGAGAAGCATTATTCTAATCTCTGACCAGTATCTCCTAAAGGAAAATAATTTATGCCTAGGAAATGCTGCAAATGGCTTATTCTTCTACTTAATGTGTATCATGCAAGAAAGGGACATGATCTGAGAGGACAGGAGTCCTGGAGAATGAGAAAGAACCCACAATCTGGGAAAGGTTTTGTTGTAATATTGAATCATGAGAGGCAATTTAGAAGGAGGTTAATTAAATTAGGAACCAAAGAATGGATCTGCCTGTCTTTTTGAAAATCCATAGTAAGTAAGAATTTCATAAATAATAGATGAAGTCACTAACCACTAGTAAAAAGTTGATAAATGGCATTACACTGAACTTGAACAATTCATTAAACCAAAGACAAGGTAAGCAACTGAAATGTAAGGTAGTATCTGGGTGAAGATATTTTCAACATGCATATTCAAGCAATAAAGTAGTAGTTATTTAAAACACATCCTGTTCTAACAAAATAGAATGACATCACTTCCACATTCCTTTACTACATCTATCCCCACACTTTTATTCTGTCCATTTATTGATAATTTTTTCTTTGATTACTGTAGCTGTTTGGTTGGAACCTTGCTCATTCCTTGCACAAGATAAGGAACCCTGCACTCCTTCCCACAAAAAGAAAATTCTGGGTTAACACATTTTCTCTCCCTGTCTCTGACTTTCCAGCTGCCCACCCATGAGTGCCTGCTTAGGGGCTCAGTTTTTGGTACCTTACATGGTCAAAATCCCAGTACTTAGGTCATACATGAGGCCCTGACCAAAATGCATAAAACTTTTCCTGCTTTAGCTCTGCATTAACCTCTCCTCATAGCATCAGGAAACTTGTCCCAGAGCATATATATGTATAATTTTTATGTTAAATATACATATAAAGTTTGAGTCTTTTGTTGTGTGTATATTTCAAGTATGACCACTACATTGGGCAACCAATAAAAGGACTCATCCTTAGAAGCTAATTCTTCTATCAGTCATTTGTTGCTTATAGTTCTTTGCTTAGAACTGGAATACTGAAAAGTTCCCCCTTCCATTTTAACATGTCTACTGATATTGCCATTGTTCCAGTATTATTTATGTAGCTATTTCTAAGTAGAGACCATTTCACGGGACACTTACAGGTGTTGCAGATTTTCTACTCTTTCTATCTGATTTTGATGCTCCTTGAGTCACAGATGCAGAAACATTGATATACATGTATGTAGAAGAGGAGCTCTTCATGATCTGTTGATTTCTGCACTGTTCCCAGTTGTAGCTTTCTGTGATGGTATCCACTTGGGCTGACAAAGCTGTCTACCAAAACCATAGACTAATAAAATACCAGGCACAAGAAACCCTCTTTTGGAGTGGTCAGTGTAATCTAAATGAATTAATAAATAGTATAGATTGTTGATATAGCTCTTGTTTCCTCTCAAAGGTTGACAGCAGGTCTCTGTTGTGGCTACTTGAATTGGGACCTGAGATCCTGTTCAGGTTGCATCTGACATGAAAGACTCTTTAGTGTGATTTCATAAAATACTATTCATACTGCCATAGAGAGATACAATAAAACAGACCTACCAAGCCGAAACATCTTTCAGCCATGATAATCACTGTTGTAGCCACCTGTGGCTACATGCTAATGGCCTCGGTTCGCTGGAAGAAGGGATGAGGAAACAGGGTGGCAAGAGAAGCACAGGAAAACATGCATGCTTTTTAGCTCAAGACTCAAACTTTAATGAAACGCTCCAAAGATAAATAGGCAGGGCAAGACCTTACCCTGAAGGCTGGTAACTGATTCTGTTTGTTCTGCTGGAGGCTGACATCAGGTGGCTGAGCTACTATTCTTTGAGAACAATGGGTCAGATCCTCAAGGGCTGGGGGAGGTCACAAATCACCATCATGGCAAGATATGCCTAAAGGTGAAATTAGCAGACTCACATGACAGCAGCCATCAACAGCAGTCTAATGGGAATTAAGACTCACTCAACAAGAGGAAAATCTTGAGCTAGAATCCTAGCGAGTTTCCTAGGACTAGTGAGGTCATGGAATTTAGAATAGAATCATCTACTGCCACTTTGCTAGATCAGCATTATTCATTGCTACATACTATATCTTATTCTTATACCCACAAAATTTGTAATTACCACTCTTCCTTGAAAAAGATTTTCTTTTTTTTAATTTTATGTAGATATAATTTTTTATTTACATTTCAAATGATTTCCCCTTTTCTGGTCCCCCCACTCCCCAAAAGTCACATAAGGTCCCTTCCCTCCCCCTGTTCTCCCGCACACCCCTTCCCATTTCCCTGTTCTGGTTTTGCCTTATACTGCTACACTGAGTCTTTCCAGAACCAGGGACTACTCCCCGTTCTTCTTGTACTTCATTTGATGTGCGGATTATGGTTTGGGTATTCCAGTTTTCCAGGCTAATATCCACTTATTAGTGAGTGCATACCATGATTGATCTTTTGAGACTGGGTTACCTTACTTAGTATGATGTTCTCCAGCTCCATCCATTTGCCTAAGAATTTCATGAATTCATTGTTTCTAATGGTTGAATAGTACCCCATTGTATATATATAACTCATTTTTTGCATCCATTCTTCTGTTGAGGGATACCTGGGTTATTTCCAGCTTCTGGCTATTATAAATAGGGCTGCTATGAACATAGTGGAGCATATATCCTTATTACCTGCTGGGGAATCCTCTGGGTATATGCCCAGGAGTGGTATAGCAGGATCTTTCAGAAATGACGTGCCAAGTTATCTGAGGATCTGCCAGACTGATTTCCAGAGTGGTTGTACCAATTTGCAACCCCACCAGCAGTGGAGGAGTGTTCCTCTTTCTCCACATCCTTGCCAACACCTGATGCCTCCTGAGTTTTTAATCTTAGCCATTCTGACAGGTGTAAGGTGAAATCTCAGGGTTGTTTTGGTTTGCATTTCCCTGATGACTAATGAAGTTGAGCATTTTTTAAGATGCTTCTCTGCCATCCGATGTTCTTCAGGTGAGAATTCTTTGTTTAACTCTGTACCCCATTTTTAATAGGGTTATTTGGTTTTCTGGGGTCTAATTTCTTGAGTTCTTTGTATATATTGGATATTATCTCTCTATCTGATGTAAGGTTGGTGAAGATCTTTTCCCAATTTGTTGGTTGCTGATTTGTCCTTTTGATGGTGTCCTTTGCTTTACGGAAACTGTGTAATTTTATGAGGTCCCATTTGTCAATCCTTGATCTTAGAGCATATGCTATTGGTGTTCTGTTCAGGAAATTTCCCCCTGTACTGATGTCCTCAAGGGTCTTCCGCAGTTTCTTTTCTATTAGCTTCAGAGTGTCTGACTTTATGTGGAGGTCCTTGATCCATTTGGAGTTGAGCTTAGTACAAGGAGACAAAGATGGATGAATTTGCATTCTTCTGCATGCTGACCTCCAGCTGAACCAGCACCATTTGTTGAAAAGGCTATCTTTTTTCCATTGGATGTTTTCAGCCCCTTTGTCGAGGATCAAGTGGCCATAGGTGTGTGGGTTCATTTCTGAATCTTCAATCCTGTTCCATTGATCCTCCTGCCTGTCACTGTACCAATACCATGCAGTTTTTAACACTATGCTCTGTAGTATTGCTTGAGGTCAGGGATACTGATTCCCCCAGAATTTCTTTTGTTGCTGAGAATAGTTTTAGCTATCCTGGGTTTTTTGTTATTCCAGATGAATTTGAGAATTGCTCTTTCTCACTCTATGAAGAATTGAGTTGGCATTTTGATGGGTATTGCATTGAATCTGTATATTGCTTTTGGCAAAATGGCCATTTTAACTATATTAATCCTGCCGATCCATGAGCATGGGAGGTTTTTCCATTCTTTGAGGTCTTCTTCTATTTTCTTCTTCAGAGTCTTGAAGTGCTTGTCATACCGATCTTTCACATGTTTGGTAAGAGTCATCCCAAGGTACTTTAAACTGTTTGTGGCTATTGTGAATGGTGTCATTTCCCTAATTTCTTTCTCAGCCTGCTTATCTTTTGAGAATAGGAAGGCTACTGATTTGCTTAACAGCAAGTGAAAACCATCAAGGAGGTAGTAGTTTTGAGAATAACTGTGCTAAAATCAAAAACAGATGAGAAACAACCAAGCAAAATCATGACCAAATGACATGAACTTGCCTTTTAGAGGGGAGGAAGCCTGAATGATTGATGAGATTTTTTTTTTTAATGCTTAGTATTGCTAAACACAGAAACACAAGTTTAAATGCCCCGTAATGCAACCAATACTAAGTAGACTTTGAACAGGAGGCTTAAAATTTGAAAGAAAAAAAGTTTCACTGACTCTGATAATGTTCCTAGGTAGATACATTTAGGAAAACATTGTGGCAGTCAACTGCAGGAAGGTAGAAAGCTGGCACAGAGTTCTGGTGCTGCCTTTTGTATATGGGGCTTATTTTCAGGCATCTGCAGGTAAAGTTCAGGAAGTGTCAATATGAAGTAGAGTTTTAAATCATTAAGAAGATATTTTAAAAAGTATTTTTAGATTTTAAGATGTTCACAAATGGATGAGTGTTTGTATTTGTGTGTGTGTGTGTGTGTGTGTGTGTGTGTGTGTGTGTGTGTGTATGTCCAGGTGCATGTGTACCACAGGACTTATGAATATCAGATGCCAGCCTGATCATCTTGTTAAAGACAGATCTCTCTTTCTGTCCTCTGCTATACATTTCAGGCCTGCTGACTTGAGTGCTTTCAGAGATTCTTCCATCCCCACCTCCCATTTACCAAGGAACACTCAGATTAGAGGTGTCTTCTTCTCTGTCCAGTTTCATGTGAGCTCCAGTTATTAAAATTCAGATGTTTAAAAGTATATGACAAGTAACTCTTGCACTGAGCTATCTCCCCAGCACAAAAGTGGAGTTTAAATGTAGGTTAATAGAAAGAGAGATATTTGGGAAAAAGTATCTGTAAGCTCAAGAGGATGGGCATGGTTTTCTCAAGACAGCCTAGAGTTCACATTTCACTAGGATAACATGTATATAATTATGATAGCTTGGAGATCACATTGCAAAGGGTTGCTAGAAAGCTTCAGAAGTTCATGAGGTTCTTCCCCATGATCACTGAATAGGATAGAATCTGATAAGGCAACACTATGGGTCATAACATAAGCAAAGTGGAGTTAAGATATATTTTACTGTAAACAATGGCTATAGTTTTGTGTGTATAATTACCAGAAAATTGAGGCTTCATGTCTAGGAATGGTTAAGAGTATTCTTGAAAGAAAAATACACTTAGGTGAAATGATTGGTTCCTGGTCACTTTAACATTTTAAATGAAATATCTCTACACAAAAGCAACATTTTCTCTATACAAGCAACCTTACAGCAAATTTTCTAGCAAGAAACTTCAACCAGACACTAGGGTAAGGGCTCCTTTTCTATCGAATGTCCTCTTACTTCTCCCTGTCTTTCTGTATTGCCTTCTTATTTTACAGATCTCAATGTGCTCACTCCATTTTAAACTTCCCATTAATCATAGTGCGATGCATATGTCCCTAAGATATGGCTTTATAGATTCTCAACAAGCTTCCTGTAAAATAGAAGTGTTTGTAAAAATAAAACAGTAAGTCATGTAAACAGCCAGAAGCTACTTTGGAGAACAAGAAATACCACTTTGTAATATAAAGAAGTGGATGAACCATAGTTATTTCTAAAGAGTTGAATGAATCTTGAAATTTGTTTTAATAAACTTAGCAATCTTGGGCTTGCACAATGGTATGCTACCATTGTACCAAAATAGTTTACACTGACTTCACCTTGTCCACTGTAGGTAAATAATTTCCTTTTTCTCTGAAGAAGAGGATGAACCAGAAATTTCCTTCCAACTGTTAGATGTTAGGCTGATGGTGTCCTTGGAATGATTAATCACCTGCAGACCTTTCTACTGTCCTTTGCACTTGAAATTCTATAACAGAGAGCAGAAAGGTTTTATTTTTCCTGAAACAACTCTGTCTCTGTTTGCTCTTACAGGGATGGTCCTGTCATAATTTTCTCATTGTTGAATTGGATGTCAATTTAGAACTCTGTCTTTCAAGGGCAGTACCTAGTACCTGAGCATTGTTTGCAGTAATATAGACCATATGACACTTTTGAAATGTCTAGGACATTTGATTTTTTTGTGGTCTTAACCATTGGCTATTATATCACATTATGTAGAAAAAACTGTTTTTATGAGCATTTTACTCATCTTGAAGGAATTACTCACTGTTCCAGTTCATTTTGTTTTTATAGGTTGCCAAGGCCCCATAATCTCACAACTGTATTTTTGAGTCTATACTGGTATTACTTTTTAAAGAACAATGTTCATGATTTTTAGTGTAGCTATTTTAAGGGAATAGTCTGGTACTACAATTATTTTTATAAGTCATCATAATTAACATCTCTGGCTAAAACACATTTATCCTTTCAGTTTCTTTATTTTCAGAATTGTTCTTATTAACCATGAAAAATATGGTCCTCATGGGTATGCTTGCAGCCTCAAAGTTAAAGGAGAGGTATTATTAGCACCAAACAGTGTTGAATTTATGAAAAAGGTTTGCAGACAGATTGTATTGGTCACTATATACTATTGTAAATTAATATAACATCACTGAATGATCATTTGCTCAAATTAAAATGATAAATATACCATTTTACATATTTTTACAATGAACAGGAATAATTAATTAAACATTTGTAGCAGATATGGTTAGGACTCTGCTCTGGTACTTTGGGTACCATTTTCTTTCTTTTTTTTATCTTCTATATTCTTTGTTTACGACTATCTATTTTCTAATAACACATTTGTTGCTGGCTTTCTTAACTTTGTATCATGCTTTTCTGTGTTTAGCTGTGTGCATATGTGCTCATATTCCACAGTGCTCTAGTCTCCTTTCTGTTACTATGATAAGTGTCAATTTTAAAGGCAACTTGAGGAATAAAGTGCTTATTTTAGTTAATACTTCAGGTCACAGTTTATCATTAATGAAATCAGGGAATGAGCTCAAACAAGAGATATGGAGGCGCCTATTCACTGACTGGTTCTCAGGATCATGCTCAATTAGTTTTTCTATTTAGATCTGGACTGCCTGTTCAGGGATGGTACTCTCTACAATAGTCTGGCTTCTCCCAAATCAATAATTGATTAATACATTCTCTTACAGACATGGATACATGCTTGTCAGATACAAATAATTCCTAATTAAAGTTCCATCTTCCCAGGTTTGTATAGGTTATGTCAAGTTGACAGTAAAACTAACCAGGAGACATAAAGTACATGTGAATGGAGTTAGAAGGCTGCTTTTCATTCTATGTCATGCTTTTAAGGTATCAACTTGGCAATTCATAGCATGGAAAGATTTCTAGTATAATTAGCTATATTATGTAAAAATAAATAATTTTGTTTTTATCAAGTGGAAGATAAAGTACACCAATAGGGAGAAATGACCAAAAATTAATGTGAATCAAATTATTTATTGCTACACAAAACTGTTGAGATTGTGATCCATGAACTCATTAATAAATTCAGCTAATTTTCTACTTGCATATACTTTGTCAGCTTTTATGAGAATCTAAATTGGAAGTATGATAAAAAATTGCTAAAACTCTTAGGTTTTGCCCAAAGTAAATATAATGATTTTTTTCTGAATATATTGACGACATCATTATACTTTGTTTTGTGTTGCTGTGTTCAACACTGTGATGAGAGCAACTTGAGAGAAGAAAGTTTTATATTCTGACAACTGCAGGTCAGAGTTCATTGTCAAAGGAAGTCAAGGCAGAATCTGAACCAGAAACACTGTAAGAGCTCAGCTTTCTATCTTATATACTGTGACTCCTGATCAAAAATCTTTCCTATCTAGCCAAAGCTATCCAGGAGTAGCATCACCCACATTGAGATAGGCTTATTCAAACAATAAAAATTCTAGATAATTCCCCACAAATAAGACAACAAGCCACCTGATCTAGGCAATTCCTCAGTTGAGAGTCCTTCTTTACATGCCACTCTTATTTGTTTCAAGTTGACAATAAAAAAAAAAATCAAGCCTAACAAGAGTTTTAACACAAAGATAATAATGGTTAATCCTAGAGATATCTTTCTTCAAGTGAAAGTATTGAGAAGTTAACTTACCCACTAGGCATGTTCTCGTGGATATTTAAATCAGATTCTAGAAGGTTGATGGTGTAAATAGAAGCTGTGAAAATGAGTATGTGAGAATTAGTACTAATTTCTCAATAAATAAAGGAAGAGAAAATGAAATAGTGTCAAGACTACAAAATTTAATGCTATTGCAGGAAGTCTCCATTGCAAGATTTTTGGACCTACCATTGGCTGGAAATAGCTCTCATTGAAATTTTGGCTATTGTGTAAATGAATAGATCATTCAAATTTTATTTAGGGGTCAGGAAGAAATGGAAGTAAAAAGGGATATTTGATTAGCAAGATAACAGTGTTTTCCAATAAAGGGGCTTTATAACATAATAACAACACTTCTAAAGATTTATCCTGCAAATGTGAACACATAGAAAATGAGATATCTACCAAACAACTGAAAAAATATGAAGACGTAAGAAATGTAATGCAAATTCCTTGTGCGTGCTGTGTGTGTGTGTGTGTGTGTGTGTGTGTGTGTGTGTACTTCAAACTTGACTTGATGAGATTAAGAGCAGCACATTAATACCAGTATTTGGTCATCTGTATGGATAGGTAGAGAAATTACCTCTGTCATTCATGGAGATTACATGGCAAGTATCTGTGAAACTCAGAGAAAACACATTTCTCTTCACCACTCTGGAGTTCTTGGAGGTTTTGCTTTTTGTTTGTTTTGTTTCTGCTTTGTTTTGATTTGATTTTGGAGGACTAGAAAGAACTTGGCAATCTCTGGTCCTCTTTTGCTAAGTAATGCTAATGTGGTATGTTGGGGTACAGCATCATGAGTTGGGGTTGTCAAGGACTAGAGATATCTGGTAGGCAAATAAGAAAACACAAAATTGAAGTACAAGCCAACAGACTGTTCTTGCAGTGAGAGCTCATGAATTCAGGAGTCAGAGTGCTCTCTAGACTTGACTCAACCCCAGTCTTTTATTGAAATCATATAAGGAGGTTGGGTTACAAAGTTTATAGGGAGTGGGGCATGGGTAAATGCTTCTCTATTTTCCCATGCCAATATTTTCTTGTGATTTAGAACAGAAAAAAGGAACTATAAAATATCAAATATAAAATTTGATAGCAAGCATATTTCTTTAATATCCTCTGACTACCAGTATCTGGGGAGGTTGAAGGCAGAAGTATAACAGTTACAAAGTTAATATCTTTCAGACATGTGCAACATGGTATGGTTTCATAAATGGGAAAACAAGGTCATACTGCTAACCCTGCAGTTTTTGTAATTCTTCCCAGGCCAAAACTGTACACCATCTATTTAATTTTCCTAACTGTTCTAATTTTCTATATTTTAATTCTTCTTATAGACACTTAATTCACTTTTCTTTGGAAATACAGGTTCATAGTGATTGCCCCAAAGTGGTCTTAAAAACATAGCAAAGGGCACATTCTTTCACCAATATCCCTTTCTAGCACTGGATCCCATACAATAACCCTACAAGATCTCCAATCTGGGTCAAACATCCAGGACCCCATCTGCCTGTCTACAAAAAATATCCCCACTTAACCTGTTTGGAGAATTCCTAGGGGCTGACACTACTCTCCCTGAATCTAAGCAAACCATTGCTGACTTTCTGGGAAATATATGTATGTTATTCCTTCCTTAGTTTAGTAATAAACTTGTCCTGTTTTTATTATACAGACTTGGGGCTTTTACTGGGGGAACAGCTGCAGATTTGCTCATCTTTGCCCACAGCTCTAGGTTACTTTCATTTTCACCTAGAGCAAGTGACCATGACATTCCAAACTTTCCCACGGTGTTGCAACTATCACCATATCCAATTTTCCATTGGGTGCAATTTCCTCCAATTTGTAGAACTTTCTCTACAGTTACATGTCTCTTGGATTCATGAACAGATTTTACTTTAATATTATCAGTAACATCTAGCTCCTGGATATCAATCAGGCTACTGCTAGGTCTTGCCAGGCATCCAAATACCAGTTTAGCCAAAGGAGAAGGAAAGAGAAGGAACAGTAAACAGATAAGGAAAATGATAAGGACTAAGAATAGCTGCAGAAATGACATCACAAGGTGCTTGTTCCAAAGAAGCAGGCCTTGGGGCAGCTCAGTAATCATATTGGGTCCCAAAAGAGGCTATAGCCTTATGCTTTGAGATATGGTACTCCTGGAAGGTTTTTCTTCTTTGTTATTAGGGGTTCCAAGCATCTCAAGCTTAATGTGGAGTGTCTCCAGCAGTGGTAGATGTGTGGATAGGAGGACATTTTGAGAATTATTTTAAATCACTATTAACCTGAACTTTTATTTTTGGTGTCTGATCTTTATTATTTTCAATAAAATTGACTTTAATTTCAAATTGTTCTCTAACTCATCACTATTCAAAAAGTATTTCTCAAATTCTTTAACACTCCACTACAGGCTTGGACTTCCATACCAGTTAGCACACAGTCTGAGTTTTTCCTTAACAATCAGTAATAAGAGACTGTGACATTTGTTGAAAATGTATTATGTGCAGGCCATTGTGAGGATTCAGAAATTGTTAGGTATTTGCATCAAGCCCAAGAGTTGATGACACAAAGGATCTGGTCCACAAAAATACAAGAGGCCATTATCTGCTATTGTCAAACATTCCCATTTTCAAAATGTTTCCCAATGTGCCAACATATTCAATGCACAAGATGATATATAAAGTTAATAAAGTAAGTCTTGTAATAATCAGTAATTATTTTATAGAAAATTTTTGTTCAATTGGCTAAATAGGAAGCCAAGTAATCAAATTGTTCTTTTTTTTCCAATTTGATACAAGCTAAGGTCACTTGAAAATAGGGATCATCAACTGAGAAATTATCTTCATAAGATAGGCCTATAGGCAATTCTGTGGGGGTATTTTCGTTATTGGTGATTGGTGGCAGCACCTAGGCCACTGTGGTCATTGCCAGCCATAAGAGTTGGTCCTGAGTTGTATTACAAAGCAAGCTGAGTAAACCATGAAGCCAAGAAAGTACGCAGCATCGCTTCATGGCCTGTGCTTTAGGTCTGGCCTCCAGTCCTACCTCAAGTTCCTACCTTGACTTCACTCAGTGGTGGGCTATTACCCTAGAGTTGTAAGATAAAATAATACCTTTTTTATCCTAAGTTGCTTTTGTTCATGGTGTTTTATCACAGAAATAGAAAGAAAACTGAGAGAAATTTATCATCATAGTTGAAATTTGATCTAATAAGATAAGATCTAGAATGTGAGATTCTGATATAATACACATGTCAGACAATTTTTTATCTCTTCCCTTTTTATGGTAATATATGATTTAGTTTTATTATTTTATTAATAGCTTGTGGCCATAGCTTGACATGTTACAGGTTAGATGACAACTGGCCATCATCAAAATTATCTATAGAAACAATTTTCTTCTTAAATTTCTCAGCTGGAAAAGTTCTCAGGACTGGGGTGTACATATTGTATATATTAATGGAAAGGGGGATGATTTAGATGACAAAAGGAGACTAAAGTCACATACATGTGTCCAGCATAGGACTATATTTACTTAGCAAAAAGGGACATGATTTACCACTTTGATGCAGAAACAGCCAGCATCCATTTGTGAGTCTTTTGCTAGCATAGCAAACCCTTCTTCTGGAGTTAGACGTCATTTTGGAATATTTATGAAGTAGGGTGATATTATGACAAAATAAAGAGCCTGAAAGGGTATCAAATGTTGTACTGGCCATATATCCTTGAAGAAAACAAGCTGGAAAACAAGGGGAGGAGATGTTCTAAGGAGACAACTGTCCCATCTCTTCAGCTGCCATGTAAAATGCTTGATCTGATAGAGTTAAGATTTCTTAGGAAATCCCCCTTCCACCAGAAGAAAAATGCTAAAGACTTGGTGACAACTGAAGACTTAATTTCCAGGAAAAGGTCTCACTTAATTTTGACAGCTTACAGGACAAAATAGCAAAGTCAGTGACAGTTCAATTATGTGCAGGAGGAGGATTGATTGGTTATGCTTACTTTGTGTCCTCTATGTAAATATAAGCCTCATGTCAGAGCCTCCAAAGATTATTCTCACTGTGGTTTCAATGAATAAATTACATTCTGCACATCTCTCTCTCTCTCTCTCTCTCTCTCTCTCTCTCTCTCTCTCTCTCTCTCTCTCTCTCTCCTTTATGCATGTATATACAAGGATGTTAAGGTGATAGGTTCTTGTAAATCATCTTCTTTCATCATTCATTCTCTCCCTTAGGTTCTGAGTCAGAGTCTCTTGCTTAACCTTGAGATCAATGATTTTGAGTTTTTTCGGTTTGGTTGGTCACCAACCTCTAGACAACCTCCTGTGTTATTCTGCCCAGTATTGGAGTTGCAGGCCTGCACCTCTGCACTTGGCTTTTTACTTGGGTGCTAGGTATCTGAACTCAAGTCTTTATGCTTCATCAGAAAGCATTTGTCAATAGATTGCTATCTTCCAGCTTCAACTTTTGTTTTTGTCAGTGGCCTTGGGAATGGTCATCAAACTTAACATGTTAGAACAAGTCAGATCCAGATATTTACTCTAAAATTTCCAGGAACAAAACTAAAATAGACTGAAATAGTTTTGACTTTACATGTGAGTCTTCCACCTTTTTCTCTTGTAACTGTCTTACACTGTCCATTAGCAAGAAAGGAAAGCATTATGTTTAGGAAATAGATCAGCTATTTGCTATTTATGACTTCTTCCTTTATTTTTTGTTTTTTAATATATATTAGTTATAGAGTAAATACAAAATTTAACTCTCATTTCAAAGGGTAAACACAATCACAACACTAAACATTTATGTAGAGTTCTCCATGTACAGCCAATATAAACTAAGTTATATTTCCTGACCTGGAATTGCTTTTGGTCTAAAATAGAGAAAACTAACATAAAAATAATGTTACTTAATATGTGAGACAATTCAGAGTATATTACACTGTTGACAAATATTGTTCATTTTTACAATTAAATTTCATGCAATCTTTCCATAACTATCTTTGTTTATTTTGAGCATTTTAAAATTCATGAAAGATGGCAATTCTTACAATTAAAAACTTTCTCATTTAAAGAATAGTTTAGCTAGATATACATATAAGCATAGATTGAGAGCCATGCAGAGAAAGAGATTTATAAAGAATAATTGATGCATTTTTGTGTACTGTTTAAAAAAAACTGTAAACTTAATTTCTTTTTAGCATTAGGACTTGAAGTGAAGCAGTCTATTGCCTATATGGTATAATTTGCATAATAATATTTTCCTCTTTCTGATGATTGAAATTCAGCTATTAACAAGTTCACTCTTTATGTTTAAGCATTGTGGTCCTTCTGTCGTCCTTTTAAAATGCAAATGAACTTGGCAGATTGCAGCAAATTTCATTCTTTATGACTTGGCATGTTGTGATGGATTTCTTTCTCAAGCAGAACAACACAAATGTTTGTAAGGGTTTACAGTGAAATACACAAAGAAAGACATTAAAAGTTGGGTGGGGTACATGTTCCAGAGAGTCACACTGGGCATGCGTTTTTTAAAGACCATTGCTATTAGTTTCAGGATCCTAGCAGCAGCCATGCCTAACTCCTTATTCCATGTATTTGCAGGCCTCTCTGATGTTATGGGTAGTCTCTATATAGTTAGGGAATTTGTTGATGACTTACAGTCTGTAGTCCAACTCCCTGATAATGGTCAGCAGCAGCTGTGGATTGAAGTCCAAGGATCTAGCAGTTGCTCAGTCCCACAAGGCAAGCAGGCAAAAAAGAGTGAGAGTAAATCTTCCTTCTTCCAATGTCCTTATGTAGGTCTCTAGCAGAGAGAGTGGACCAGATTAAAGGCATTTGCCACCACACCTTTAATCCCAGATAACCTTGAACTCAGAGATCTCCCTCTCTTATTTTATTCTTCTGGAATTCATAACCATTATGCCTCAAGATCTCTATGCCAAGATCCAGGTAAGAAACTTGTATCTTTCAGCCTCCAGATTAGGATTGCAGGTGAGGCTTTCAATCTGGATTATAGTTCATTACAAATATAGTCAAGTTGACAACCAGGAATAGCCACTACATTTAGTCTTATGCTAGAAAGAGGGAGTCATTCCTGTGTGATGCTTGACAGTGTGACTGTCTTAGATTTTGGGACCTAGCATCTTCTTGGGCCTCTATTTCTAGTTTAAAATGGTTGGACCACCAAGGGTCAGGTACAAAGAGCCAGATATTGCTCAAACTCTGGGAAGATGTGATAAGTCTTTGGGAGTGATTGTTTTCAGTCACCATTTCATTCCAGATATTAGAAAGCTGGCTGACATGTTTCTAGTGCTTTAAGTGGGAACACAGATAATTTAATCAAGACATAGTAACCTTTTCTGCTTTTAGTAGTTTTTAATAATATTAGTATGAATAATCTTCATAGTATGAAACCCCTAATATTTAAAAAGAATTCATACTGTATTGGCCAAAGATATGTTTTCTCAGGTAGAGAGAAGATAATAATACTGTGAAATATTTTCTCCTATTTATAACTATCTCCCAAGCACCTCATACCACAGGGAAGAACCTGTACTGCCTAGTTTTAAAAAAAATGCTATGCAGACATATTGGGGAATTTCTTTTGTTTTCTCTTTATTGAAAAATTTTACTCAATATATTCTGATTGCTTAAGTAGCATGAATAAGTCCAGTGGCTCAGTTAACATTAAAGAGAAATGAGGTATTATAACTAACATTTCTTTCAATGTATTTATTTATTTATTTATTTATTTATTTATTTATTTATAATTTTACATGTATTCAACACTTTCTTTTTTTTTCTATTTAATATAATCTTCATTACATTTCAAATGGTAAAACCTTTCCCGGTTTCCCCCTCCTCCCACCCACTGCCTCCATGTATATGCCCCTTCACCTGACCCACCTCCTCCCCTCAATTCCCGTTTGTTGGGGGCATCTATTGAGCCTTCACCTGACCAAGGACCACTCCTCCCAATGAGGCCCTACAAGATATTTCTCTGCAACATATTTGGCTGGAAACATGTGTATCCTTTGGTTGATGGTTTAGTCCCTGGGAGTCCTGAGGTGTCTGGGTGTCCTACATCTTTGCTATTCCCATGGGGCTATAGACCCCTTCATCTCCTCCAGACCACCCTGAAACTCCTCCATTGGGGACCCCACACCCAGACTAATGATTGGCTGTTAACATCTGCTTCTGTATGTGTAAGGCTCTGGCAGGGCCTGTCCTGAGACAATCATGAAACACTCTTTTTGGTATGAAATTCTTGTTGTCCATAATAGTGTCAGGTGTTTGGTGACTATTTATAGGAGGAATCCCCAGGTAAGGGTTTTTTTGTTTTTTTTTTGTTTTTGTTTTTGTTTTTTTAGCCAAACACTCCCTAGGTGGGGCCTGCAAGGCAAAAACACAAGCTTCCTCACTACACTAGCTTTCACTCAAATGTAAAATCTTTTTTTTTTTTTTTTTTTTTTTTTGCCCAAGGACCCACCTTGAGTCTTTGGCAAGGACATTATATGTGGTTCCTCAAAGTAACCATCTTCTAATCTGAGCCTTTTATCTAAGACCAGACCCAAACCTGCCTGTCCAGTCCAGCAAGGACATTTTGAGGATTGACTAGCAAAAGGAACCTGTAATTCCAGGGTTCCTGGAAAAATCCTACTCGCTGTTTCATATAGTAGTCAAAGGAACCTGCTTGATATCAAATACATTTCCACTGAGATCTCCTTTTTAATCATGGAGGGTTTAATTTTGCTCCTACCATTGTAGCCAATAAACTTGTGGAACAGTGGCAATAGGCCTATAATGGTCACAGCTGTATCACTCTTAAAATTATCTTAATTACAATATATGTTAAGAATTGTGAGCCTTTAACCAGACTGCAAACTGTAGCCAATGGCACACTGGCAAGAGTATAACTATAACTTTAGAAGCAAATCCCAATTTTAAACAATCTATTTTCTTTAAAATTAATGGCAAATGCATTATTTTTATAGCACAAGGTTTGTCTGCCAGTTCTTGTGTTCAAGTGTATGGCAGTGTAACATGTTAAAGAGACATTATTTTAAATCTTAATATTTATAAGTCCAATCTCTAGGCCAATATTCACACAAAACACCATGCCAATTTGGGAGCATCTTAAAGGCCTGCATTTCCTGGGTTGCATCATGCCACGTGTTGTTTAAAATGGCTACTACTCTGTTTTAATCTAACTTTTTGTTAATAACATTATACCTTTTAAATCATGTCCAATGACTTATAAGCCATACTCTATATAGTCAAGACATGCAAAATATACTCATGCCTTTAAGACCAATTATAAACAAGAATAAAGCATGAGTTGCGTTAGGCCATATGTAGCTAGTTAAGATGACTCCAACACTGAATCACCAGTTTTAAACTAACCATTTCTTAATAATGCTATACTTTTTAAATCATAACCAATTAATTTATAACTCTTTAGTCAAGATATGTAAAACCTTATACTTTTTTATTTATTTTTTTATTTACATTGCAAATGATTTCCCCTTTTCTGGGCCCCTACTCCCCAAAAGTCCCATAAGCCCTCTTCCGTCCCCCTATTCTTCCATCCACCCCTTCCCACTTCCCTGTTCTGGAATTCCCCTACACTCTTGCACTGAGTCTTTCCAGAACCAGGGGCCACTCCTCCATTCTTTTTGGACATCATTTAATTTGAGGATTATGTCCTGGGTATTCAAAGTTTCTAGGCTAATATCCACTTATCAGTGAGTGCATACCATGATATGCACTCACTTTTGAGACTGGGTTACCACACTTAGTATGATGTTCTCCAGCTCCATCCATTTGTCTAAGAATTTCATGAATTCATTATTTCTAATGGCTGAATAGAACTCCATTGTGTAAATATACCACTTTTTTTTTTTTTATCCATTCCTCTGTTGAAGGACACCTAGGTTCTTTCCAGCTTCTGGCTACTACAAATAGGGCTGCTATGAACGCAGTGGAGCATGTGTCCTTATTGCATGCTGAAGAATCCTCTGGATATTTGCCCAGTAGTGGTATAACAGGGTCCTCAGGAAGTGACATGCCCAGTTTTCTGAGGAACCGCAAGACTGATTTCCAAAGTGGTTGCACCATCTTGCAATCCCACCAGTAGTGGAGGAGTGTTCCACTTTCTCCACATCCTCGCCAATACCTGCTGTCTCCTGATTTTTTGACCTTAGCCATTCTGACTGGTGTGTGGTGAAATCTCAGGGTTGTTTTGATTTGCATTTCCCTAATGATTAATGATGTTGTACATTTCTTAAGGTGTTTCTCAGCTCTCCGAAGTTCTTCATGTGAAAATTCTTTGTTTAGCTCCGTACCCCACTTTTTAATGTGGTTATTTGGTTCTCTGTGTTCTACTTTCTTGAGTTCTTTGTATATATTAGATATTAGCCCTCTGTCGGATTTAGGGATTGGTGAAGATCCTTTCCCAGTCGGTTGGTTGACGTTTTGTCCTTTTGACGGTGTCCGTTGCCTTACAGAAACTTTGTAGTTTTATGAGGTCCCATTTGTCAATTCTTGATCTTAGAGCATAAGCTATTGGTGTTCTATTCAGGAACTTTCCCCCTGTGCCCATGTCCTCCAGGGTCTTCCCCAGTTTCTTGTCCATTAGTTTCAGTGTGTCAGGTTTTATGTGGAGGTCCTTGATCCATTTGGAGTTGAGCTTGGTACAAGGAGATAAGAATGGATTGATGCACATTCTTCTGCATGCTGACCTCCAATTGAACCAGCACCATTTGTTGAAAAGACTATCTTTTTTTCCACTGGATGCTTTCAGCTCCTTTGTCGAAGACCAAGTGACCATAGGTGTGTTGGTTCATTTCTGGGACTTCAATCCTATTCCATTGATCTGCTTGCCTGATATTGTACCAATACCATGCAGTTTTTTTTGTTGTTGTTATTTTTTATTAGTCGCCTCCACGATCCCCCACCCCACCCTCAATATGCATAGGAGAAAGCAACTTAGAAGAGAACAGGATTTGTTTTAGCTTATATTTTCAGGAAAGGCATGGCAGCAGGCAGGCCTGGTTCAGGAGCAGGAAGCTGGTTGATTGCATCTCCACACACAGGAAGTAAAGAACAAGAACAGGAAGTGTGGTGAAGCTATAAACTCTCAAAGCCTGCCCACAGTGACACACTGTCTCCAGCAAGGTTATACATCTTAAAGGTCTCCTAACCTTCCAAACGCCACGAACAACTGGGAGCCAAGGGTTCAAACTCATGAGCCAAACAGTAGTATTTCCCATTCAGATTATACACTGTGATGTCCTCTAAACCTAGGATAGGCAGACAAGATAGCCCACAGGCCAAATCCAGCTTAGCAGCTAAAAATTGATAGTTAAGACTATTTAAGTGACTCGGAGTGGGGGTAATTAAGAGATGAGTAAGGTTTTCTGATATGTGGCAGTGACATGGAAGTTGGTCTAATGTCTGCAAGTGAAACTGTAGACTGCACCCTCACGCTTCTGTTGAAGTGTCCCTTACAGGTGCTTTGACACTGCAGAGGCAGCACTCTGAGGCCGTGGCAGACACCATGCAGTTCATAGAACCGGGCTTTGTGCTGAGTTTCAAGTATACTCCCAGATACTAATGGGAAGCTGTCTTGAGCAAAGCAAAGCTATTCTTTCTGTCTTCCTTCGAGGGCAACCAAGAGTCTCCTCAAAAATGCTTCAAAGAATCCTATTGTAATGACAGCCACACCAGAGACCTGCCAAGGTGTGGGAGTCAGAGGTCTCACACCCTGTGCCAGCTGGCACCATGCGACCTGACACAGTTTTTGAGCAGGTGTGATGATTCACACGATGCTATGAACATTTATTTTAGCAAGCATAAAAAGAAGAGAGAGAAAGCTAAGCCGCAAGCTGCAAGACCCGAGCTCTCACACCTGACTCCTGCCCGGGAGGGCCTGGGCCTGCATCTGGCCTGCTTCTTGCTCTCCCTCTTTTCTCATCCCAGGACCCACAGCTCTAGACCCTGAATGTCTAAAATGATGCTTTGGTATATATGTATATATGTACACACACACACACACACACACACACACACACACATATATATTACTAATAGACCAGAGACATATAATAATATCAACAACAGCAATAACAATAACAACAGCAATAACAACAATAATAATGATAATAATAATTAATAATAATAATAAACAACTGTATCTAGTATAGCACACACCCAGAATTGGAAGTTATTAAAGTAAGGGTTAACAATCATTACAAAACAGCTGTAGTGAAATATTCTAAGATTGCTTCTTCGTATCTGAGGCTTTTCTATTCCTAGCTCCTGTTTTTGTACATTTAGGAGTAGAATAAGGAACCTTGGGGAAAGCAGTCACCTTCTCATGAGGCCCGTAGGTTAGAGATACTTCTGTCCACCATGGTTGGCTCTGATGATGGCTGAGGTGATGTGAGCATGCAGGCTTACTGTGCTGCCTATGTGAAACACAGCCAAGAATTGGAACGGCCATAAAAATAAATTCTAGAGCTTTCTAACCATTTGAATTGATAGGCAATGTCTTGAACGGAGGGCAGACGCTGCCACTCTGTAATTATGGGTCCAAAGAGGCACATCTTCTGCAGACATCTTAATTGTTCTTATGTTCCAACGTCTGGCACTGTTAAACCTTTATGTGAACACTATGTGTGACGTCACTGTCACTGTTCAGTTGACACATCATCCTCAGTTCTAATCTTTCCAGCACTGCTCTCTCTTCTAATATGATGCAAGAATGAATGGGGCAATGTTCAAGGAATTATTATGAACCTTCCTGGACAAGGATGACTTCATCACTTTCCAGCACGGAGCCCTCTTTGCCTGGCATCTTACCACCCACATTTGGAGGTCCTCAATGAGAGGAAGAGTTCTCATGGATGGGGAGGGTAAGCCTAGTTGACTAGGAGATACTGCTGACTCTGAAAACAGTGGCTGCTGTACTTCTGGAGTACCATGCTGATGTCTGACTATCACTGCTGTCTTCAGGTAAGGGGATGGATAATGGACTTCCTTTGTGTATCTCAACTCTGGGACCAGTGATACATCCAAGGTCATCCTTAGAGCCTGCAACCTTCTACTAGGTTGGGTAGAAAAAGAAGGAGCAGACTTTGCCCTAGTGGCCTGGTGTTCTGGGAAAGACAGTGTTGGAGCTGAGTCTGTAAAGGGGGTGGCGGAGGATTCCTTAGAGCCCGCACTCTGGAATGGCTTTAACATCCTGTGCTTGGCTTTGTAGAATCCAAACACTGGCTGTGTAAAAAGTGAACTGCTCGTGCTGTTTCACCATCCACCACCCCACAGTGGAGGCGAGATGAAGAGGGGAACCTGGGTTTCCTGATGCTCCAGCATGGACCTGTTTATGAGGTCCATCACATGAGTGGTCAGTAATCCAGTGGTCAGAAATCTGGGGACTATTTGAATACATTAAAGTCAAAAGGTGACACTGTTTAAGCTGGTGTCTGGGACAGTCCCCATATAAAAGTAACTTAGGTGACTTCCATCTGGAAGCTGGGAAGGAAGGAAAAAGGGGTTGGAAAGAACAGAAAAATGGTAGTGATGAATGAATACAAGAAACTCCCCAGACATCCCTGTGATGGAGACATCTGTAGAGTCTTAACTTCAACATCTGAGACATCCCTTTATTCGAGATGTCAGAAGAGCCTTAGTTTCAATGTCTGAGACATCCCTGTAATGGAGACATCTATAGAGCCTTAACGTGCATTAGCTTCAATGGCTACAGGCAATCGGTTGTTATTTATTTGTGCAGTTATCTCCCTACAAATCTTTCTGCTCAAGTGTGGCTTATTCACATTTGTTGTAGGCAGGCATCACAGTGGCCCTAAAATGAGGTCAGCATATAAGAGGGAAGGGCAGGGAGACGGTTGCCATGGACTCGGTAGGATGCTTAGGAGACCCAGCAGGCTGAAAACACATCCATGACACTGACCTATCTGACACTCCCATCGGTGTTTAGGAAACTGCTGAAATGAAACGTGCTCAGAGACAGACACTAGCCCGTAAGCCGTGCTGGATAAGCCGGTGTATCAAGCAACGAGCGGATCATGGCAGACACAACTTTAATAATGGAATGTCCAAAGCCATTAAACTCCATGGGTGAAGATGAATCTGTTTTGCTTTCAAATGGTATTTAGAAAAATGAGGTCAAACAAGACCAGGATCTGGGACAAGACAGCATGGGTGTGACCTTTCAAAGACCGGCTCCAAGCAGTCTATGTGACTTTGGATGCAACATCTTCATGTCTAGCCTTAAAATGTACCCCAGCCAAAGCATTAGTAAATATATTAAATGCACTAAAGAATGCCCCTGAAAGTATCCACATTCTCTCTATTGATCTTAACACCGGCCCTTGGTTCTTAATAGTCCTGCTCACTCCCTAATTATTGATTCACCTTTCCCTCATCCTTATTTCCAAGAATGTGTGGGTGTGGTGAAAGAGACTGATCAGATTTCTGTTTTTGCTAAAGCACTGTCTGAAATGTTTGGGTGCAGAACTGAGTGAGCTACCATGCAGTTTTTATCACTATTGCTCTGTAGTAGAGTTTAAAGTCTGGGATATTGAATCCCCCTGAAGTTCTTTTACTGTTGAGAATAGTTTTAGCTATCCTGGGTTTTTTGTTATTCCAGATGAATTTGAGAATTGCTCTTTCTAGCTCTATGAAGAACTGGGTTGGGATTTTTATGGGAATAGCATTGAATCTGTAGATTGCCTTTGGCAAGATGGCCATTTTAACTATATTAATCCTGCCAATCCATGAGCATGGAAGGTTTTTCCATTTTCTGAGATCTTCGATTTCCTTCTTCGGAGATCTGAAGTTCTTGTCATATAGTTCTTTCACTTGTTTGGTTACAGTCACCCCAAGATACTTTATGCTGTTTGTAGCTATTGTGAAGGGAGTCATTTCCCCAATTTCGTTCTCGGTCTGCTTATCCTTTGAATATATAAAGGCTACTGATTTGCTTGCGTTGATTTTGTAGCCAGCCACTTTGCTGAAGTTGTTTATCAGCTGTAGGAGTTCTCTAGTAGAATTTTTAGGGTCACTTAAGTATATGATCATATCATCTGCAAATAGTGATAGTTTGACTTCTTCCTTTCCAATTTGTATCCCTTTGACTTCCTTATGTTGTCTAATTGCTCTAGCTAGGACTTCAAGAACTATAATGAAAAGGTATGGAGAGAGGGGGCAGCCTTGTCTAGTCCCTGATTTTAGTGGGATTGCTTCAAGTTTCTCTCCATTTAGTTTGATGTTGGCTACCAGTTTGCTGTATATTGCTTTTACTATGTTTAGATATGGGCCTTGAATTCCTGTCCTTTCCAAGACTTTAAGCATGAAAGGATGCTGAATTTTGTCAAATGCTTTTTCAGCATCTAATGAAATAATCATGTGGTTTTTTTCTTTGAGTTTGTTTATGTAGTGGATAGCATTTATGGATTTCCTTATATTGAACCATTTCTGCATCCCTGGGATGAAGCCTACTTGATCATGTTGGATGATCGTTTTGATGTGTTCTTGGATTCGGTGGGCAAGAATTTTATTTAGTATTTTTGCATCGATATTCATAAGGGAAATTGGCCTTAAATTCTCTTTTTTGGTTGCATCTTTGTGTGGTTTTGGTATCAGCGTAATAGTGGCTTCAAAGAAGGAATTGGGTAGTGTTCCTTCTGTTTCTATTTGGTGGAAAAGTTTGAAGAGTATTGGTGTTAAGTCTTCTTTGAAGGTCTGATAGAATTCTGCACTGAAACCATCTGGTCCTGTGATTTTTTTGTTGGAAGCCTATGTATGACCCCTTCTATTTCTTTAGGTGTTATGGGTCTATTTAGATGGTCTATTTGATCCTGGTTTAATTTTGGTAATTGGTATCTGTCTAAGAAAATGCCCATTTCCTCCAGATTCTCCAGTTGTGTTGAGTACAGGTTTTTGTAGTAGGATCTGATGATTTTTTGAATTTCCTTGGTTTCTGTTGTAATATCTCCGTTTTCATTTCTAATTTTGTTAATTTGGATACTTTCTCTGTGCCCTTTGGTTAGTCTGGCTATGGGTTTATCTATCTTGTTGATTTTTTCAAAGAACCAGCTTTTGGTCTTGTTGATTCTTTGTATGGTTCTCTTGGTTTCTACTTGATTGATTTCAGCCCTGAGTTTGATGATTTCCTGTCTTCTTCTGCTGGGTGAATTAGCTTCTTCTTGTTCCAGGGTTTTCAGTTGTTCCATTAATCTTCTAGTGTAAACTCTCTCGAATTTCTTTTTGGAGGCACTCAAAGCTATGAGTTTTCCTCTTAGCACTGCTTTCATTGTGTCCCATAGATTTGTGTATGTTGTGCCTTCATTTTCCTTAAATTCTAAGAAATCTTTGATTTCTTTCTTTATTTCTTCATTGACCAAGGTATCATTGAGTAGAGTATTGTTCAGTTTCCATGTGTATGTGGGCTTTCTGTTGTTTTTACTGTTACTAAAGATCAATTTTACTCCATAGTGATCTGATACGAGGTATGGGATTATTTCAATCTTCTTATGTTTGTTGAGGTCTGTCTTGTGACCAACTATATGATCTATTTTGGAGAAGGTACCATGAGGTGCTGAGAAAAAGGTATATTCTCTTGCTTTGGGATAAAAAGTTCTATATATATCTGTTAACTCCAATTGGTTCAAAGCTTCAATTGGTTTCATTGTCTACCTGTTTAGTTTCTATTTTCCTGATTGGTCCATTGGTGGAGTGTTGAAGTCACCCACGATTATTGTGTTAGTTGCAATGTGTACTTTGAGCTTTAGTAAAGTTTCTTTTATGAATGAGGGCGCCCTTGTATTTGGGGCATAGATGCTCAGGATTGAGAGTTCTTCTTGTTGGATTTTTTCTTTGACCAGCAAGTAGTGACCTTCCATGTCTCTTTTGATGACATTAGGTTGAAAGTCAATTTTATCTGAAATTAGAATGGCAACTCTGGCTTGTTTCCTAGGACCATTTGCTTGTAGAATTGTCTTCCAGCCTTTTACTCTAAGGTAGTTTTTGTCTTTGACATTGAGGTGTGTTTCCTGTATGAAGCAAAATGTAGGGTCCTGTTTAAGTAACCAGTCTGTTAGTCTATGTCTTTTTATTGGGGAATTGAGTCCATTGATGTTAAGAGATATCAAGGAGTAGTGGTTATTGCTTCCTATCATTTTTGATTATAATTTTATACGTGTATGGTTATCTTCTTTGGGTTTGATGAAAGAAGCTTAATATCCTGCTCTTTCCAGGGTATAGTTTCCCTCATTGTAATGGTGCTTTCCCCCTATTATCCTTTGTAGAGCTGGGTTTGTAGAAAGATATTGTGTAAATTTGGTTTTGTCATGGAATATCTTGGTTTCTCCATCTATAATAATTGAGTGTTTCGCTGGGTATAGTAGTCTCAGCTGGCATTTGTGTTCTCTTAGAGTCTGCATGAGCTCCGCCCAGGATTTTCTAGCTTTCATGGTCTCTGGTGAGAAATCTGGTGTAATTCTGATAGGTCTTCCTTTATATGTTACTTGCCCTTTTTCTCTTACTGCCCTAAGTATTCTTTCTTTGTTTAGTACATTTGGGGTTTTGATTATTATGTGATGGGAGGTATTTCTATCCTGGTCCAGTCTGTTTTGAGTTCTGTAGGCTTCTTGTATATTCACGGGCATCTCTCTCTTTAGGTTAGAGAAGTTTTCTTCCATAATTTTGTTGAAGATATTTGCTGGCCCTTTAAGTTGTAAATCTTCACTCTCATCTATAACTATAATCCTTAGATTTGGCTTTCTCATTGTGTTCTGGATTTCCTGGATATTTTGGGTTAAAAGCTTTTTGCATTTTGCATTTTCTTTAAGTGTTGAGTCCATGGGTTCTATGGTATCTTCGGCATCTGAGATTCTTTCTTCTATCTCTTGTATTCTGTTGTTGATATTTGCGTCTATGGTCCCTGATTTCTTCCCAAGGTTTTCCATCTCCATGTTGTCTCCCTTTGTGCTTTCTTAGTTGTTTCTACTTCCGTTTTTAGATCCTGGAAATTTTTGCTCAGTTCTGTCATTTGCTTGTTTGTGTTTTCCTCTAATTCTTTAAGCGATTTTTGTGTTTCCTCTTTCATGACTTCTGCCTGTTGATCAAGGTTCTCCTGTATTTCTTTAAGTGATTTTTGTGTTTCCTCCTTATTGGCTTTTGTATTCTCCTGAATTTCTTTCAATGATTTTTGTTTCCCTTGTAAGGGCTTCTAATTTTTGATCCATTTTCTCCTGAATTTCTTTAAGTATGTCCTTCATGTGTTCCTGTACTAGCATCATGACCAGTGATTTTAAATCCAAATCTTGTTTTTCTGGTGTGTTGGGGTATCCAGGATTTGCTAACGTTGAAGAATTGGGTTCAGATGCTGCTATAATGCCTTGGTTTCTGTTAGTAACATTCCTACATTTGACTTTAGCCATCTGGTTCTCCCAGGAGTTAGATGGTCTTATTGTCACTGGCTGGTGCTTCAACCTACTGTGGATCTTTAAGATTATCTCTGCAACACTGGATGACTGGATTTTTTCTGGCACAGATTATTGATATGCTGGCTTCCTCTTTTGTGCCTTTGGAGCCCTTCTCAGTCTTGCCTCAAGCAATATTATATTTAGGTTGTCAAGGTCAACCAGGTGTTCTCTGTCTGCTCTATTATGGAGGGAAGAAGTTGTGGTGGGGGTCACTCCCTCTGTTGATTCTCACATAGGACACAGGTCCTGCGATGGACTGGCTTGCAGATGAACTGACTATGTGCTCAGTTCCTGAGTGCAGGCAGACCCCTGGCGGTTTGCACCACCAGAAATCTAAAGCTCAGGGTGATAAAGTACCTAGTGATCCTTTTGTGTCTCTGCAGACAGCAAATATGGCTGTGGGGCTTCTCTCCTTCCCCAGCTTCCTGGGCAGTACACGGGCTCCAAGCCCGGCGGGCTGGCAGACAAAAGCTGCCTACATGCTTAGTTCCTGAGTGCAGGCAGACCCCTGGCAGTTTGCACCACCAGAAATCTAAAGCTCAGGGTGATACAGTACCTAGTGATCCTTTTGTGTCCTGGCAGGCAGTGAGTATGGCCGAGGGGCTTCTCTCCTTCCACAGCTTCCTGGGCAGGACCCCTTATACTGTTAAGACCAATTAGAAACAAGAATAAAGCAATTACACGATTTTTATAAGTTAAACCAAAACTTGAGGCTGGTGGCTTTTTAAAAGCAGCTTTTCCCACATCCATGTTTGTCTCTTGGGTGAGTGAGCTGCACTGCTGCCTGGCTTTAAATCATTCCCCTCTGTATGAACTGCGGCTAGATTAAGAGATAGGCTGCCAGCAGATGAAATCTTTACCAATTTTTCTTTTTAACTTGCAAACCCATCTCATTATGGGCACCTTTTTGATGGAAGACTATTAACTACTGCTTCTATTTCCCCTGGAATTATGGGACTACTTAGATGGTTTGTCTGATCCTATTTTAATGTTGGCACCTGGTATATATCTAGAAAGTTGTCCATTTTGTCCAGATTTTCAAACTTTGTTGAGTATAAGCTCTTGTATTATGATCTTGTGTTTTTTGAATTTCCACAGTTTCTGTTGTTATGTCTCCCTTTTCATTAATGATTTTATTAATTTGGGTAGTGCCTCTGTGCTCTCTGGTTAGTCTAGCTAAAGATTTATCTATCTTGTTGATTTTCACAAAGAACAAGCTCCTGGTTTTGCTGATTCTTTGTATAGTTCTTTTTGTTTCTATTTGGTTGATTTTGGCCCTGAGTTTGCTTATTTCCTGCCATCTACTCCTCTTGGGTGTTTTACTTATTTTTGTTCTAGAGCTTTCAGGTGTAAGCTATCAATATAAGCTCTCTCCATTTTCTTTTGGAGGCACTCAGAGCTATGAACTTTCCTCTTAGCACTGCTTTCTTTGTGTCCCATAAGTTTTGGTATGATGTGTCTTCATTTTCATTAAATTCTAAAAAGTCTTTAATTTTGTTCTTTATTTCTTCTTTGACCAAGCTATCATTGAGAAGAACATTTTTCAAAGTCCACATGTATGTGTGTTTTCCATTGTTTTTGTTTGAGCTTAAGACTAGTCTTAGACTGTGGAGATCTGATAAGGTGCATGGAATAATTTCAATATTTCTGTATCTGTTGAGGCCTGTTTTGTGACCAATTATATGATCAGTTTTGGAGAAGGTACCATGAGATGCTGAGAAGAAAGTATATTCTTTTGCTTTGGGGTGGAATGTTCTATAAATATCTGTTAGATACATTTGGTCCATAACTTCAGTTAGTTTCACTGTGTCTCTGTTTAGTTTTTGTTTCCATGATTTGTCTGTTGTTGAGTGTGGAGTTTTGAAGTCTTCCATTATTATTGTGTTGGATGCTATGTGTGCTTTGAGCTTTAGCAAAGTTTCTTTTATGAATGTGGGTGCCCTTGCATTGGGAGCATTGATGTTCAGAATTGAGAGTTCACCTTGTTAGACCTATCCTTTGACCAGTATGAAGAGTCCCTCCTTATATTTTTTGACAATTTTTGGTTGAAAGTTGATTTTATCTGATATAAGAATGGCCACTCCAGGTTGTTTCTTGAGACTATTTGCTTGGAAAATTGTTTTCCAACCTTTGACTCTGAAGTAGTGACTGCCTTTGTCACTGAGGTGGGTTTCTTGTATGCAGCAAAATTTTTGGTCCTGTTTACATATCCAGTCAGTTAGTTATGTCATTTTTTGGGGGGAATTGAGACCATTGATGCTAAGAGATATTAAGGAAAAGGGATCATTGCTTACTGTTATCTTTTTTGTTAAAGATGAAATTCTGTTTGTGTAGCTATCTTCTATTGGGTTTGTTGAAAGATTAATTTATTGCTTTTTCTATGGTGTGGTTTCCTGCCTTGTGTTGGTAATTCCCAACCACTACCCTTTGTAGAGCTGGATTTGTGGAAAGATATTGTGTAAATTTGCTTTTGTCAGGGAAGGTCTTGTTTTCTTTTTCTATGGTAATTGAAAGCTTTGCTGGGTATAATAGTCTGGGCTGACATTCTGTTAGGGTCTGTATGACATCTGCCCAGGATCTTCTAGCTTTAATAGTTTCTGGTGAGAAGACGGGTGTAATTCTTATAGGTCTGCCTTTATATGTTACTTGACCCTTTTCCCTTACTGCTTTAAATATTCTTTCTTTGCTTAGTGCATTTGGTGTTTTCATTATTATGTGATGGGAGGAATTTTTTGCTCTGGTTGAGTCTGTTTGGAGTTCTGTGGGGTTCTTGTATGTTCATGGGCATCACTTTCTTTAGGTTAGGGAGGTTTTCTTCTATAATTTTGTTGAAGATATTTACTGACCCTTTAAGATGCAAATCCTTGCTCTCTTCTATACCTATAATCCTTAGTTTCAGTCTTCTTATTGAGTCATGGATTTCTTAGATGTTTTGGGTAACAAGATTTTTGTATTTTTCATTTTCTTTGACTTTTGAGTCAATGTTTTCTATGGAATTCTATTGTTGATGCTTGCATCTCTGACTCCTGAATTCTTTCCAAGGTATTCTATTTCTATAGAAGTCTCACTTTTTGATTTCTTTACTGTTTCTACTTCCATTTTTAGATCCTGGATAGTTATGTTCATTTCCTTCACTTGTTTGTTTGTGTTTTCTTTAAATTCTTTAGGGGATTTTTTCTTTCCACTTTAAGGGCTTTTACGTGTTGACTGATGTTCTCCTGTTTTTCTTTTAGGGATTTTGGTGACTCCTCTTTAAGGGATTCTGCATGTTGACCCATGTTCTCCAATAATTCCCTATGGGAATTTTGTGTTGCCTCTTTTAGGGGTTCTATCTGTTGATACATGTTCTCCCATATTTTTTTTTTAATTTTCTATATTCTTTGTTTACATTCTAAAAGCTTTCCCCTTTCCCAGTACCCCCCCCCCGCCCCCGATATGTCCCATAAGTCCTCTTCTCTCCATCCATTCTCCTATCTTTCCCTCTCCCTTTTCTCTGTCCTGGTACTCCCCTACAATGCTGGATCAAGCCTTTCCAGGATTAGGGCCCCCTATTCCTTCTTCATGGGAATCATTTGATATGCTAATTGTATCTTCAGTATTCAGAGCTTCAGGTCAAATTAAAAGCCACTTATCAATGATTGCATTCCATGTGTATTCTTTTGTGATTGTGTTACCTTTCTTAGGGTGATATTTTCCAGTTCCATCTATTTGCCTAAAAAATTCATGAATTCATTGTTTTTAATTGCTGAATAGTAATCCATTGTATATATATACCAGATTTTCTGTATCCATTCCTCCATTGAGGGATATCTGGGTTCTTTCCAGCTTCTGCCTATTATAAATAAGGCTGCTACAAACATAGTGGAGCATGTGTCCTTGTTGCATGCTGGGGAATCCCCAGGGTATATGCCCAGGAGAGGTATAGTAGGGTCCTATGGAAGTGTCATGTCCAGTTTTCTTAGGAACCACCAGACTAATTTCCATAGTGGTTGTACCATCTTACAATCCCATCAGCAGTAAAGGAGTGTTCCTCTTTCTCCACATTCTTGCCAATGTCTGCTGTCTCTTGAATTTTTAACCTTAGCCATTCTGACTGGTGTGAGGTGAAATCTCAGGGTTGTTTTGATTTGCATTTCCCTAATGGCTAGTGATGTTGAGCATTTCTTAAGGTGTTTCTCGGCCATCCAAATTTCTTCAGGTGAAAATTCTTTGTTTAGGTCTGTACCCCATTTTTTAATAGAGTTATTTGGTTCCCTGGGGTCTAACTTCTTGAGTTCTTTGTATATATTGGATATTAGCCCTCTATCAGATGTAGGATTGGTGAAGATCTTTTCCCAATTTGTTGGTTGCTCTTTCGTCCTTTTGATGGTGTCCTTTGCCTTACAGAAACTTTGTAATTTCATGAGATCCCATTTGTCAATTTTTGATCTTAGAGCATAAGCTATTGGTGTTCTGTCCAGGAAATTTTCCCCTGTGCCTATGTCCTCAAGGGTTTTCCCCAGTTTCTTTTCTATCAGTTTCAATGTGTCTGGTTTTATGTGGAGGTCTTTGATACACTTGGAATTGAGCTTAGTACAATGAGATAAGAATGGATCAATTCGCATTCTCTTGCATGCTGACCTCCAAGTCTCCCAACCAAAAAAAGCATGTGAGTAGATAATTTTAGTACAGAATTCTATCAGAACTTCAAAGAAGACCTAAAACCAATACTCTTCAAATTGTTCCACAAAATACAAACAGGAGGAACACTACCCAACTCGTTCTATGAAGCCACAATTACACTGATACCAAAACCACACAAAGACGCAACAAATAAAGAGAACTTCAGTCCAATTTCCATTATAAATATCGATGCAAAAAGACTCAATAAAATTCTTGCCAACCAAATCCAAGAACCAATCAAAACAATCATCCACCACGATCAAGTGGGTTTCATCCCAGGGATGCAGGGATGGTTCAATATAAGGAAATCCATCAATGCAATCCACTACATAGTTCATTAGATGCTGAAAAAGGATTTGACAAAATTCAGCATCCTTTCATGCTAAAAGTCTTGGAAAGAACAGGAATTCAAGGCCCATACCTAAACATAGTTAAAGCAATATACAGCAAACCGGTAGCCAATATCAAGCTAAATGGAGAGAAATTTGAAGCAATACCACTAAAATCAGGGACTAGACAAGGTTGCCTTCTCTCTCTCTATCTTTTCAATATAGTACTTGAAGTTCTATCTAGAGCAATTAGACAACATATGGAGGTCAAAGGGATACAAATTGAAAAGGAAGAAGTAAAATTATCACTATTTGCAGATGACATGATAGTATACTTAAGTGACCCAAAAAACTCCACCAGAGAACTCCTACAGCTGATAAACAACTTCAGCAAAGTGGCAGGTTATAAAATCACCTCAAGCAAATCAGTTGCCTTCTTATACTCAAACGATAAGCAGGCTGAGAAAGAAGTTAGGGAAATGATACCCTTCACAATAGCCACAAACAATATAAAGTATCTTGGTGTGACTCTAACCAAATAAGTGAAAGATCTATATGACAAGAACTTCAGGTCTCTGAAGAAGGAAATTGAAGAAGACCTCAGAAAATGGAAAAATCTGCCATGCTCGTGGATTGGCATGATTAATATAGTTAAAATGGCCATCTTGCCAAAATCAATATACAGATTCAATGCAATCCCCATCAAAATCCCAACTCACTTCTTCACAGAGTTAGAAAAAGCAATTCTCAAATTCATCTGGAATAACAAAAAACCCAGGATAGCTAAAACTATTCTGAACAGTAAAAGAACTTCTGGGGGAATTAGTATCCCAGACATCAAGCAATATACTACAGAGCAATAGTGTTAATAACTGCATGGTATTGACTCAGGGACAGGCAAGTGGACCAATGGAATAGAATTGAAGACCCAGAAATGAATCCACACACCTATGGTCACTTGATCTTCAACAAAGGAGAGGAAAACATCCAGTGGAAAAAAGCCTTTTCAACAAATGGTGTTGGTTCTCCCATATTTCTTTAAGGGATTTTTTTGTTTGTTTGTTTCTTTTTTAAGGGCTTCTACCCATTGACCCATATTCTCCCATGTTTCATTAAGGGATTTTTGTGTTTTCTCTTTAAGGTATTCTACCTGTTGACCCATGTTCTCCTGTATTTCTTTAAGGAAGTTATTTATGTCCTTCTTAAAGTCCTCTAACAGCATTATGAGATGTGATTTTAAATCCAGCTCTTGATTTACCAATGTGATGGACTATCCTGGATTTGCTGTTCTCAGAGAATTGAGTTCTGATAGTGCCATGTTGCCTTGAGTTCTGTTGGTAATGATCTTGCATTTGCCCTTGGCCATTTAGTTTTCTCTGGTATTAGCTGGTCTTCCTGTCTCTGACTGTGACTTCTCTGTCCTGTTGTCCTGTGTATCTGTACTCCTGGGATTCCCTTTCTCTCAAATGCCCTGAATACAGCTGGTTCTCCAGGAAGTATCAGGAGATGGGGTCTTCCCTGTGGCAAACTTGGCAAGCATCAAATGCCCTGCAGGCTGCTGGTTCTCATATGTCCCTCTGCTGCTGGGTCTCTAGAAAGTACCAGGAAATGGGGTCTTCCCTGTGGCAGAACTGGCTTGAGTCTACTGTTTCAGAATTAATAGGACAGGCGGTGACAGAGGAGGGATGCGTAATGTATTCAATACTTTCATTTCTGAGGGGTGTGTGTATGTTTATCTGTTCATCTGTGTACACAAATCTGTGTGTGGGGTCTGACATTGAATGTCTCCATCTCAGCATGTTATGCTTTTACACACAATATCTTCCTAACCATTGAGATCACAATTCAGGAAGATCTTCTGACCAGTAGACTTAAAGGATTCTCCAACACCTGTTTTTCTTTTCTTTCTTTCTTTTTCTTTCTTTTTTTTTTTTATTTGGCATTAAATTTTTTTTATTCGATATAATTTATTTACATTTCAAATGATTTCCCCTTTTCTAGCCCCCCCACTCCCCGATAGTCCCGTAAGCCCCATTCTCTTCCCCTGTCCTCCCTCCCACCCCTTCCCACTTCCCCGTTCTGGTTTTGCCGAATACTGTTTCACTGAGTCTTTCCAGAACCAGGGGCCACTCCTCCTTTCTTCTTGTATCTCATTTGATGTGTGGATTATGTTTTGGGTATTCCAGTTTTCTAGGTTAATAACCACTTATTAGTGAGTGCATACCATGATTCACATTTTGAGTCTGGGTTACCTCACTTAGTATGATGTTCTCTAGCTCCATCCATTTGCCTAAGAATTTCATGAATTCATTGTTTCTAATGGCTGAATAGTACTCCATTGTGTAGATATACCACATTTTTTGCATCCACTCTTCTGTTGAGGGATACCTGGGTTCTTTCCAGCATCTGGCAATTATAAATAGGGCTGCTATGAACATAGTAGAGCATGTATCCTTATTACATGGTGGGGAATCCTCTGGATATATGCCCAGGAGTGGTATAGCAGGATCTTCTGGAAGTGAGGTGCCCAGTTTTCGGAGGAACCGCCAGACTGATTTCCAGAGTGGTTGTACCAACTTGCAACCCCACCAGCAGTGGAGGAGTGTTCCTCTTTCTCCACACCCTCTCCAACACCTGCTGTCTCCTGAATTTTTAATCTTAGCCATTCTGACTGGTGTAAGATGAAATCTTAGGGTTGTTTTGATTTGCATTTCCCTAATGACTAATGAAGTTGAGCATTTTTTAAGATGCTTCTCTGCCATCCGAAGTTCTTCAGGTGAGAATTCTTTGTTTAACTCTGTACCCCATTTTTTAATAGGGTTGTTCGGTTTTTTGGAGTCTAACTTCTTGAGTTCTTTATATATATTGGATATTAGCCCTCTATCTGATGTAGGGTTGGTGAAGATCTTTTCCCAATTTGTTGGTTGCCGATCTGTCCTCTTGATGGTGTCCTTTGCCTTACAGAAACTTTGTAATTTTATGAGGTCCCATTTGTCAATTCTTGCTCTTAGAGCATACGCTATTGGTGTTCTGTTCAGAAACTTTCTCCCTGTACCGATGTCCTCAAGGGTCTTCCCCAGTTTCTTTTCTATTAGCTTCAGAGTGTCTGGCTTTATGTAGAGGTCCTTGATCCATTTGGATTTGAGCTTGGTACAAGGAGACAAGGATGGATCAATTCGCATTCTTCTGCATGCTGACCTCCAGTTGAACCAGCACCATTTGTTGAAAAGGCTATCTTTTTTCCATTGGATGTTTTCAGCCTCTTTGTCGAGGATCAAGTGACATCGGTACAGGTGGCCATAGGCAACACCTGTTTTTCTAGCCTTAGGATTACAGGCAAGTACCACCAACCCAAGTTTTTAATTCAGGTGCGGCAAATGATAACACAAGTTTTTAGTCTTCAACAGACAACACTTTAGGGATGAAGCCATCATGCAAGCCCATCTTCATTGCTCTTTCAATGAGCAAAGGTGATCCTTTTGGCTCAGGTGTTTACCATCATTTGCCTTCCTTCATGGATGCCAAGTATTCTCTTACCCCATCGTTTTATCTGCCCAGCTTTTCCCCTGCTGCCCTAATGCAAAATATTTTTTCTTCTTCTTGGTTCTTTTCTCATGCCAAGTGAACTCTTAAGTTCTACCTTGTCAGTGGTATTGGTATATGACCTGGTCCTGCCCAAGGAGACACAAAAGAAATGTTCTTTAAAATACTACTTTGCTTTTTAAAAGACATGTACAGGTGGGCACTGAGACTAAGGTGTCTGTTCTCCTTAGCAAGTATTTATCTCGAAAGTATTTTTTGTATTGTTTCAGCTTTTTTGAATCCATAAATAAATATATTAATAAACTAAATTGAGAAAAGGGTGAACCTCACAGAGAATAACTTCAGAAAGTCATTAATTTTATTTAATTGCCATGAAGCTCTTACACATTGGAACTTTTACTTAGCAGAAATAACAGCTCTATTATTCTTGGTAAGCCACTTATAGACAATTTGTATTATTTCTTGTGGAAAAAACATCTAATTCAACCATTAAAATTCTTAGTTTGGAGGCACATCACTTCCAGAGGTTCCTGCTATACCACTCCTGGGCATATACCCAGAGGATTCCCAAGCATGTAATAAGGATACATGCTCCACTATGTTCATAGCAGCCCTATTTATAATAGCCAGAAGCTGGAAAGAACCCAGGTATCCCTCAGCAGAGGAATGGATAAAAAAAAAATGTGGTATATATACACAATGGATTACTATTCAGCCATTAGAAACAATGAATTCATGAAATTCTTAGACAAATGGATGGAGCTGGAGAACATCATACTAAGTGAGGTAACCCAGTCTCAAAAGATCAATCCTGGTATTCACTCACTAATAAGTGGATATTAACCTAGAAAATTGGAATACCCAAAACATAATCCACACATCAAATGATGTTCAAGAACAACAGAGGAGTGGCCTCTGGTTATGGAAAGACTCAGTGCAGCAGTATAGGGCAATACCAGAATAGGGAAGTGGGAAGGGGTGGATGGGGGAACAAGGGGAGGGAAGAGGGCTTATGGGACTTTCGGGGAGTGGGAAGCCGGAAAAGGGGAAATCATTTGAAATGTAAATAAAAAATATATTGAATAAAAAAACTGTACCACTGGCCTATCCTCCTATTGTAACCATATTTTTATGAATTCCTCCTTAGAACTGGATGCAGGTTTAGGAAACATATCTACATGGAGCAATGTGTATAGTAATTGAGATGTCTGACTCTAAATATATGATGGCTTTCCTGATATATTGGTAACAATCGGAAATAGATCTCTAATAAGCCTAAGGAGAGTGAAAATAAAGTTCTTCCTATTTCTCAAAAAAAAAAAAAATCTTAGTTTGGGTTTGTTTGCTCTGCAGTCAGACAGAAGGGGTCTTTACTATGACACCCCTTGTGATCACTCTTTCCCAGTTGTTAAGACTTGTCATTCCACAGCTTACTTGCTAGTACCTCATTCCAGAAGAACAGTTTTTTAAGCAACTTAAAGTTTGAATACCTGAAAAGCATTAAACTTAATTTACAAAGTTGCAACATGATTTTTAGTCTCATATTTGATTAGATTATAAAATTTTAAATTAACTACAATAATAAGTAAAAATAAAAATGTTCAGTTTATAAGGCTAGCAATTGCAGGAGCTGCAAAAATGGCCTTCACCTACTACAGGAGTTGTAAAGAAGGCCTCTGGCAGAATGGAGAGCCTTGTCTTCCTTAACAAATCTATCCTTCACTGTCCTGAGAGTGTTCAATTCAGGCCTAAGCACTGTGTGTCCTTTCCAAGTTTGTTCTTCAAAAGAAACCAAACAGTGGCAATTTCCTGTGTATCAACTTAAAGAAAGTTTCAATATATCTGCTATTCTCCAGGAGTTTGAACTCTTATTAGAAACCAGTATGAGCACTCCAGGAAAAGTCTTCCTAAGTACAAGTGGCTATATATAGTGCTGTTCTAACAATACTCTACACATATTCTTAGACTCATTGTGTTAATAACTGTTTTCTCTTACAAATGAATGAATATCTGTGTGATTCCATCAACATTCTCTAGTGTTTTCTCAAAACACCCCATCACTTTTATAAAACTATACATGCTTTCAACAATGCTATACAATGCTTTCAAACACTTTTTCTTGGACCAAAGAAGCCTCTTTGCCCTGCTATTCAAATTTGGAATTTCCTGTTAATCAATGTGCCTCCTCCTGGGAAGACTTAATGATGATAAAATAGGAAAGCCCAGTTCTCATATCCAAGGCTGCCAGTGCAGAATGAAGCTGAAGCTACCCTCTGTCGGGAGCCACACCCTGACTCTTACATCCCTCCTCATATACTTCCTTTTCTTTTTTTTCCTTTCCTATTTGTCCCACACTAACCAATTTCTCCCAGACACTTTCTTAAATATCATCTCCATATAAATTATCAGCACTAGGCTGCTTCTACGAGTCTATTACAGAACAATGTGGATATGCTAAATATAAATTCAGTCATGTTGATAATATATTAAAAGAACTGTAGAGGTGAATGCTGTCACTACCAAGCAGGGCTGTTAAGAAAAGTGTCACGAAGCTAGAAAACAGAGTAAATAGATAATTTCTGTCCAACAATTATGGAGTGACTGCAATATACTCAGAATAATCATTTTGATAGATAGATTCTTATTCCAGTGGTTGTCCAACAGTGATCTCTGGACTACTAGTGGAAGTAACTGGATGTTTGATATGAAAACAGATCCTGGGTTTAGCACTATGTCATGAAAAACTCAGGGGTTGTGGTACTTCCCTTCTCCATGCTGTGTCAGGTAATTCTTGTAGCTTTGATCTGCCTATTGATTCAAAAGAATCTCCAAAGAGGACCCATATGTCTTCCTTTGGCTATTGTACTGATCTTTGTTAGTGTTCATGTGCTCAAACCTCCTTCTATTGATGATTCTCCACTCCATCCATAAGCTAGAATTATCTTGAACCTTTAGAACTTTTCAGGGTGTTTGTCTATATTTCTATTAGCCCTGTAAGTATTTTACTAATAATGGGAAGTACTTTTTACCTTTTTGCTTTTCACAAGGAAAGTATAACATTCAGCAATTTCCTCTAGGTGTCCTACAGAATCTCTGAGGATGTTCCCTCAGTTTTTACTTTCGTAGAATAAACATATAAGTGATACAATATCTTATATTCAAAAAATGGAATAAAATTTGGGTTAAATAATATCGTAAGTAATAAATTAAAAAAATATATCTGTTCTGTGGGCATTTACCTGAAAGTATCTAAGTCTGTGTATCACAAAGGAATGAGATGTCAGCATGCCATAAATATATTTGCTTATCCATGAAGGAATCCATGTGATCACAGCACATCGATATTTGTATATCTATGAAATCATTCCTGTCAGCATACCAGAGACACACCTCCACATGTATGATGAACTCTAGGTCAGTACATCATAGAGATTCTTACACTCACATTCACTGCATAACTATTCACAATAGCCAAGATATGATATCAACCCAGATATCCACAACCACTAAAAATGTGATTTCTCTCTAAATAAAATGTTATCTGAAGGGAATTGGATAACCTATAAACTATCATTTTAAGTGAAATAAGACAAACTCAGACATATAAATACCTTATGTTTTCTGTCATTTCTCTCGTGTGCGTGTGTGTGTTTGTGTGTGTGTGTGTGTGTGCACATGTGTGTGTGTGCATGTGTGTGTGTGTGTGTGTGTGTGTGTGTGATGCCACTTTAAAGAAACTGGCAAAAATATTAAATTGGCTCAGGACAAGGCTCAAGAAAAATACAGTTGAGGAATGTGCTACTTGTATCTTGATCATCTTGAATAGTCCCTGGATCCAGTGACCACAGGACTTTTCTTTATGCCTTGTTTGTTCCGTGACAAAGAACTGACTCTATTCCTTGCATGTACTTAGAATGGCATTGGAAAAAAATAAACTTGCTTCAGTGCTTGCTGGAGTCATGGTATAGTGTTGTCTGACTTTTTATTTCCTTTTATCCTTACTCCCTCCCTCCTGTTGACGGACTCAGTGAGCTTGGCCAGGGACTCTTTGGCATAAGGAAGGAATCATAAGGAAAAAGAAATGGGTAAGAAAGGAAGATGAGAGTGAAACTTAACAAATATAATGAAGTATGTGTTTGGAAATTCAAAAAGCCCATTATTTTGTCTACTACTTAAAATTAATAATCCTAAGAGATCTTGTAACCCTTAGATAAGTAGGCATTGTTCAGTGCTGAAATATGTGACCCAAGACAGTTTCAGCCACCAAATAGCAGCTACATTTTTCAAATGTAGGGAAAAGCAGTCTACATCAGAATGCTCCAAAAAGTCATTCTTTTCTGAACTAAAATGTGTTATCAAACAACAGCAGTATGGCTGGAGAGATCCTTTTCCAGCCTGAGAGCTTGGGATATACAGATCTTCCTCTTGGAGAGTGATGGCACCATTACCTACTGGGACATCTTGCCTGCCCATTTTTCATAGTTGAGTCACTATAATATCCCTATGATAAGTTACTCTGATTATTTCCACATTTTATCTCCTGATGATATCTTCTGTTGGTTATAATTCATCAAAAGAACTCAATCCCCTCTTCCTGAAGACACTAGGCAGCATAATATGTACATTTCCTGTGTATTTCCCCCTACTTTGAAGTGTCCACGCAATTTCTTTCTAGACTCTTGCCCTTGCTTTTAAGCAACAAGTGACCATTTTCTCCAAAATCAATCATTCACAGTCTTGGCTCACTCATTTACATTCTCCTTCCAAATGCTACTCAATCAGTTCTCCTTTTCCCCACCTGGAACATGTTTCCAACTGGTGACCTCATAGTCTCATCATGAAGCTATCCTTGGATGTTACTTTCAGTATGTATACTACCCTCCTACTAGCCCCCATCTTTTACATCTTCACTTTTTTTGTTGTTAAGATTTTTTAGAAAACAAGAATATCTTTCTAGGTTTCCTTTGCTGCTCAAAATCCTGGCACCTCTTTAGTGCAGGTGTGTTATTGAATGCAATTAACTAAGTCTTGAACCAATTTCTCTTCCAGATGAATAGATCTTTCTCTATGTGTTAATGTCCCTTCTTTATGCTCTTGAAGCCCTGTTTACCAGGATTCTTTTTCTTTTCTTTTCTTTTCTTTTCTTTTCTTTTCTTTTCTTTTCTTTTCTTTTCTTTTCTTTTCTTTTCTTCTTTTCTTTTCTTTTCTTGTTCTTGTTCTTCTTGTTCTTCTTGTTCATGTTCTTCTTGTTCTTCTTCTTGTTCTTGTTCTTCTTGTTCTTGTTCTTCTTGTTCTTCTTGTTCTTCTTGTTCTTCTTGTTCTTCTTGTTCTTCTTGTTCTTGTTCTTCTTCTTGTTCTTCTTCTTCTTCTTCTTCTTCTTCTTCTTCTTCTTCTTCTTCTTCTTCTTCTTCTTCTTCTTCTTCTTCTTCTTCTTCCTCTTCTCTTCTTCTTCTTCTTCTTCTTCTTCTTCTTCTTCTTCTTCTTCTTCTTCTTCTTCTTCTTCTTCTTCTTCTTCTTCTTCTTCTTCTTCTCTTCCTCTTCCTCCTCTTCTTTCTCCTCTTCCTCTTCTTCCTACATTTCCTGTTCCTTTTCCTCCTGCCCATCTATTTCTTTTTAGAGGGTTACAAGAGTGGGAGAGCAGACCTATAAAGACTGAAAAGTGAGTGATATTGTGGTGCATGATGTGAAATTTCCAAAGAATCAATACAAATATTATTTTGGAAAAGTAATAATAAAGTTGAGATCTGGAGATGTGCCTTAGCTGGTGGAGTGCTTGCCTAGCATACAGAAAGTCCCAGGTTCACTATGTCCGAAACATAGAAATATTTCTTACTTGGTTTCATGGCATCAAATTATCAAAATTACTATTGACAATTCTTTCTACCTTAGGATATGCTTTTATGTCTCATCCGGTGTCTACCTAATACTTATTTAAATGTTAATAATATCTTTTCTCATCTCTCTCTTTTTTTTTTAACCAAACACTATTGCATGTAGTTTTAAAGAGCACTCTTGCTTCTTGCCTGGTCTCTGCCCATTGCGGCAGCCTCTCATGACATAGCTCGGTCCTTCTCTGAGTTCTCAATCTTTCATAAATCTAGCTCCCTGATGCCAACCTTCTAGATACCTTGAACAGATCCTTTTGCTGTAGCTTTTGCTAGCCTGCCTAAACTCCGGGAACAGGCTGTGCTACCAGCTCTTACCCAGCTTCTTTTGAATCCATGGATAAAAGACACCAATACAGGTTGCTCATTTTCAACTTGCCTTCTGAAATGATTGATGGGTGTTACTATCTCCGACCTGAAAAAAGTATGCCCTTATGGTATTCCTGTCTCCATACCTCCTGCCTACCCTAAAATTTACTGTCTCAGACACATCTGGCTCCTGATAAACACCCCTGACCACCTGCATATAGGAGTGGCCGGCCACAGGGCACCCCTATTCCTGAGACCTCACATGGCTGCTTAGCCTTTCTTTCTCCAAAGCATTGTGAACTTTCCTCTCCTCCCTTGTATCTGTCTTTTTTCCTCCAGGGACTTGGAAGTTCTGCCTATTCCTTCCGCCCAGCAATTGACCCATGTCTTCTTTACTGACTGATCAAGAACTAATTGGGGAACAGGGCAGCATCAGAACCACCACTACAAGATCCATTCCTTCCTTGTAATTACTACCGGATATCTTTGAAAGTCAACAGACTGCAGCATAGACGTTATAATTTACAATTTTGTAAAAAGAAAGAAAGGCAAAGCTGGAGGTCCTGTGGCTCTGGACATTGCATGTCCTGGCAGTGGCCTCATCCTGTGTTCCCGTGTGTGCTGTGAGAGGCTGCTGGGAATGCTGAGCAGGGTGGGGTATAAGATGATACCAGGGGGAAACCGGGAAAGGTTTTAGCATTTGAAATGTAAGTGAAGAATGTATTCAAAGCAGGAGTGAGAAGAACCTGGGCTCAGAAGAATGAGCTTTATGCTTTTCTGTCTCTGGACTCGGCGGGTAGCCGCGCACCTTCTGGGGCACACGGGGGGGGGGGGGGCTGTGCCTTTATGCCCCGGGGCCCCGGGCACTGCGCAGTGCACTGCAGGAATATGAAAAGCAACGCCGGAGGAAAACAGAAGCTTCCTGGGACACAAAGAAAGAAGCTAGGAGCTGGTGAGTGGAGCGCGGGAAGGGGATGCTGGGCACAGGTTGGCAGTGCTCACAGTCAGACAACCCCCATTTCCATCCCCTTCCACCTCTCTGCAGACTGGGCTGCCCCATGCTGGAATTCTTACCCTCACTAAGCTCAGTTCATAGGGACCTCAAAAGCTACTCTAAGCAAGGAGACATCAGGCCAGCTGTGCTGCCTTCAAGCATGTCTTGCTGTCTTATAGCCTTTTGGATGTATGTGGAATGTGTGCTTCTTGAACCCTTGAGAAGTTGTTGGGATACCGGATGGCCTCCCAACTGCTTTTCTTTCAAAATTAACAACAACAACAGCAACAGCAACAATAACAACAACAACAACAACAATAATAATAATATCTTAAAATGCATAGGCTTTGAGGGCAGAGAGAAGATACTGAGTTCTAGAGGAATACCTTCAGAAGGTTGAAATTGACTTGTAGGGTGGCAGTGGAAACCCACAAGTTAACCAGTGACCTTCAGAATTCTAGTTTAATAACCATCGGGTGTATTACACCCAGGTGACCGAGTTAGAAGAATACATAGGTCTTTTGCATGCCTTGACTTCTTGCATCTGGAAGTTTTCTTGTGTGTGTAGTTGGGGTCAGAGAATACCACAGCCTCCAGAATTGTGTTTTCTAATTTGAAATGCTCTATTACCCTCTGCCCCCAACACACACACACACACACACATATACACACACACACACACACACACACACACACACACGCACAGGCACGCACGCACGCACAAACTTAACATTGTTTTCATTTCGTGTTTCTAGAAGATATTTGTGTATCTATGTTTTCCTGGGGGCGGAGTATAGTTGTGATTTTGCATGAGGGAGGCAAGTTTCTTGGACATTTGAGAGTCTCCAAATGATGAGACCCAGAACCCACTGGAAAGATGGGAAATACTGAAGTTTATACACAGACCTATCACCATTTTCTGACATTTACACCTTGCTGTCTGGATTCTCTGGCAAATCAGGGCTATTTGCTAGCTTGTCTATGGAGCTGTCTTTGATGTATCTATTCACTCGGTTTTTTTCACCACGTGATAGGTCCAGGCTTCCCTGGTTTACTGAAGGTCTCCTTGGCCTGTGCTGGGTCACTCATGTGCCACTGCTGCATCTCAAAATCTGTCTCTGTGGGTTACTTTAATCCATAGAGGGATACAACACAGCATTTCTGGGCTTTGCTATGATTTCTTTATATTTATTTCCAGATAAATATAAATATAGTATAATATAAACATAATATAAAATAATATAAATATAATATAAATATATAAATATAAATATAAATACAAATACAAATATCTAAATACAAATATAAATATAAATATAAATCCTCAGAAATTAAGTAAAAACATGGAATTTGTGAAGCTAAAAAAATAGACCTCAGAATGGGCAAACATCTTGAATTAATGTACAATTTCAGAAGGAAGTTAATGAAGTATTAGAAGAAGTATGTTTTAGGGGAAAGACACCTGAGCCACAACTAGAACTGAAAATGGGGCATTTGACTCACTCAGTAGTGACACATTGTTGTCTTACCCACTGTACATCTTGTTTCAGAGCCAGTTATATTGTTGAGGACCCCAAGATAGAAGCTTTGGGGTTACCATCTCTCTTATGAAGCTGAGCTGAGCATATGGGGTCTAGGAGATGTGAAAATGGGGAAAGTTAGTGTTTTGGAACCCGAGGGTGCTAGAATTCAAAGGCAGTTTCACCAACCACAATACAATCTCTCAAGGATTATTTCAAAGATTGGATTCATTGGCTTATGCTGATACAGCAATGGCTCTCTCACACATCGAATCACAGAACTTCAGTGAAGTTGCTTAAGGTAACCTGCTGTGGGACAGAAGCTTGGGTTGGCAGAAAATTGTGTGTAACACTTCTGTAACTCAGCAACCAGTTCCAGGGAAGCCTCTGACTACTGAGTTCTGCTGTTCAGCAAAATAGCATTACTTAAGTTCCCTTATTTCAAACCAATAGCACTGCAGTATAGCCCCTTAACGCTGTGATTGGCACTAACAATTTTTAATTTTTAATTTTTAATTATTTATTTATTTATTTATTTATTTATTTATTTATTTATTTATTTGGTGGTTGTCGACCTTTCCTCTGGTCTTTTCAGGCAATTTTGTTTTAGCCCACCTGTAATTAAAAGTCAAGTCCTGTAGGATGCAAGATTTCTATTGTAAGATATGTGCCTCTTGTTTCAAAATTTCCTTTTAATTTTCCATGGTATTTTCAAAATTATTACTCCTCCTGCTGTGATTTGCTCTTTGGCAGGTTCCCCAATTGTTCAATAATGAAAAATGACTGTCACCCACCAAAGAAGTTTCCATTTATAGTAATGACAGCCACTTCTGCTAAGAATTTATTTTATTTGAAATTTAATTAAAAGTCTGTGTAACATTGTAAAATGTATGCAACTGCCCAAGTACACGCCATCCTCTTCATCTTCTTGGAGTCTCCAGTTATATAAACTCACTGTAGGTGAATTATTATATAGTTACCAAATAAAAGTAAATGAATGGATTTACCAAATAAAACCTAGACAAACCTTTTGAGATGCTAATGTTATTAATACTCCCAATTTGGGAACAGCTTTCTAAATTTGTGGAATAGTCTCTTTTTTTGTATTTTTATTTATTTATAATATATATTCATATGATCGGGTAGGAGTATGTGTACAAGACCTAAATATTGAGGCTAGAGAGTAACTTGTAGGAGTCAGTTTTCTCTTCATACATTGCAGGATCCAGGAACTGAATTCAGGTAGTCAGGCTGGTAGTGAGCCAGCAGGATTATCCCGTGAAGCACCTTCCCTAACCAGAATTTGGTAATCTTGAGAAATTAAATATGATATTCTGTGCATTGTTGTGTACCCAAGGTACATTGTTTTAAAGCAAAGCTAAATTTCACAGTGTATTACTATGATTTTTCATTTCTTTTAGGGTTGATTGTGGTGATTCCAGTAAGAGCAATGTGTGAAACAGACATTTTGTTTGTCTTTCATCAATACTGTCAGAGTCCTTAAAACTCCTGTTTTGTCTGTTATAAACGTATTTTTGAATATGTATCAGTTTATCAGAAGCATACAGAAAGCAAACAGTAGTGATAACTGTCCTACAGGTGTGATTTGGCATGGATGCCATAGGTACAAATATACTTAACCTTAGACCAGTAGTAAAATATTAATGTCAAAGTGTAAATTATTTTATGACAATGAGAGTCTTGTATATATTTATGTTCTTAACATTGAAATAGTTAATGTGTGTGTGTTTGTGTGTGTGTGTGTGTGAATTTGCACACAAATATGCATGTGAGAGGCAGTATGTATGCATGCCTGTGCTTGTGAAGAGGCTGGAAGATATCCTGTATTCTGTTCTATTGCTCTCAGCTTTATTCCCTTGAGATAGGGTCTCTCACTGAACTTAGTGTTATATTGCAGCTAGCAAGCCCTAGAAACCCACCTGGGTTTACTTCACTCCAATGCACTGTGGTTGGACCATGCCCACCCATTTATATTGGTTTCTGGGGATTCATTTCCCTTTTATAAAGATATTTGCTTATTTACATTTCAAATCGTATTCACATTCTATTTTATCCCTCCAAAACCCCCCTATCCCATCCCATCTCCCCTCTCTCTGTTCACTCCCTGCCGCCACCCCAATTTCCTGACTTGCATTTCCCTATTCTAGGGAATTAAGCCTTCACAGGACTGATGGCCTCTCTTCTCATTGATGTCTGAAATGGTCATCTTCTGCTACATATGTAGCTGAAGCCATGGGTTCCTCCATGTGTACTCTTTTGTTGGTGGTTTAGTCCTTGTGAGCTCTGGAGGTACTGGTTGGTAAATATAATTGTTCCTCCTTCAGGGCTGCAAAACTCTTCAGCACCTTGGGTCCTCTCTCTAGCTGCTCCATTGGGGACCTGATGCTCATTCTATTGGTTGGTTGTGAACCATGGTGCTTTGATCCACTTTCCAATAAGGATCAGAGTATCTACATTTTTGTCTTCTTTCATCTTGAGCTTCATGTGGTCTGTGAGTTGTATCTTGGGTATTCTGAGATTTTGGGCTAATATACACTTATCAGTGAGTACATACCATGTGTGTTCTTTTGTGATTGGGTTACCTCACTCAGGATGATATTTTATAGCTCCAGCAATTTGCCTAATAATTTCATGAATTCATTGTTTTTAATAGCTGATCAGTACTCCATTGTGTAAATATACTACATTTTCTGTATCCATTCTGCTGTTGAGGAACATCTGGGTTCTTTCCAGCTTCAGGCTATTATAAATAAAGTTGCTATGAATATAGTGGATCATGTGTCCTTATTACATGCTGAAGAATCTTCGGGTATATGTCCAGGAGTGGTATAGCTAGGTCCTCAAGCAGTGCTATGTCCAATTTTCTGAGGAACTGCCAAACTGCTTTCCAGAGTGGTTTTACAAGCTTGCAGTACCACCAGCAATAGAGGAGAGTTCCTCTTCCTCTACATCCTCTCCAGCATTTGCTGTCCCTTGAGTTTTTGATCCTGGCCATTCTGACAGATGTGAGGTGGAATCTCAGGGTTGTTTGGATTTGCATTTCTCTGATGATTAACTTAATTAATGATGATGCACATTTTTTTTAGGTGTTTCTCAGCCATCCTGTATTCCTCAATGGAGAGCTCTTTGTTTATCTCTGTACCCCATTTTTTAATAGTGTTATTTGGTTATCTGGAGTCTACCTTCTTGAGTTTTTTGTATATGTTGGATATTACCACTCTGTCTTATATAGAATTGGTAAAGATCTTTGCCCAATTTGTTGGTTGCTGTTTTGTCCTTTTGACAGTGTCCTTTGCCTTATAGAAGCTTTGTAGTTTTATGAGGTCCCATTTGTCAATTCTTGTCTTAGAGTATAAGCTATTGGTGTTCTATTTAGGAAATTTTACCCTGTGCCCATGTGCTCCAGGTTCTTCCCCACATTCTCTTCTATTAGATTTAGTGTACGTGGTGTTATGTATAGGTCCTTGATACACTTGGGCTTGAGTTTTGTACATGGAGATAATAGTGGATCAATTTGCATCCTTCTATACAATGACTGCCAGTCGACCCAACACCATTTGTTTAAAATGCTGTCTTTATTCCACTGGATGGTTTTAGCTCCTTTATCAAAGATCAAGTGACCATAGGAGTGTGGGTTCATTTCTGGGTCTTCAAGCTTATTCCATCAATCTTCTTTCCTACCTATGTATCAATACCATACAGTATTTATCACTATAGCGTATGAGGTCAGGGATGGTGATTACACCAGAAGTTCTTCTATTTTTGAGAATAGTTTTCTCTATCCTTGGTTTTTCTGTTATTCTAGATAAATTTGGAAATTGTTCTTGCTAACTCTATGAAGAACTGAGTTGAAATTTTGATGGGGATTACATTGAATCTGTGGTTTGCTTTAGGCAAGATGGCCATTTTTACTATATTATCACCAATACATGCACATGGGAGATCTTTCCATCATCTGAGATCTTCTTCAATTTCTTTCTTAAGAGATTTGAAGTTCTTGTTATACAGATCTTTCACTTGCTTAGTTTGAGTCAAACCAAGGTATGAAATATTATTTGTGAATATTGTGAAGGGTGTCATTTCCCTAATTTCTTTCTCAGCCTTTTTATCCTTTGGCTATAGGAAGGCTACTAATTTGATTGAGTTAATTTTATATCTAGCCACTTTGCTGAAGTTGTTTATCAGGATTAAGAGTTCTCTGGTGGAATTTTTTGGGTCACTTAAGTATAGTATCATATCATCTTCCAATAGTGATACTTTGACTTCTTCCTTTCCAATATGAATCCCTTTGACCACCTTTTGTTGTCTAATTTTTCTGGCTAGGACTTCAAGTACTATATTGAATAGATAGGGAAATAGTGAGCAGCCTTGTCTAGTCCCTGATTTCTGTGAGATTGCTTCAAGTTTCTCTTCCTTTAGTTTGATGTTGGTTACTGGTTTTTTCTATATTTCTTTTATTATGTTTAGATATGGACCTTGAATTCCTGATCTCTCCAAGACTTTTATCATGAAGAGGTGTTTGATTTTCTCAAATGCTTCCTCAGGATCTAATGAAATGATCATATATTTTTGCTTCTTTGTGTTTGTTTATTAGTTGATTACATTGTTGGATTTTCATATATTGAAGCATCTCTGCATCCCTGGGATGAAGCCTCCTTTATCAAGGTGGATGATCATTTTGATGTGGTGTTGAATTCAGTTTGTAAGAATTTTATTGAGTACTTTAGCATCGATATTCATAAGGGAAATTGGCCTAAATTTCTCTTTCTTTGTTGGGTCTTTGTGTGGTTTAGGTGTCAGAGTAATTTGATTTCATAAAACGAGTTGGTTAGTGGTCCTTCTGTTTCTAATTTGTGAAATAATTTGAAGAGCATTGGTGTTAAGTCTTCTTTGAAGGTCTGGTAGAACTCTGCACTGAACCCATCTGGTTCTGGGATTGTTTTGGTTTGGAGAATATTAATGATTGCTTCTATTTCTTTAGGGGTTAAGGGATTGTTTAGATCATTTATCTGATCTTGATTTAACTTTGGTACCTGGTGTCTTTCCAGAAAGTTGTCCATTTCATCCAGATTTTCCACATTTGCTGAGTATAGACTTTTATAGTAAGATCTGATGGTTTTTTTTGGATTTCCTCCATATCTGATCTTATGTCTCCCTTTTCATTTCTGATTTTGCTGATTTGGATACTGTCTCTTTGCCCTCTAGTTAGTTTGGCTAAGAGTTTATGTATCTAGTTGGTTTTTTCAAAGAACTAGCTACTGTTTTGGTTGATTCTTTGTATAGTTCTTTTTGTTTCTACTTGGCTGATTTCAGCCCTGAGTTTGTTGATTTCCTGCAGTCTACTCCTCTTGGTTGTTTTTACTTCTTTTTGTTCTAGAGTCTTCATCTGTACTGTTAAGCTGATAATGTATGCTCTTTCCAGTTTCTCTTTGGAGGTACTCAGAGATATGATTTTTCTCTTAGCACTGCTTTCATTGTGTCCCATAAGTTTCAGTATTTTGTGCCTTATTTTTCATTAAATTCTAAAAAGTCTTTAATTTCTTTCTTTATTTCATCCTTGGCCCAGTTATCATTGACTAGAATGTAGTTCAGTTTCCATGTGTATGTGGACTTTCTGTTGTTTTTGTTGTTACTGAAGACCAGCCTTAGTCCTTGGTGATATGGTTCAGTGAATGGAATTATTTCAATTTTCTTAAATCTGCTGACATCTGTTTTGTGACTGAGCATATGGTCAACTTTGGAGAAGATACTGTGAGGTGCTCAGAAGAATTTATGTTCTTCTGTTTTCGGATAAAATGTTCTATAGATATCTGTTAAATCCATTTGGTTCATAATTTCTGATAGATTCACTGTTCCTCTGTTTAGCTTGTGTTTCCCTGATCTATCTATTGATGAGAATGGGGTGTTGAAGTCTCCCACTATTATTGTGTGGGGTACAATATGTGCTTTGAGCTTTAGTAAAGTTTCTTTTATAAATCTGTGTTCCCTTGTACTTGGAACATATATGTTCAGAATTGAAAGTTCATCTTGGTAGATATTTTTTCTTTGATGAGCATGAAGTGTCCTTCCTTATTTTTCTTAAATACTTTAGGTTACAAATCAATTTTATTCATATTAGAATGGCTACACCAGTTTATTTCTTGGGACAATTTGCTTGGAAATTTGTTTTCCAGCCTTTTCCTCTGAGGTTGTGTCTGTCTTTGTGCCTGAGGTGAGTTTCCTGTATGCAGCAAAATGTTGGATCCTGTTTGTGTATCCAGTCTGCTATTGTATGTCTTTTTATTGGATAATTGAGTCTATTGATATCAAGAGATATTAAAGAAAAGTGATCATTGCTTCTTGATATTTTTTTATTAGAGATTGAGTTATGATTGTGTGTTTCTCTTCTTTTTGGTTAGTTAAAAGATTAATTTCTTGCTTCTTCTAGTGTGTAGTTTCTTGTAGGGGTAAATATTTATAAAATGTACTGCCCTGCCAGGCCTCAAGTCCTGGTGGGTCTCACTCAGGGCTGCTCTCACTGTCACTTCTGAACTAATCTCTTCTGGCTAGCTCTCACAGCATCCCAGCCATGTTTCTTCTCCACCATAGACTCTGGAAATTGTGGGGTCCCATGCTTCTGTCCAGCAACCATTGCTTCCAAGTATCCCGTAAAACATGAGTCTAAGGCTTGACTATTTAAACAAATATATTTATGTGTAAGAAACTCCTAATTTCACAATGCTGATTTATAATGATAAAGTCTTATCCCAATATTTATAATTTTTCCAAAATACAAGAATTATTTCTGAAGCCATCTTGGTATCCATGTCTCCCTCTCTTTTCTCTGCTCATCTGGTCAACTCATTCTCTCTCTTCTCTTAGCTCCTCCTCCTCTTTCCCCTCCAATCACTGGCCTCTCCACTTCCTCAATGTGAATGGATGGGAAATATCTTGCAACAGTTTCCCTCCTTTTGGTGTTTTCCATTCATTATCTTTTGAAGGGTTGGATTTGTGGAAAGATATTGTGTAAATTTGTTTTTGTCATGGAATACCTTGTTTTCTTCATTTATGGTAATTGAGGGTTTTGCTGGATAGAGTAGCCTGGGTTGGCATTTGTGTTCTCTTGGGGTTTGTATGACATCTGTCCATGATCTCTGGCTTTCATAGTCTCTAGCAAGAAATCTGGTATAATTCTGATAAGTCTGCCTTTATATGTTACTTGGCCTTTCCCCTTACTGCTTTAAATATTCTTTCTTTGTTTAATGCATTTGGTGTTTTAATTATTATGTGACAGCAGGGATTTCTTTTTTGGTCCAAACTATTTGAAGATCTGTAGGCTTATTGTATGTTCATGGGCATCTCTTTCTTTAGGTTAGGGAAATTTTCTTCTATAATTTTGTTGAAAACATTTACTGGCCCTTTAAGTTGAAAGCCTTCATTCTCTTTTATACCTATAATCCTTAACTTGGTCTTCTCATTTTGTCCTGGATGTTCTGGATGTTTTGGGTGAGGAGCTTTTTGCATTTTGCATTTTCTTTGACTGTTGTGTCAATGCTTTTGATGGTATCTTCTGCATCTGAGATTCTCTCTTCTCTCTCTTTTATTCTGTTGTTGATGCTTGGTTCCATGACTAATGACTTCTTTCCTAGGTTTTTTATGTCCCACGTTGTTTCTCTTTGTGATTTCTTTATTGTTTCTACCTCCATTTTTAGATCCTGGATGGTTTTGTTCAATTCCTTCCATTGTTTTGTTGCACTTTCCTGTAGTTCTCTAAGTGCTTTTCCCTGTTTACTTGTGTTCTCCTGTATTTCTTTAAGGGAGTTATTGATGTCCTCTTGAAGCCCTCTAGCAACATCATGACTATGATTCCCAGTGTCTTGGGATATCCAGGACTTGATGTTGTGGAAGAATTGGGTTCGGATGTTGCCATGTTGCCTTTATTTCTGTTGGTAATGTTCCTATGTTTGCCCTTTGCCATCTGGTTATATTTGGCATTAGTTGGTCTTACTGTCTCTGGCTGGTGGTTGTCCATCCTATGGGACTGCAAGCCTGTCTCAGCACCCCTGTGTGACTGACTCTCTCTTTGCACAGAGTAAAGTGGTGCTGCCCAGCTCCTGAGTGCAGGTGGAGCCTGGACTCACTCTGTCCCAGCTGCTTTGCCACTCCTGTGTTTCCTGCACTCTTATCTGAAACTGCCAGCTCAGTTGCCAGAGAAAAGATGGTGGCCTCACCTCCAAAGCTGCAGGTCAAATCACTCCCTGCAGAGTGGTTTTCCCCTGGCAGGATTGGTGCACTTATGACTGTGGTGTTGTCCATCTCCTAGATGCAGGTGGAGCCCAGATGGACCCAGCTGCTCTGCTGCTCCTATTCTCTGTGCTCCTAGCTCTGCCCACTCACTCAGTTGCCAGAGAGGAGATATCTGAGGCCTCACATCCAAAGCTGGGTGTCAACTCACTCCCTGCACAGCAGTTCTCCCCTGGCAGGATCAGTGCACAGATGACTGTGGAGCTGCCCATCTCTTGGGTGTAGGTGGAGCCTGGATGGACCCAGCTGTTCTGCCTCTCATATTCCGTGGACTCCTGGATGTATCTGCCTGTTCAGTTGCAGGAGAGCAGTTTCTGAGGATTCCAATTTAGATCCCTGTACTTCTGTACATTGAGCTCACCAGCCCTGGACAGATGCCTTCTATACTATGTTTTAAAGAGACTTTATCTCCATATTACTATTCTAGGACCAAAGTCTTTATAGCTATTATCTGGTAATTTTAACAAGCAGATCTCTAGAAGGTGATCTAAACTTTGTGAAGTGTGAGTTATATTGGCATCAGAGGTTGAAGTAACTAATATTGACTGTTTATAAGTCCTTAAAACTGAGTGTAGATTGCATTTGGTATTCTAATAAGTACACTAAAGTGAAAGTTTGAATAAAATAAAATCTTCAGGTTGAATGGAAATCACTTAAATAGCATTTTAAAAGAGTATGAAGAGTACATGTACAAAATTTATGAGTCTAAATTATATTTTAAACATGTAGAAACAAATTGGGGAGCCTTTAGATTTTTCAGTACATTAGAAAATTATGTATTCATATCTTTTAAATTCTGATAAAATTAGTGATAGCTCCTTGTGGTAGATTGAACATTGAGTTTTCCGGAAAGTTATGATTAACTTCTTAGATGTAGGCACTTAGAGATACATTCTTTGGAAAGTTGGAGGGGTCATGAGGATGAAGTCCCTATCATGAAATTTGTGACTATGTGATGGGGAAGATATTAGAGTTTTGCCTTCCTCTACATGGAGAGGTTACAGTAAGAGGATGATTACACTTCAGGAGTTTTTGTGGCTGTCACTAAATCTCTAGTACATTGGTCTTTGACTTTCAACCTTATAACTGTCAAAATGGGTGTTAGCTACTGTATTTACCATTTCTAATCATATTTTGTCACAGAAGCACAATCTTGTGTCTTTCCCATTGGTGGCTCATTCTGACCTTAACATGAAAGAAAATTGTAGTGAGAGAAAGGTCCCTAATGACATACATGAGTCAAATTCCTCTGCAAAGCCCCTATTCTACTTTGAATGTATTTTTTTCATATTCAGATACTTTGGTACTACTTCTAGCATTTGCCAAGATTGGGAATGTATTATAAAGAGTATCATATTCCTGTCTTATGAAAGGAAAGGTACCTAACATAGTTCTAGGATAGAGAAGGGATGTTGAATGCCTTTGTCACTTACTCATATTGCTTTTCAACTGTGCCCCTAACATTTTGCCATGAATGATGTGCAAAGGGCCAGTTCACCCATCCATGAAAACATAACAACCCAAATGTGTGTTTGGAATTTATTAGAAGGAATTTTAAGGAGAGCTTTGAAATAGTGCACAGTTCATGTAGGCATGTATCCTATCCCAGGAGATAACTGATCTTGGTGTGTCTGGTACCCATTAGACCTATCATCATGGTGGAGTATAGGATGTTTTTTGTGTTGATTCAAGATGGTTTCTCAGAACATGAGGCCAGAAATTGCTTTGTTCAATGTGTGAATGTAAGACATAAAGAGAAAGTGGGCTTTTTGGTTCTTAGTTACAAAATATTTAAGTTTTGTTGCGTATTTTGGAATTTATTGGAGTTGCCTCCTTTATTCTCCCTCTACTTTCTTCTGAAAAAGAAGGGAATGAAATATTAACAGAGTGCTAATCCTTTGAGGTGTGCACTCCTTAACATAGCACATGGAATTGCAGAAGGCACTCTGAGAAATCTAGAATTTTTAAAAATCTGTTGTGTTCAATGCTTAGTAGTTAACAGCCTCAGTTTTCCAAAGCCTTTTTATTCCTCAGGAGAGAAAGAATAAGAGTTATACTTCCTTCACTGAGTTTTTCAGTGTCTGTTTCCTATACATAGGAGAATTGGATATTAAAGTGGATCTTACAAGAATCATCATTAACCTGCTGGGCTGTCAGAGCTTGAAAACTCATGATTTAGTTTGAATCCTTACTTTATTCCTTGTAAGCTGTGAGAATTGAGTCAACTTACAGCACATTTTTCACATGCATTTATTCCCATGGTTTTGCCTTTCAATTAGGGCTAAGAAAGCTCTCAATTGAAGACATAGCAAGGCATTCCATGTAAAGTACTTAGGATGTTTATGGGGTAGAAGTGAGATTTGGAACCAGGGCCTAGGACATGTTGAATGAGTGCATTACTGGTATGCTAATTCCCTAGCTCAGATGTTAAATTTTGGTTCTTTTTTGCTTGATTTAAAAAACAAATCAGTATGTATCCAATAATCATTGGATCTTTAATTAATTAACCAATTAACTAATATTTATGTCCTGTGTAATCTATTCCAAGAAAAATCATTGTAAGCAGTATTTTTTTAAACTTCAGAAGTCTATTATTTTGTGGTTATAGAGGGTCTATATCTGATAACATCTTTATGCATAAATTGAGGTTTAAGTAAGGTTGTGATTATTTAGGAGGGTTTAGAAAAGAAACTGTTTCTTCCTTACTCAGCATTTTCTTGACTTTCCTAGGCTTGTGGCCTCGTCAAATGTGACTGTAGACTCATGTTGCCCTTTCCTCTCTGTGTCAAGAGCCCTCTTTTTTCTCTGCTGAGATAATGTGAGGGAATCCAAGATCACTGATGACAGTCAAGGACATTCTCTGTATTTCATGGCCATCAGATAATTCTGTCTGAACTTACTAAATAAGGTAACAATGATAATTTGTTAGGAATAGTAATTGGTGTTTTGTTGGTATGGAATGGGAAGGTGGATGTAGAGATGTATATTGTCAATCATTATGTGTATATTGTATCATGTGCTAGGAGTATGAAACTATAAGGAAGGTTAAAAATCAGAAAGTGTGTGACATTTAATACATTTTAAACACCATTGTTATAACATATATAATCTTGGTCAAATTTCACATCACAATCACATAGGAAACCACTCTATTTTATTCTCTACCCCATTATGTAATGCGATCAGTCATAAAGGTGAATGATACAGATGGCCCTATGGAGTACTCATGCAAGGATATCAGAGATGAACAGAGAATTGATATCCCATCTTCACTGAGTGTAGTGTTGAATGCATAAATAAAATTGCTTTAGACAGCTACTATCTTCTTTACATTTCGTTACAGAATATAGGTGCCTTTTTACCATTAACCTCGAAATCTTAGAAATTATTGCTAAACTCACTTTAAAATGAGTGACTGTAGCAAAGACTGTATTCAGCACTGTTGTGATTATAAAAAGATAGAGGGACTTAAGAATATATTCTATTGGGTGTTATGAGGTGTGGGGGAAAGGAATGACTCAGTGGGTCCATGCCAAGACATCCCTTTTCCCCAAGGAATCACACACATGAAAGTATAGTATAGAATAGAGTTTATTTAGGGCATGGGTAGTGGAGTTAAGAGAGTAGCAGCAGCAGAGTAAGGCAGGGAGAAAGAGAGAGTAGAGAAGTAGAGGACAGCCATGACCATGTAGACAGAGGGGGGAAGGAAATGGGGAGAAAGTGGGAGCAAGAGGGTGTGAAGCAAGAAAGAGAGAAAAGAGAATAGGAGTTAAGTTTGAGACCAGCCTGTTCTACTGAGTGAGTTCCAGGACAGTCAGGGCTATACAGAGAAGCCCTGTCTTGGAAAAAAAACAAGTTAATTAATTAATTAATTGATTAATTAATTAAGAAAAAGATAGAGTAAGAGGCGAGAGGGGAGGAGAAAAGAAGCCCCTCTTATAGTGGGCCAGGCCTACCTGGCTCTTGCCAGGCAACTCTGGGGAAGGGCATACCTTGCTGTTGCCAGGTAACTGTGAGGGTAGAGTCCAGACAGAGTACAAACAAGCACACAGAAGCCAACAGCTAAATTTTCTTTCTTTTTTTTTTTAATATATTTATTTTCTATATTCTTTGTTTACATTCCAAATGATTTCCCCTTTCCTGGGTCCCCCCACCCCCTATGTACCATAAACCTTCTTCTCTCCATCCCTTCTCCAATCACCTCCCTCCTTTTTCTCTGTCCTTATATTCCCTTCCAATGCTAGATCAATCCTTTCCAGGATCAGGACCCTCTCCATGGGAGTCATTTGTTATGAAATTTGTGCCTTGGGTATTCAGGGCTTCTGGGCTAATTAATATCCACTTATCAGTGTATTCTTTTGTGATTGGGTTACCTCAGTTAGGATGATATTTTCCAGATCAAACCATTTGCCTAAAAATTTTGTGAATGCATTGTTTCTAATAGCTGAGTAGTATTCCATTGTGTAAATATACCACATTTTCTGAATCCATTCCTCCTTAGAGGGGCATCTGGGTTCTTTCCAGCTTCTGGCTATTATAAATAAGGCTGCTATGAACCTAATGGAGCATGTGTCTTTATTGCATGCCGGGGAATCCTTTGGTTATATGCCCAGGAGAGGTATAGCAGGGTCCTCTGGAAGTCTCATGTCCAGTTTTCTGAGGAACCTCCAGACTGATTTCCACAGTGGTTGTACCATCTTACAGCCCCACCAACAGCTAAACTTTCTAACCTCTGCTAATTATAGATGTAGTCTTGGAACAAAATGCATGAGGTATAAAAGCTTAATGAAATAGCTACACATACATGTTTAGAAAGGTAAGCAAAATTTATCACCACACAATGATCATGGCTATAAATATCAATTAATAAGAACTTATGGAAATTGTGCTGTGACTTAACTGTGCATTTAACCACTTATTGGAATTTTAATTTCCTTCATACATTTTTTTTTGTAAAAGCAATGATTGGTGTTACTAAATAGACATATTAATTTAATTGTTTATGACTCATATTTCCCAATTTTTATAATGTAGTAAAATATACAATTAAAAATGCTTGGCATTTTAGTCATTTATAACTCTACAGTTCATTGATACGAAGAACACACACTGTTCTGTGACCATCACTGTCAACCAGCTTCAAAAACTTTTCTTATAAAACAGACTCAGCACCAAATAAACTACCTCCAGATCCTGGTAGCCATCACTATATTCTGTTTCAATGACAGTGGTTACTCTTAAGTGCCTCATATTACAATAATGGCCTTGAGCAATTGTGTGTGTGTGTGTGTGTGTGTGTGTGTGTGTGTGTGTGTGTGTGTGTGTGTGCGTGTGCCTGTGCATGTGTGTGTGAGTGTGTGCATGTGCATGTGTTTATGTATGTATGTATGTATGTATGTATGTATGTATGTATGTATGTATTTTACCTTATTTCTTTTTCCACAATGTCCTCAAATGTCATTGTTATTGGAGCATATTCAGAATTGCCTTCTTTTATACTGGTCACCTGCTCATGTGACCTTGGTGTCTGATGATTTCTTAGCATTTTAGCTATTATGAGTAATTTTCCTTTGAAAATTGGGGTACAAAGTTCTCTTTTGGGCTCAAGATTCAGTCACTTTAATATATATCCACAAGTAGAGAGAACTGCTTGATTACATGCAGTTCCTTTTGCAATCTTTTAAGGAACATTAATTTATCACTGTCAGTTCCCATAAACAGAACACTGGACTATGTCTCTCCATCCCATGTTGAACATTTTTTTTTTAGGTGCTTCTCAGCCATTCAATATTCCTCAGTTGAAAATTCTTTGTTTAGCTCTGTATCCCACTTTTAATAGGGTTATTTGGTTCTCTGGAGTCTAAATTCTTGAGTTCTTTGTATATATTGGATATTACCCTCCGTTGGATGTAGGGTTGGTAAAGATCTTTTCCTAATTTACTGGTTGTCATTTTGTTCTATTGACAGTTTCCTTTGTCTTAGAGAAACATTGTTAGTTTGTGAGGTCCCATTTGTCAATTCTTGATCTTAAAGCATAAGCTATTGGTGTTCTCTTGAGGAAATTATCCCCTGTTCCTATGTGCTCAAGGCTTTTCCCCATTTTCTTTTCTATTAGTTTCAGTGTGTCTGGTTTTTGGAGGTCCTTGATCCACTTGGAAATGAACTTTGTACAGAGAGATAAGAATAGATCAATTTGAATTCTTCTGCATGCTAACCTCCAGTTGAATCAGTACCATTTGTTGAAAATTCTGTCTTTTTTTTTCTACTGGATGGTTTTATCTCCTTTGTCAATGATCAAGTGACCATAGGTGTGTGGGTTCATTTCTGGGTCTTCAATACTATACCATTGATATACCTACTTGTCAATGTACCAGTATCTTACAGGTTTTTTCTTTCTTTTTTTTTTTAACACCATTGCTCTGTAGTACTTCTTGAGGTCTGGGATACTGATTCCCCCAGAAGTTGGGCTTTTTTGTTTTTTGCTTTTTTGTTTGTTTGATTGTTTTTACTGTCGAGCATAGTTTTATCTACCCTGGATTTTTTGTTATTCCAGGTGAACTTGAGAATTGCTCTTTCTAACTCTATGAAGAATTGAGTTGGAATTTTGATGGGGATTGCATTGAATCTGTAGATTTCTTCTGACATGATGCCAATTTTTACTATATTAATTCTGACAATCTTCAAGCATGGGAGATCTTTCCATTTTCTGAGTTCTTCTTTGAACTCTTTCTTCAGAGACTTGAAGTTCTTGTCATATAGATCTTTAATTAGTTTGGTTAGAGTCACACAAAGATACATTATATTGTTTGTGACTATTGTGAAGAGTGTTGTTTCATTAATTTCTTTCTCAGACTGTATATTGTTTGAGTAGAAGAAGGTTACTGATTTATTTGAATTAATTTCATATCTGGTGACTTTGCTGAAATTGTTAATCAGCTGTAGGAGTTCTCTGGTAGAATTTTTGGGATCACTTAATTATACTTTCATATCATCTTCAAATAGTGATAATTTGACTTCTTTCTTTCGAATTTGTATCTCTTCAGCCTCCTAGTGTTGTCTAATTGCTCTAGCTAGAACTTCAAGTACTATGTTGAATAGATATGGAGAGAGAGGACAGCCTTGTCTAGTCCTTGATTTTAGTGAGATTGCTTCAAGTTTCTCTCCCTTTTGTTTGATGTTGGCTATTGCTTTACTGTATATTGCTTTTACTATGTGTAGGTATGGTCTTTGAATTCCTGATCCTTCCAAGACTTTTAACATGAAAGGATGCTGAATTTTTGTCAAATGTTTTTTCAGCATCTAATGAAATGACCATTTTTTTTTCTTTGAGTTTGTTTATTTAGTGTATTACATTGGGCGATTTCCATATATTCTACCATCACTGCTTCACTGGGATGAAGTCGACTTGATCATGGTGAATGATTGTTTTTATGTGTACTTGGATTCAATTGGCAAGAATTTTATTGATTATTTTTTCATTTTTATTCATAATGGAAATTGGTCTGATGTTCTCTTTGTTGGATCTCTGTGTGGTTTTGGTATCAGTGTAATTGTCACATCATAGAACAAGTTGGGTAGTGTTCCTTCTGATTCTATTTTGTGGAATAGTGTGAAGAGTATTGGTGTTATGTCTTCACTGAAGTTCTGATAGAATTCTGCACTAAAACCATCTGCTCCTGTACTTTTTATGTTTTGTAGACTCTCAATGACCCCTTCTATTTCTTTAGGGGTAATGGGACCATTTAGATGGTCTATCTGATTCTGATTTAACTTTGGTATTTGGTATCTGTCTAGAATATTGTCCATTTCATACAGATTGTCCAGTCGTGTTGAGTATAGGCTTTTTTAGTAGGATCTGATGATATTTTGAATTTCCTCAGTTTCTGTTGTTATATCTCCCTTTTCCTTTCTGATTTTGTTAATTTGGATACTGTCTCTGTGCCCTCTGGTTAGTCTGTCTAAAGGTTTATCTATCTTGTTGATTTTCTCAAAGAACCAGTTCCTGGTTTTGTTGATTCATTGTATAGTTCTTTTTGTTTCTCCTTGGTTGATTTCAGCCCTGAGTTTGATGATTCTCTTCTGTATACTCCTATTTGGTGTAATAGCTTCTTACTATTCTAGAGCTTTCAGGTGTGCTATTAAGGTGCTAGTTCTCTGCTCCCTCAAACTTCTTTTTGGAGACACTCAGAACTATGAGTTTTCCTCTTAGCACTGCTTTTATTGTGTCCCATAAATTTGGCTATCTGTGCCTTCAATAGTATTAAATTCTAAAAAGTCTTTGATTTATTTCCTTATTTTTTCCTTGACCAAGTTATCATTGAGTAGAGCATTGTTCAGCTTCCATGTGTATGTGGAATTTCTGTTGTTTTTGTTGCTACTGAAGACCACTCTTACTCCATAGTGATCTGATAGGTGGTATTGGATTACTTCAATCTTCTCATACATTTTGAGGTCTGTTTTGTGACCAATCATATAGTCAGATTTTGAGAAGGTACCATGAGGTGCTGAGAAGAAGGTGTATTCTTTTGATTCAGGGTGAAATTTTTATAGATATCTGTTAAATCCATTTGGTCCAAAAGTTCTGTTAATTTCACTGTGTCTTTGTTTAGTTTGTGATTCCCTAATCTGTCCATTGATGAGAGTGGGCTGTTGAAGTCACTCACAATTATTGTGTTGGGTGCAATGTGTGATTTGAGTTTCAGTAAATTTTCTTTTACAAATGAGGTTGCCCTTGCATTTGGAGATAGATGTTCAGAATTGAGAGTTCTTCTTGGTAGATTTTTTCCTTTGATGAATATGCAATGTCCTTTTATGTTTTTTTTTTTTTTTGATGACTTTAGGGTGAAAGCCAATTTTATCTAATATTAGAATTACTACTCCATCTTATTTCCTGGAAGCATTTGCTGGGAAAATTGTTTTCCAGCCTTTTACCCTGAGGTGGTGTTTGTTTTTGTCACTGAGGTGTGTTTCCTGTATGCAGCAAAATGCTGGGTCCTGTTTATATATCCAGTCTCTTAGTCTATATCTTTTTATTGGGGAATCGAGTCCATTGATGTTAATAGTTATTAAGGAATAGTGATTGTAGCTTCCTGTTATTTTTGATCTTATTTTTATATTTGTGTGGTTATCTTTTAGGGTTTGTTGAAAGAAGATTACTATCTTGCCTTTTCTAGGATGTAGTTGCCCTCCTTATATTGGCATTTCCCTTCTCTTTTCCTTTTTGGGGCTGGATTTGTGGAAAGATATTGTGTAAATTTGGTTTTATCATAGAATATCTTGGTTTCTACATTTATGGTGATTGAGAATTTTGCTGGATATAGTAGTCTGGGCTAGCAATTTTGTTCTCTTAGGGTCAGTATGAGATCTGCCTAGGATCATTTTGCTTTCATGGTCTCAGGTGAGAAGTCTGGTGTAAATCCGATAGGTCTTCCTTTATATGTTACTTGGCCTTTTTTCCTTACATCTTTAATATTCTTTCTTTGCTTAGTACATTTGGTGTTTTGATTATTATGTGATAGGAGAAATTTCTGTTCTGGTCCATTCTCTTTGTAGTTCTGTAGGTTTCTTGTATGTTCATGTGCATTTCTCTCTTTAGGTTAGGGAAGTTTTCTCCTATAACTTTGTTGAAGATATTTACTGGCCCTTTAAGTTGTAAATTTTCCTCTCCTCTATCCTTAGGTTTGGTCTTCCAGGTCCTGGAATTCCTGGAAGTTTTGGATTACAAGATTTTTGCATTTTGCAATTTCTTTGACTTTTGAGCCAATGCTTTCTATGGTATCTTCAGCACCTGAGATTCTTTTTGCTATCTCTTGTATTCTGTTGTTGATGTTTGCATCTATGATTCCTGATTTCTTTCCATGGTTTTCTATCTCCAGAGTTGTCTCCCTTTGTGATTTCCTTGTTGTTTCTACTTCTGCTTTTAGATTCTGGATGGTTTTTTTTTAGTTCCTTCACTTGTTTGTTTGTGTTTTCCTGTACTTCTTTAAGGGGTTTTTGTGTTTCCTCTTTAATGACTTCTACCTGTTGACCCATGTTCACCCATAATTTCCTATAGGAATTTTGTGTTTCCTTATTAAGGGCTTTGTACTGGCTAGTTTCCTGTGTCAACTTGACACAGGCTGGAGTTATCACATAGGAGCTTCAGTTGGGGAAGTGCCTGCACGAGATCCAGTTGTGGGGCATTTTCTCAAGTAGTGATCAAGTGGGAAGGGCCCCTTGTGGGTGGTACCACCGTTGGGCTGGTTCTCTTGGGTTCTATAAGAGAGCAAGCTGAGCATGCCAGGAAAAGCAAGCCAGTAAGAAACATCCCTCCATGGCCTCTGCCTCAGCTACTGCTTCCTGACTTGCTTGAGTTCCAGTCCTGACTTCCTTTAGTGATGAACTGCCACATGGAAGTGTAAGCTCAATAAACCCTTTCCTCCCCAACTTGTTTCTCGGTCATGATGTTTGTGCAGGAATAGAAACCCTGACTAAGACAGGCTTCTACCTGTGAGCTCATATTCTCCTGTATTACTTTAAGGGAGTTATGTATATGCTTTATCAAATCATCTATTAGCATCATGAAATTTGATTTTAAGTTCAAATCTTGCTTTTCTGGTATGTTGGGATATCCAAGACTTTCTGTTGTGGGAGAACTTGGTACAGATGTATACATATTGCCTTGGTTTCTGTTGGTAAAGTTCTTGCCTTTTGCCTTCTGGTTATTTCTGGTGTTACCTGTTGTTGCTGTCTCTAATTGTGTCTTATCTGTCATGGAAGCCTGGGTGTCTGTGCTCCTGGGAGACCTGTGCATACACATGAGTGTAGGTACTCTGGTGAGACCCACTCTCTTGTGGTTGTATTTGGGTATGTAGCTCTGTGGCCCTGATCAGCTCTGGGTGCATGCAGAAATCCAATGATACTTGTTCCAGGCCGATCCCAGGCTCTTGTGTACTAAGGGTTTCCAGCTGTTTCCTCTGAGCAGCAAGGGTGTTCTAACATGTGCTGTCATGTTAGACATGTGCCATTTGGATATGACACACTGTGGCAGATAATGATCTGGAGCCAGAGACAGAAACTAGAAGGCTCCCACCAAAGGGTTCCAGATATGATCTTTTGAGCAGCAAGGAAGATCTTATCCATGCTGACTAGCCTCTCCACACACCTGGGTGGTCAGGTATATGCCACCTGTGATATGGAGTGCCACCTGGATATGGAGTGCTGTGGCAGAGGATGGCCCCAAGCCAGAGACAGAAACAAGAAGACTTCTGCCAGATGGTTCCGTTCTGGATGTGATCCTCTAAGCAGTAGGTGGTTCTTTCAATGTTTTCAGGCCTCTCTGTACTCCTGCATCATTAGCTACCTCCCTGAGGGACTTGGGTATGGTGCACTGTGTGATTTTGTAAATTATTTCTTCTTATTCTATTGACATTTTTTGCTTCAAATAATGATTTTATCACAAAATATTAAGAATTTCCTGAAATACAATTGATCTTGTTGCTTTGGTGATGTGGCCAATAATTCTGCCTGTTCTAAACAATTTTTAGCAATGTGTTTAGAATTCTTAGAAACCATGTAAATAGGAGTAACAGAGGCCCTAAATGTTTATGGAATGAACAAGCAAACAGGTGTTTCAGAGTTCAAAAAGTTTTTGAGGCACAAGTGCTACATAGTCCCCAAAGCACAATGTATTCACAAGATTTTCTTTTCTCAAACACAACCAATTTCTGAGATCTCCTCCTCCCTGCTCTTAAGAGGGGGGCTGTTTAAGGGCCTGAAGTGACCTCTCCTGTCTACACCTGGTGATGTCTGAATGGACTTGCTCACTTGTGAAAACACATCAAGCTGTGTATGTTTACAGAACACTGAACTTTACATTACAATAGTTAAGATTGTACTTAAGATTGTACGGAACTTCAAGGAAGGAAATTGTTGCAAAAATATGACAGAAAAAGGAGCTCAAATTTGTGCCTAGGGAGTGTGTGTGTATTAGATTTGGCCACTAATTTGAATATGAGATTTTTACAAAGCATCAGACCTAAAGCATATAGAATTTGAAGTCTATTTTTCTCTAGAAAAACAAAAGGCAATTCCTGCTGGTAAGAATAGAAAAATATAAATATCTCTTAAAATTATTTGGTTCATTACTTTTGTTAGTTTCACTGTCTCTTTGTAGGTTCTGTTTTCATGATCTGTCCATTGCTGAGATTGGAGTGTTGATGTCTCCCAATATTATTGTGTGAGTTGGAATGTGTATTTTGAGCTTTAGTAAAGTTTCTTTTATGAATGTGGGTGCCCTTGAATTTGGACCATTGATGTTCAGAATTGAGAGTTCATATTCATATATTTTTTTCTTCAATAAGTATGAAGTGTCCTTAGCTATCTTTCCTGATAACTTTTGGTTGACAGTCAATTTTATTCAATATTACAATGGCTACTCCAGCTTGTTTCTTGAGACCATTTGCTTTGAAAATTGTTTTCTAGCCTTTTACTCTGAAGTACTATCTGTCTGTGTGCCTGAGTTGAGTTTCTTGCATGCAGCAAAGTACCCAGATGTCCTTCAACAGAGGAACTGATACAGAAAATGTGGTACATTTACAGAATGGAGTACTACTTATCTAATTATTTAATTTTATTTTTTATTTTTTTATTTGATATATTTTTTATTTATATTTCAAATGATTTCCCCTTTTCAGGCTCTCCACTCCCAAAAAGTCACATAAGCCCCCTTCCCCGCCCCTGTTCTCCCTTCCACCCCTTCCCACTTCTCTGTTCTGGTTTTGCCCTATACTGCTAAACTGAGTCTTTCCAGAGCCAGAGACCACTCCTCCATTCTTCTTGGACATCATTTGATGTGTGGATTCTGTTTTGGGTATTCCAATTTTCTAGGCTAATATCCACTTATTAGTGAGTACATACCATGATTGATCTTTTGAGACTGGATTGCCTCACTTAGCATGATGTTCTCCAACTCCATCCATTTGTCTAAGAATTTCATGAATTCATTGTTTCTAGTGGCTGAATAGTACTCCATTGTGTATATATACCACATTTTTTGCATCCATCCTTCCGTTGAGGGACACCTTGGTTCTTTCCAGCTTCTGGCTATTATAAATAGGGGTGCTATGAACATAGTGGAGCATTTATCCTTATTACATGCTGGGGAATCCTCTGGGTATGCCCAGGAGTGGTATAGCAGGATCCTCTGGAAGTGATGTGCCCAGTTTTCTGAGGAACTGCCAGACTGATTTCCAGAGTGGTTGTACCAGTTTGCAACCCCACCAACAGTGGAGGAGTGCTCCTCTTTCTCCACATCCTCACCAACACCTGATGTCTCCTGAATTTTTAATCTTAGCCATTCTGACTGGTATAAGGTAAAATCTCAGGGTTGTTTTGATTTGCATTTCCCTAATGACTAATGAAGTTGAGTACTTTTTAAGATCCTTCTCAGCCATCCAAAGTTCTTCAGGTGAAAATTCTTTGTTTAGCTCTGTACCCCATTTTTTAATAGGGTTATTAGCAATTCTCAAATTCATCTGGAATATCAAAAACCCATGATAGCTAAAACTATTCTCAACAACAAAAGAAATTCTGGGGGAATCAGTATCCCTGACCTCAAGCAATACTACAGAGCAATAGTGTCAAAAACTACTTATCTATTTAAAGCAATGAATTTATGAAATTCTTAGGCAAATGGATGCAAAGAGAGAATGTCATCCTTGTTGAGGTAACACAATAACAAAGGAACATACACTATATGTACTCATTGATAAGTGGATATTAGCCCAAAAGTTTGGAATACCCAAGATAGAGTTAACAGACTACAGGAACCTCAAGAAGAAGGAAGACCAAATGTAAGACTTGAGGGAGTCTTAACTTACTGGAGAGACCCCTCTCAGAGGACTACACAGAGATGAAAATTGATGCAAAAAGGAAGAGGATTTTTATTATTATCCGGCATGCTGGGGCTACCCTGCACATGAGACAGAACGACCTGCACTCTGGGCTGCCAGGCCTTTTATACAGTTCTCGGGCAGCCGCTGTTAGGCACAATGTGATTGATAGAACAGTGCTACCTTTAAATTAATTGGTTGATAGTGGATGAGGTAGGTGGCCAAGGAACTCTGGGCCTTTCCTATCTGCAGGGACCATACTGTGTCCTGAGGAATGTAGTTTAGCCTCTCCCTTTTGGATGGGAAACACTTGCCCTTCTGGGAGGGGCCAGTGTTCTATGACCTTTACAAAGTTTCTGGGTTAATCCTTTCACAAAGTGTGGATACTTCAGTCCATCTTAGAAGGGGAATGAAATACTCATTGGAGGAAATATGGAGACAAAGTGTGGAACAGAGACTGAAAGAAAGGTCATCAAGAGACTGGTGATCCATCTCACATACAATTACCAAACCCAGACACTATTGTGGATGCCAACACGTACTTGATGACAGGAGACTGATTTAGCTGTCTTCTGAGTTATTCTGTCAAATCCTGACAAACACAGAGAAGGCCATGATCCTTGGCCTCATGAAAGATCAGAACTATAAAAGTGCACCCCTTAGTCTTTCTTTATTTGTACCCAGAGAGGGAGTTTCTCATTTGCCTGGAGGGTGTGTGTGTGTGTGTGTGTGTGTGTGTGTGTGTGTGTGTGTGTATGCATGAGGTGCATCAGGTGACATTGGAATGCTGAGGAACTTGTGGGCGGAGTCATTGAATTGTGAAGGTCTAACATTCACACAAGCCTGGTGCTTTCCTTCTTTTTTTTCTTTTTTCTTTTTTTAATTTGATATATTTTTTATTTACATTTCAAATGATTTCCCCTTTTTTGCCCCCCCCCCCCACTCCCTGAAAGTCCCATAAGCCCGCTTCCCTCCCCCTGCTCTCCCACCCACCCCTTTCCACTTCCCTGTTCTGGTTTTGCCCTATACTGCTAAACTGAGTCTTTCCAGAACAAGGGGCCACTCCACCTTTCTTCTTGTACCTCATTTGATGTGTGGATTATGTTTTGGGTATTCCAGTTTTCTAGGTTAATATCCACTTATTAGTGAGTACATACCATGATTGATCTTTTGAGACTGGGTTACCTCACTTAGTATGATGTTCTCCAGCTCCATCCATTTGCCTAACAATTTCATGAATTCATTGTTTCTAATGGATGAATAGTACTCCATTGTGTATATATACCACATTTTTTTTGCATCCATTCTTCTGTTGAGGGATATATGGGTTCTTTCCAGCTTCTAGCTATTATAAATAGGGCTGCTATGAACATAGTGGAGAATGTATCCTTATTACATGCTGGGGAATCCTCTGGGTATAGGCCCAGGAGTGGTATAGCAGGATCTTCTGGAAATGAGGTGCCCAGTTTTCTGAGGATCCACCAGACTGATTTCCAGAGTGGTTGCTCCAATTTGCAACCCCACCAGCAGTGGAGGAGTGTTCCTCTTTCTCCACATCTTGGCCAACACCTGCTGTCTCCTGAATTTTTAAGCCCTATGGCCATCTGCCCTTTCTGCAACCTAGAGAAGCAGCTTTTTTTTCACAACTAACCATTGGACTAAGCACAGGATCCCCAGTGGAGGAGTTAGAGAAAGGACTGAAAGAGCTGAATGGGTTTGCAACCACATAGGAAGAACAACAATACCAACCAATCAGACCTCTGCCCCCGAGTCCTCCTAAGGATTAGTCCACCCACTAAAGGGTATACTTGGAGGGACCCATGGCTCCAGCTGCATATGTAGCAGAGGATGGCCTTATAGGGCATCAATGGGGCTAAAGACCCTTGGTCCTGTGAAGGCTTGATGCTCCAGTGTAGGGGAATGCCAGGGCATGGAGGTGAGAGTGTGTTGGTGGGTAGGGGAGCACCCTCATAGAAGAAGGCAAGTAGGGCTGGTGACCAAGCTCACTTATTAGTCAGTCATTTGGTTCTCCAATGCAGGAGCGAGAATTAAAAAGAGACAATTAGACAAAACTGCCATATGACACCTTCAGTCAATTCTGAGACTGAAGGGTGGGTTTACTTATTTCCAATACACTTTTATGCCAATTTAATTACATTCAGGTATTAAGATTGATAGTAGTACAACAAGGAACAAACAAGGCAGTAAACAAAAAATTGTCAAGGCAATAAGCAAAATCTTGGGACAGCTGTTTCCAAGGACTTGTCAGAATGACTAAAATACATGAGCCTACTTCCTTGTCCAGGCCCCAAATCTTGTCTGAAGCCTGCTTCTTTCATTCTATCCTAAGATTAAAATTGCTGCCTTAACCTACTTCCCTATTATGCCTTAATGTAAGGTTATTGCTGGAAGCCCTTTTCCTTGTTCCTTGGTCAATTTTAGACTCCTTCCAGGTAACACAGCACACCAATAAAGCTCTCTACAGGCTGGGATAAAGGGTTTCTGGAGGGAAAACTGGAAAAGAGGATATCTTTGAAATGTAAATAAAAATAACCAATAAAGAAAAGAAAAAAAATGAAAAAAAAACAACCAAACAAACAAAAATAATAGAGAAATATTTCCTTTTGTATTAGTTAAATATGGACTAGGATGGGTCATCAAGTGAAATCCTTTTTAATATAACAGAAACTTTCAAAGAACTGTCTATAGAGTATGCAATATTTTAGTTCCTAGTAATTTTAGGCTTAACTTCAAAGATTTCTAAAGGCATGAGATGGCAAGGGACCTCTGAAACAGTGCCTTATCTAGTTTGGTTATCTTAATGATGCTTTTAATAATGGCTGTAGGGTAATGGGCTTAAGCTGTTTTGTTTTGATAAATTTGAATTAATGCTCCTTTTCCTTAAGGGAACCCATGGAAATAGAGGAAGGGGAGTAGACCCCTGAAGCCCATAAGTGGAGCTAATATGGATCACCTTGTTATATATCTAGTAGACCATGAGGAGTACACCTGAATTTTCTGCAACAGTATAGTTCTTTTCATGTCCTTGAGTATCAGAGATTTAAATGGTCAGTGCCACTAGGATACAGGTATGTGCAGTGCTAATTGCTGCAGTGTTTTTTTATATGTACACCCCACAAACAACTTCTAATTAAGTAAATTGCGAAATTACACTTGTGACAGACATGGAAATTGAATTATTTTTCTGTCAATATCTTAAGATACTGTAAACTTTGTATTGAAATCAGCATTACCCATGAGATTTTTTTTACTTTTCTCTGCTCCTTCTCTCTCTTTCTCTGTCCTTAGTACCCTCTCAACTCCCCTCTCCATGCCCTGAATGATCTCTATTCTATACTTAAACAAGGAGAGAGAAAGAGAGAGAGAGAGAGAGAGAGAGAGAGAGAGAGAGAGAGAGAGAGAGAGAGAGAGAGAGAGAGAGAGAGATATTATGGGATTTTTAGTTTCATGACTAAGTTTATACTGAACAGTTACATTGAAATGGTATTTCATAGAGCACATGAATTATGCCTATTATATTTACTTGTTTCTTTTTATAGATTATATAAGTAAGAGTTACCTATCCTATTAGACTTGTCAGTTCAGAAGCTTCAACTCTTAGCCTCATGCAAGATTAGAGCTATAAAAGTGTACCCCACTTAGTCTTTCTTTGTTTGTAATCCAGAGAGGGAGTTTCTCATTTGCCTGGAGTGTGTGTGTATGTGTGTGTGAGAGAGAGAGAGAGAGAAAGAGAGAGAGAGAGAGAGAGAGAGAGAGAGAGAGAGAGAGAGAGAGAGAGAGAGAGAGAGAGAGAGAGAGAGAGAGAGAGAGAGAGAGGTACATCAGGTAACATCTGAGTGCTGAGGAACTTGTAGGTGGAGTCATTGAATTGTGAAGGTATGATATTCACACAAGCCTGGTGCTTTCTTTGCTGGCCCCATGGCCATCTGCCCTTTCTGCATCCTAGAGAAGCAGCTTCTTTTTCTTTATTTACATTCCTTTATTTTTCTCTTATACACCATATTTTATCTCCCCACCCCTGTTTACCCTCAGACTGTTTCACAATCCACACCTCCATACCAGGCTCCTGTTTCCATATGAATGTCCCCACCCCACCCCACTTGACCTCTAACCCCCCTGGGGCCTCCAGTATCTTGCGGGTTAAGTACATCATCTCTTAATGAACACAGACCCAGCAGTCCTCTACTGTATATGAGCTGGGGGTCTCATATAAGCTGGTATATGTAGCCTGTTTGGTGGTCCAGTGTTTGACAGATCTCTGGGGTCCAGATTAATTGATAGTGCTGGTTCTCCTACATGGTTGCTTTTCTCCTCAGTTTCTTTCAGTCTTCCCTATTTTAAAAACAGGGCTCAACCACTTCTGTCTATTGGCTGAGTGAAAATATCTGTATCTGACTCTTTGAGCTGCTTGTTTGGTCTTCTGGAGTGCAATCATGTGATGTCCCTTATTGTGGGACCTCCACAGCCACAATAACAGTGTCAGGCCTTAGGAATTCCCCCCTGAGGTAGCTCTCACTGTGGCCTGTGACTGGACCTTCTTTTCCTCATGTTCCTCTCCATTTCCATCCCTGATGTTCCTTCAGACAGTAACACTTATAGGTCGGAGTTGTGACTGTAAGATGGTCCCCTACTCCCTCATTTGATGCCCTGTCTTTCAGCTCAAGGTGGGGTCTATAAGTTCCCTCACCCTATTGTTGGGCATTTCATCTAAGGCCCATTCTTTTGACTCCTGAGAGTCTGTCACTTCCCAGGTTTCTGCATTTTGGAGGGTCCCCTGAACCTCCTCCTTCTTCCCAAGGTTACCTGTTTTCATTCTTTCTGCAGGCCCTCAGGGCTTCAGTCATTTTCTCTTACCCAATACCCAGATGAGGTTCCCCTCTCTACTCCACTACTTCTCCCCTCCACTTTCCCTCCCAGGTCCCTCTTTCCCTCCCTACTTGTGATTGCTTTCCTCTCCCTCCCAAGTAGGACTGAGGCATACTCACTTGGGCACTTCAGCTTGTAGACCTTTTTGAGTTCTGTGGACTATACTTGAGTATTCTGTACTATTTGTTTTATGGCTAATATTCACTTATTAGTGAGTACATACCATGCATGTCCTCTTCAGTTCTGAGTTACCTCACTCAGGATGATAATTTTTATTTCCATCCATTTGCCTGCAAAACTCAGGATGTCCTCATTATTAATAGGTGAGTAGCATTCCATTGTGTAAATGAATCACCTTTTCTGTATCCATTCTTCTGTACTGGGGCATCGAGGTTGTTTTCAGCTTCTAGCTATAACAAATAAGGCCTCTATGAGCATAGTGGAGCATCTGTGGCATGGTGGTGCATCTTTTGGATATATTGCTAAGAGTGGTATAAACCAACAGCCAATATCAAACTAAATAGAGACATACTTGAAACAATACAACTAAAATTGGGGACAAGACAAGGATGCCCATTCTCCCCCTCTCTATTTAATATAGCTCTCGAAGTGCTAGCAAGAACAATAAGACAACAAAAAAGAGATCAAAGCAATACAATTTGGCAAAGAAGAAATGAAGGTATCACTATTTACAGATGATATGATTGTATACATAACTGACCCCAAAAATTCTATCAGAAACCTTCTCCAGATGATAAACAACTTCAGCAAAGTGGCCAGATATAAAATTATCTTAAATAAATCAGTAGCCTTCTTGATGGGTTTGTTCCCGGTGTTGGCACCTATGAAGGGGGGCACAACAAGAGAGAGAAAGGTTTAGGGAATATGGCAAGAGAGTGTAGGGGAAGGGTGTGCCTAGGCAGGCCCATGCCTAGGCACCTCTTCCCCCTGAAGGACCACAAGCACACAGACATGGTATAGAATAGTTTATTCAGGGCAGAGGATGGGATTTAGAGAGGGAGAGAGAGAGAGAGTAGAGAAGTGGAGGCTGGCCATGACCACATGGAGACATGGAGGATGGGAGGAGAGCCCAAGAGGGGCAGAGAGGTGAGATTGCCAATAGATGAGAGTGATGAGAGAGAGCAATTAGAGAGAGAGATGAGAGAGAGAGGAGGGGCAAGTATCCCCTTTTATAGTGATCCAGGACTATGGGGTGGGGTATGCCTGGCTGTTGCCAGGTAAGTATGGAGTGGAGCTTAGGCAGAATACTAACATACTCCAGTATTTGTTTAATTGAAAAAAGAAAAAATTAAAAAGAGGTGATGGTGAAGCACGAATAGGGTCATCATTGTGATATCTGCCTGCTTCATGCTGACATTGAGGGCGACATGTCTCTGAGGAACCTAGAAAAAAGGCATAGGGAGTGTTTGTCCAGTCTCAGGAGAACTGGCTGCCTTCTTGCTGTTCAGGGTCTGTGGAACCATTTGAGGACAGGTCAGGAAAACATGTCTTCTAGAAGCTGTCTGTGTCCAGAGAAGCTAAGAGGAGATTGAAGCATCTCAAGGTTGCTTCTCTGGAGTTCTCCTAGATGTGGCAAGGGCCTGGACTTGACAAGATACTGAAACACATTAGAATAGGTAGAGAATAAGATAAAGTATATTTGGGAGAAAGAAAAAAATTTCTTAAGATGTACAATTGAAACCCAGAGGAATTCCATCCTTTGGAATAGGTAGGAACTTTGGGCAGATGTACTTATCTGGATGGAGCCTATTTGGTCCATGAACAGTAGATCTTGGTAGGTTTCCTGCAGCTAAAAAATTTATTAAAGTGATAACAACATGAGTTAGTCACATGAACAGTCTTTAAGATGAGCCTTTTGTGGAGCAGAAGGAAGAATATTGAAAGTTGGATCGTATAGTGTAATATTTATTATTAGAGTTAGACAAATCTGTAGGAACACACAAGTTAGGACAGTGACAGAGCAAGAAGAGGAAATATGAAGCATTTAATGGAAACAGAGTTTAGTTAAGGAGATAACGGTCTATCTGTCAATGTAGTCACAAGTCTGAAGAATAAGAAATAAATTAGCAGTTATATTATTAAAAAATGACACATTCCAGTAGCCAGCAGTTCTCTGTGGTCTCCTTGGTGGCTTTGGCTGTCAATCTGGCTTTCAAGCACAGAAGATGCAGGGCTTTATCTTTGTGGAATGGATACCCATGATATGAGAAATTGTTTGCCTTTGTTTAGCTAAGTCATTTGACTCAAAGTATCCAGTCTTGTCCACTGCACTCCTTTTTAGGCAGCAGCCTGTAGCAGTGCCTACATCTTTCTTCTGAGACCTCCTGAAAGAAGCTATCAGGTCTTTGGGAATTCTGTCTTAAATTTAATAACAAACTTCTGACAAGATTGAGTACAAAATAGGAAAGCAATAGTCAAGAGAGGATAGGAATGAGAATCTTAAGTAGCTTTAACAGGTTGTATAGGTAGAGGAAAGTATATTTCTTTGTTAGTAAAGAAGCTAGGATCAGAGTAAGAAAGCTGGCAGCAATGGTTTAAATCATAATGACAAAAAAACTGAGTTTGTCTAGGCAGATTTAGGTGCATTAATATCAGCTGAACATGCAGGCTATAGGAACACACAAGGTAAGGGTGTGGGAACACGGGATAGGTGAGGCTTAGGTCTTTATCATTTACCAGACTGTTAATCTTTAAAAGATATATGGTCAAAGACAATTCGTGCCCACTGGGTGGGTGGGAAAGCCGCTAAATATAATTTCAACATCCTGAAAATATATTATTAATACTGTACAGCCAGGCTAAAGACTCAGGCCGTAGCGAGAGTCTTTAGGGGCTTCAGCATTCCTGGAATGCCCAGAGAAGCCCCCAGGTCTGGACCAGGACTTTTGTCAGCAGCTGTAAAAGTTAAGAGGGACTCTGGGTCACTTCTGAGTGAGGATACACCCAAGGTCTTAAATGTACTATCAGGAATGTTAGGTGGAACTGGGCATGTGAAGCAAGCCTCAGTTCAAAAGAGGCTGACCAGGCTTCATTTGAAGGCTAATGTTTGTCTATTACAGTGGTTAGTGTTTATTTGTAGGAATTTGTAATCTGGTAAAAGAAATAAGAACCTGTCTGCCAGTGTGGCTATTTTCCCAGGTGTCAAAAACTGGAGGTTTGAGAAAAGTAAGCAGTGGTAAAGCCACACTCATGTGGGAGTTACATGCATCTTCGGGAACGGGCACCCAAGTCTGTGCGACCCTCCCACAGGAGCAGAAGCAGTGCAACTCTGAGAGCTACTGCAAGATTTAGTATTACAGGCAGCCATAGCAGAGCTGAGCTGGGCATGTGCCGCGGGGACACGTGGTGCTGTTCTGAGACCCACATGGAAAGACCGCACTGTGCCATGGCAGCTGCAGTGGTCACCACCGGGATTCGCAACTATCCTGTGGGCAGTAGTGGCTATAGGGTGGAATAGTTTGTCAGTGGGAAAAGGTGTAGGGGAGGGAAATTTTGACTGCACAGGAGCAGGGCAGGACTTCTGGCCAGTAGCGGAAGTTGTAGCCTGTGCTGGATGGGAAAAGGAAGTACCAAAGTAGCTTGTTTTGTATCCTAGCACCAGTGCAGGGCACTGTGGCCGGAACCGCAGCAGGGGCTCATGGCTGTGGCAAGGCCGGTGGGGAACGGGACACCAACATGATAGTGGCTGTGCGCAGAACTGTTTGTTTTGTATCCCAATAAAAGCACAGCAGCAGGCAGGTCATAGCTCCAAATTACCCTAGAACTATGTAAACTATCGCTCTGACCAGTGGGGGGTGGTTAACTTACCATCCAGGGCTAGTGACCATGGTTGTGGCTTAAATGGCAAAGCTGGCAAGCATACCGTGCAGTGTTTCTCGTTCCTGGCCAATGCACCATTGATGGGTTTGTTTCTGGGTTTTGGCACCAATGAAGGGGGCATAAAAAGAGAGAGAGGGGTTTAGGGAATGTGGCATGTTGGTGTGGGGGAAGGGGGTGCCTAGGTGGGGCCGATGCCCAGGCCCCTCTTCCCCCTGATGGACCACACACACACAGATATGGTATAGAAGAGTTTGTTCAAGGCAGAGGATGGAGGTTAGAGAGGCAGAGAGAGAGAGAGAGAGAGAGAGAGAGAGAGAGAGAGAAAGAGAGAGAGTAGAGAAGTAGAGGCTGGCCATGATGGAGAGAGGGGGAGGGGAGGAGAGCCCAAGATGGGCAGAGAAGTGAGAGTGCCAAGAGGCGAGAGAGCAATGAGAGAGAGAGAGAGAGCAAAAAGAGAGAGTAATGAGAGAGTGAGAGGAGGGACAAGTAGCCCCCTTTTATAGTGGGCCAGGTCTATGGGGCGGGGCATACCTGGCTGTTGCCAGGTAAGTGTGGAGTGAAGCTTAGATAGAATACTAACACTTCCTTTATACAAATGATAACAAGACTGAGGAAGAAATTAGGTTAAAAAAAACTCCCTTCAAAATAGCCACAAATAATATAAAATATCTTGGGGGCAACTCCAACTTGTATGACAATGAAAGACCTCTATGGTAATAACTTCAAGTCTCTCAAGAAAGAAATTAAAGAAGATTTCAGAAAATGGAGAGATCTCCCATGCTCATGGATTGGCACAGTTAACATAGTAAAAATGGTCATCCTAACAGAAGTAATGTACAGAGTCAGTGCAGAAAAACCCAGAATAGTGAAAACAATTTTTAACAATAAAAGAATAGCTGGGAGAATCACCATCCTGAACCTCAGTGGAATGGAACTGAAGACCTACAAATAAAACCACACATTTAAGGACACTTGATCCTTGACAAAGAAGTCATATATATACAATGGGGAAAAGATAGTATCTTCCATAAATGGTGCTTGTCTAACTGGCTATCTGCATGTAGAAAAATGAAAATAGACCCATATTTGTCACCTTGCACAAAGCTCATGTCGAAATGGATCAATGGCCTCAGCATAAAACTAGATAAACTGAATCTAGTAGAAGAGAAAGTGGGAAAGAGCCTTGAACTCATTGGCACAGGGGGAAATCTCCTAAACAGAATGCCAATGGATCATGCTACACGATCAAGAATTGATAAATGGGACCTTATGAAAGTGGAAAACATCTGTAAGGCAAAGGACATATCCAATAAGACAAATTGATAACCCACAGATTGGGAAAAAAATCTTTCCTAACTCCACATTTGATAGAGGGCTAATATCCAAAATATATAAAGAACTCAAGAAGCTAACCACCAAAACCCAAAGAACCCAATGAAAAAATAGGGTATAGAACTAAACTGAGAAGTAAGGAATGTTGAATGGCTGAAAAACAACTAAAGAAATGTTCAAAGTCCTTAGTGATCAGAGAAATGGAAATGAAAACAACCCTGAGATCCACCTTATACCAAACAGAATGGCTAAAATAAAAACCTCAGGTGACAACACTTGTTGGTGAGAATGTGGAGAAATAAGAGCACTCCTCCATTGCTGGTGGGAATTCAAAGTGGTACAACCACTCTGGAAATCAGTCTGGGTTTCCTCAGAAAATTGGGAAGCAGCTTCTTTGGTGTGAAGTTTCACATAGTGACCTGAAGTTTTGGAGCTGATTGAGAGCACTTGGCAACTGACAACATAAATGTGGCACTAAGAAAAAATGTCTTCCCAGATGGGTTTTCTATCCATGAAGATCTGAGGTACAAATAAATTAATTTTATAAAAATGTTTAAGTGACACTAACAAATATTTCAAATTATTTGATGTGGCCCTTAAGGAAAGTTGACAGGCCATTAATAAGTTTCTAAGTTGATTATATAACTAATTAGGTCCTCCTAAATAAGTCTTTGTATGAATTAATACTGTTACATTCTGATTTCAACAAATTTCTTGCCTGAGTTTGGAAAAAACTCCCTAGTCCGGAGGTTCCTCTCTAATTATTATCTTTCATGTGACTTTCTACATTGAGATAGTGAGTCATCATGTTCAATATCTGTCTCTAGGGAGTCTGTGTTATTCAGTAAGTTTGCTTTTAAAACCCAGCAACACAACTACTTTCTTAAGTGTATTTTATATGTAGCATCAACTGGTTTTGCATTTAGCAGCTAACTGCTGTGCTGTTTACATCCTTAAAAATCAAATGCAGTATTTTGTAGCCAAAACTGTGTGTTTGGAAATAACAAAAGTTTTAAAGTAATGATAGTAAACCATCTCTAGAGTGACTGCACTGTCAAATCACATTAGAAGCTGCTGGACTTCTATGACTGGAAAGAAGCAGAATGTGCCAAAGTGATAACCCTGATTAGTACTATCTTTGAGAATGACAAATGTTCATTTCTATTTCATAACCTCCACTAAAGGAGACTCAGAACATTGACGTGGAAGCATCTTTTATTGTCTCTGACAGTTAAAGCATAGGGAGAACAGAGGGACACAGAGAAATGTCTTGAGCCAACTCCATGTACTTTTGTGTTTCCTATATGGAACACAGTAAATATGGGCATTGGCATTTGTTTTATTTTGAAATAATTTTCATGACTTTAGGTTATTGCTTTGTCATTAAAATAAACAGCAGTGAGTCCTGACTCCAGAAGATGGCTCTTACTGAGGTGTCAATCAATAAAGTCTAATAAATTGTGATTCTAACAAATAGGAGAAAATCGATTAGATGTCATCATGCATATAAAGAAGAGTCCGAAGTGTATTCAGAATCTTCCAAGCACCACATAGTGCTTACTGTATCCTGATCTAGAACTCTGGATGTGCTGTGTGAACACAGCTGTCTTTGTAAATGAATACCACCAGTAAAATAGTTTTGGAAGTCACATACAAGGATGGCTTGTGAAACTTTTTTAGTAAATCATGAGAATAGCTTTCTCAAAAAGAGTAAAAATTCCAGGCACCGCTTTTAAATGTAGGAAATTCTGCTCTTACAATAGCCAGACAGTGTTTATTGGTTTCCAGATTTTTTTTTTCTTTTTAGAAAATGAGAGAGACTACTTAGAGATTTCATAGTGAGTATCTTCCAAGTGAAAGCAGATGAAACTGGAAGAATGTCATGACTAAGTTTAGTCAGCCAGCTTGGGGTTAGGAATCCCAGAGGGACATGGAGTTTACAGTGTTTCTTTCACTTCTCATGCACATTTAACAAGTCCTTCTTTCTCATCCAGAAAGCAAGCAATAGGAAATTCTGGTGGGCTCTTGAGAAAAAGAGAGCTCATGCTCACTGCTGGTTGAAATATATGTTGATGCAGGTACTATGGGAATCAGTGTGAGGTTCCTCAAAAAAGAGCAAATCAATCTCTCATGTACTTCAGCTATCCCACTCCAGGATACTTGAAGGGTTTACATGGACACACCATAAAGTTACTTGAACATTGGTGTTTATAACTGTACTCATGATATGGCTATGCTTCATGGTGTCCATTAGCAGATGAATAGCGAAAGATATTTTTGGTGACATTCTTTATTTGTTTTTACATGTGCACATCATTTCTATTTGCCTCTTCCCTTTCTAATAATCCCTATGCCCCCCCACTGACTCTGAAATATGTGAATTCTCCTTATTGTTTATATATTATTCCTCCTAAGTCTTCTTACTGTTTTATGTGTACACGGGTGTTTAGGATGACTTTTTGAGATTGGATAACCTATGAGGAGGCACTTTCCTAGAGAAAATAATTTCCTCCTCACTAAGCACCATTGATAACCTGTTGGTTTTCATCTGGGGGTGGTGCCTTGTAAAATTTTTCCTATGAAGGTGCGCAAATAAAGAAATGTTCTATAGTTATAATGAATTCGTTAGTCACTGAAGAGTAGAATGCAATTGGAGAGATCCTTAGGTTAAGAGAGATGAGTCATTTGTGTGTCCCAGGCACTTTACAGATTATATAATGCCTATTTAGTCATGTGTATGATATGAAATCAGAAGAGACAACAAGGGAATGAATATGTCCTGTAGGGGAGTGATGAGAAAGTGGGAGGAAAGAAGCATATTCTAAAAGGGATAAATATGTACAAAGTACATGACATAGCTGAGAGAAATTGTATTAATGAAACAAACATGTATATGAACACAAGCCATGTGTTATAGAAGTCAAGGTCCTTCCTTGTAAACAACTGGAATAACTCATATTAAGAAGCATCTGGGCACAGGAGAGATAGCTTTCCAGTTGAGAGTGCACACTGCTCTTGCAGAAGACCAGAGTTTGGATGCCACTCCCTACACAAGGTAGCTCACAACTTTCTGTCAAGTCCAACTCCAATGGACCTGATTCCTTTCTCACAACTCCATGAGTACTTCACACACACACACACACACACACACACACACACACACACACACACACACACATCATATGCTCAAGTTAGCAAACTCACAGGGAAAGGAATTCACTTTGTACAAATGAAAAGAAAAAGTCCATTTTATTTTTTTTTTCTTTGGTACCATCAAATTTTATTTTATTCTTAAAGTTTCATGTTTTGCAGATACTATTCATGCATATGGGCAGAAGAATATGTGTATGGCAGAGGTCAGAGAGCTGCATCTTCCCTTTCAAGAGGGAAGAGCATGAACAGAACTCAGGTGATCAGGCTCACAGGGCAAATGTTTTCATTAGTGAGGTATTTGCCAGCCCTATAAGCACATCTTTTTTTTTCTTTTTCTTTTTTTATATATTTTTATTTTCTATATTCTTTGTTTACATTCCAAAAGCTTTCCCCTTTCCCAGTTCCCCCCTCCCCATATGCCCCATAAATCCTCTTCTCTCCATCCATTCTCCTATCTTTCCCCCTCCCTTTTCTCTGTCCTGGTACTCCCCTACAATGCTGTATCAAGCCTTTCCAGGATTAGGGCCCTCTTCTTCCTTCTTCATGGGAATCATTTGATATGCTAATTGTATCTTCAGTATTCAGAGCTTCAGGGCTAAATAATATCCACTTATCAATGATTGCATTCTGTGTGTTTAAGCACATCTTAAAAGAAGCATAGAACTCTCTTGAGTGTAAAAACTAGTTTCTTTTGAGTTTCATATTACTTTTGCATATATTTTAAGTCAAATGAATAGATTCAGGCTGCTTCTAGTATTCACCCATGATAGAAGATTTAACATACATTGAGAAAAGCACATAACATATCCATTACCAACAGTTAAGACACAATAACTGTATCTTTAGGGACTTTTCAATTATAAAATTTTTTACTGTTTTTATACAATAGAGCTTAGCTCTCTCTGCTCAGATTTCCAGCTACCGCTTCACTGTGCCACCATATGGTCTGCAAGATTCGGATTTCTAGATTGATTTTTATAGGACATTCCAATAACAAAAACATGTTGCTTTTTCCACTTGGAAATTGAGCCCCAATTTGTGTTCATGTAGCTACTTTCCTAGTCCACAGTCACTCCCCACTGAAATGCCTCTTTTGATTTCTCTCCTGTTTCTCATGTCCTCTATCAAGTTTGGTGTGCTATTTGCTAGAATGCTCTTTTTCATTCAGATTCCAGTTCTGTTCAGATGATGATGATGTAAGCCTGCCAGAGCAACATAGTTGATTTGAATGCAGTAAGTGATTTTTCATCAATGTTATAAGATTTTAAGTTTGTTACATCAGCACAGGGTTGCATATGCTAGGTGATAAAATACTGGTATGGTAAAGTAAACAAAATATCTTGTGAATATAACTCTTATTTTCTGGCATTTAGATATCAATTTCTTAACTGCCTATCAGGTTTTTTATATGGATGTCTTAAGTTTCTTTAACTCTATATAATGACAGTTTCTAAAATATAAAACTGTTGATGAGACAATGAATGAAATTAACTTAGTCTGCTTCTGTTAAACTAAATGGTTCTGGGAAGTCTGTGATGAAACCCATTCTCAGAACTAGAGAGATGGCTGACTATGTAATGTTTGCTATGCAAGCATGAGAGCCTGGGATCAGATCTGCAGAACACACACAAAAAGCTGAGGACAGTGGCATATGTATGTAATTGTAGCATCAGTGTGGTAGGAGGACAGCTAGAGATAGGGGATCCTCTGTAGCTCAGCAGCCTATCAAAGCAATTATTGAGATTCAGGTTCAGTGAAATATATTTCAAACAATAAAGGTAAAAAGTGATTGAGGAGAGACAAAAACATGTATTATTGGCTTCCCCAAGGAAGCACATATGTGTGCACATATACTAATAATTATAAACATCCTAGACAGATGACTCAGTGGCTAAGAGCACTCACTGCTCTTCTAGCGGTCCTGAGTTAGATTCCTAGCAACCACACAGAAATATAAAATTATAGAAATATTTTTGCTCTGGGCACAGGCCCAGCTAACAAAGATCTGATCTCTGAATAGTGCTCTCTTTTCTGGGGTTGGGGGTGAGATCTCTACTTTCTCTCCAATAACTGTCTAGAGCTGGACAAGCTAGGATCCCACAGGGTACAGAAATGATGGGGCAACTGGTACAGGATCCTTTCAGACTCCATCTGCACCTGGGAGCTGGGGCAGTTCCACAAGCCTCTGTACACAGGTTCTGTGAGAAGAAAGTTGGTCTCCTAAGAACGCTAACACTGGCTTACAGGCCGAAAGAAGGGACAAGCTCCAGCCAGAGTCAGCAAGACCAACTAACACTAGATATAACCAGATAAGTGCAAGGCAAGTGCAAGAAACTTACCAATAGAAACCAAGGCTAATTAATTGGCATAATCAAAACCCAGTTCTCTCATCAAAGCTAGTCCTGGATACCCAAACACATGGGAAAAGCAAGGTTTGGATTTAAAATCACATATCATGATGCTGATAGAGGACTTTAAGAAGAATATAAATAACTCACTTAAAGAAATACAGGAGAACACAGGTAAACAGGTAGAAGCCCTTAAAGAGGAAACAGAAAAATCCCTTAATGAATTACAGGAAAATACAACTAAACTGGTGAAAGAATTGAACAAAACCATCCAGGATCTAAAGATGGAAGTATAAACAATAAAGAAAACAGAAAGGGAGAAAACTTGGGAGTTAGAAAACCTAGGAAAGAGATCAGAAGTCATAGATGTAAGACTCACCAACAAAATCCAAGACATAGAAAAGAATCTCAGGTACAGAAGATACCTTATTAAACATTGACACAACAGTCAAAGAAAATGCAAAATGCAAAAAGCTGCTGACCTAAAATGTCCAGGAAATCCAGGAAACAATGAGAAGAACAAACCTAAGGATAATAGGTATAGAAGAGGATGAAGATTCCCAACTTAAAGGACTAATAAATATCTTCAACCAAACTATAAAAGAAAACTTCCCTACCATAAAGAAAGAGAAGCCCCTGAACAAAAACAAACCCTACAGAACTCCAAGTAAATTGGACCAGAAAAGAAATACCTCCCATCACATAATAATCAAAACACCAAATGCACAAAACAAAGTAAGAATATTAAAGCCAGTAAGGGAAAAAGATCAATTAACAAAGACAGACCTATCAGAATTACACCAGACTTCTCCCCAGAGATTATAAAAGTCAAAAAATCCTGGAAAGATGTCATACAGACCCTAAGAAAACAAAAATTCCAGCCTAGGCTACTATACCCAGCAAAACTCTCAACTACCATACATGGAGAAACAAAATTATTCCATGACAAAACCAAATGTAAACTATATCTTTCCACACATCCACATCGTCAAAGGATAATAAAAGGAAAACTCCAACAAAAGGAAGGAAACTACACCCTAGAAAAAGCAAGAACATAATATTTTTTAACAAACCAAAAAGATAATAGCCACATAAACATAATTCCACCTCTAACAAAAATAAAAAATAACAGGAAGGCAAGTTACGTTTCCTTAATATCTCAGAATATCAATGGACCCAATCTTCCCCAACCCTCGCAAAAGACATAGACTAACAGGTTGTATGCATAAACAGGATCCGACATTTTGCTGCATACAAGAAACATACCACAGTGACAAAGGCAGATTCTACCTCAGAGTAAAAGATTAGAAAACAATTTTCCAAGCAAATTGTCCCAAGGAACAAATTGGAGTATGCATTCTAATATGTAATAAAATCTACTTTCAATCTGAAGTTATCAAAAAAGTTAAAGGAAGACACTTCATACTCATCAAAGGAGAAATCTGCAAAGAGCAACTTTCAATTTGGGACATCTATGGAGCAAATGTAAGGGCAGTCAAATTCATAAAATAAACTTTGCTAAAGCTCAAAGCACACTTTCCACCTCACACAATAATACTGGGAGACTTCATCACCCCACTCTCATCAATGGACAGATCACAGAAACAGAAATTAAACAGAGAAACACTGAAACTTACAGAAGTAATTAACTAAATAGATTTAACAGATATCTATAGAAGATTTTATCCTAAAAAAATAAAAGAATATATGTTCTCAGAACCTCATAGTACCCTCTGCAAAACTGACCATGTATTCAGTCGTAAAACAAGTCTCAACAGATACAAGAAGATTTAAATATCCTATGAATCCTATCTGATCACCACAGACTAAGGTTGATCTTCAGAAATAATAAAAACAATAGAAAGCTGACATATACATGGAAGCTGAACAACACTGTACTCAATAATAACTTGATCAAGGAAGAAATAAAGAAACAAATTAAAGATATTTTAGGATTTAAAGAAAATGAAGGCACAGTATACCCAAACTTATAGATACAATAAAACAGTCCTAAGAGGGAAACTTATACCTATGAGTGAACTAAATAGATTTTAAAAAGACTCTGGAGAGAGCATCTTCTGGCCACTTGACAGCACAACTTAAAGCTCTAGAATAAAAAGAAGCAAATATACCCAAGAGGAGTAGAAAGCAGGAAATAATAAAACTCAGGACTAAAATTAATCAAGTATAAAGAAAAAACTACACAAGGAATCAACAAAACCAGGAGCTTGTTCTTTGAGAAAATCAACAAGATAGATAAACCCTTAGACAAACCAAACAAAGGGCAGTATCCAAATCAAGATAATCAGAAATGAAAAGGGAGACATAACAACAGAAACTGAAAAAAAAATTAAAAATATTCTAAGATCCTACTACAAAAGCCTATACTCAAAAGAACTGGAAAATATGGATGAAATGGACAATTTCCTAGACAGATACCACATAATGAAGTTAAATCAGGATCAGATAGACCAACTAAATGGTCCCATAACCTCTAAAGAAATAGAAGGGGCCATTGAAAGTCTCCCAATCAAAAAAAGCACAAGTCCAGATAGGTTTAATGCAGAGTTCTCTCAAACCTTCAGAGAAGACCTAATATCAATCCTCTTCAAGCTATTGGGCAAAATAGAAACAGAAGGAACATTACCCAATTCGTTCTATGAAACCACAATTACTCCCATACGTATACCAGACAAAAACCTAACAAAGAAAGAGAACATCAGACTAATTTCCCTTATAAATATTAATGCAAAAAATTCAATAAAATTCTCACAAACAGAATCTAAGAACACATCAAAATGATCATCCATCATGATGAAGTACGCTTCATGCCAGTGATACAGGGATGGCTCAATATGTGGAAGTCTATCAACATGATCCACTTTGTAAACAAACTCAAAGAATAAAAACACATGATCATTTCATTAGATTCCTAGAACATATTTGACAAAATCCAACAATCCCCATGGTAAAAATCTTGGAAAGATCAGGAATTCAAGCATCATGCCTAATCATAGTAAAAGTAATATACAGTAATCAAGTAGGCAGAATCAAACTAAATGGAAAGAAACTCGAAGCAATACCACTAAAATTAGATTAGACAAGGCTGTCCACTTTCTCCCTACCTGTTTCATATAGTACCTGAAGTCCTATCCAGAACAACTGGAGAACAAATGGATGTCAAAGGGATACAAATAGCAAAAAAGAAGTAAAAAAGTATCACTATTTACAGATGATATTATAGTCTATTTAAGTGACCTCAACAATTCCACCATAGAACTCCTAAACCTGATAAACACCTTCAGCAAAGTGGTTGGATATAAAATTAATGCTAACAAATCAGTAACCTTCCTCTACTCAAAGGATAAACAGGCTGAGAAAGAAATTAGGGAAACAACACACTTCACATTAGTAACAAATAATATTAATTATCTTGGTGTGACTTTAATTAAACAAGTGAAAAATCTGTATGACAAGAACTTCAAGTCTCTGATGAAAGAAATTGAAGAAGATCTCAAAAGATGGAAAGATAGCTCTTGCTCATGGATTGGCAGGATTAATATAGCAAAAATGGCCATCTTGCCAAAAGCAATCTTCATCAAAATTCCAACTGAATTCTTCATAGAGTTAGAAAGAGCAATTTCCAAACTCATCTGGGATAGCAAAAAATCTAGGATAGTAAAAACTGTTATCAGCAATAAAAGAACTTCTGGGGAAATCACCATGCCTGGCCTCAAGCTGTCCTATAGAGCAATCATGATAAAAACTGCATGGTATTGCTTCAGTTACAGGCAGCTAGATCAATGGAATAGAATTGAAGATGCAGAAATGAACCCTCACACCTATTTTCACTTGATCTTTGCCAAAAGAGCTAAAACCATCAAGTAGAAAACAGACAGCATTATCAACAAGTGGTGCTAGTTCAAGTGGCGATTAGTAGGCACAAGAATGCAAATTGATCCATTCTTATGTATTTGTGCAAAGCTCAAGTCTAAGTGGATCAAGGACCTTCACAAAAATCCAGACAAAATGAAACTATTAGAAAGGAGAGTAGGGAAGAGACTTTAGCACATGGGTACATGGGTTCCTAAATAGAACACCAATAGCTTATGCTTTAAGATCAAGAATTGACAAATGGGACCTGATAAAATTGCAAATTTTTTGTACAGCAAAGGACACTGTCAATAGGGCAATATGGAAACCAACAGATTGGGAAATGTCCTTTAAAAATCCCACATCTCATAGAGGACTAATATCCAATATATACAAAGACTTGAAGAAGTTAGACTCCAGAGAACCACATAACCCTATTTAAAAATCAATATATACACATACACACACATACACACACATGCATATACATGCACATGTACCAGTACATACACATACATACACCTGCACACCAGCAAAAGAAACCAGTTCACTAAAAAACCCTACAATGTAAATCTAAATCTCTTAATGCACATAATTATGTTGAGGCCTTCTCTGAAGCTTGCATTTCTTCCTCTATGAAATTCTTGAGACTTAAGGAGAATTCAACTTCATATAGAGTTATGGTGATAGTGATATGCTAGGGTCTAATTTTCTTCTCATCTGAAATCTTTGTTTTGTTAACACTGGAATTTCCTCTGCAATTATGTCTATGAACTTCTTGATAATCTCTGTGATGGAAATTTCCATTTTGTACTAATGCACATTCCTGAACTTTTCATATAATTAATATGCTCATAGGCCTTATTATACTTGCTGTGTCAATTTCCTGTACACACTGACTATTGAACATTGTCTGCATAGTAAATATTTTGCTCACATAATGGTAGACTCAGTTTTTTTATTACCAGTCTTCCCTCTTGTTCTTAATACTGCCATCATTTTACTTCTTTGAAAGATATACTGAAGACTTACTTGGTAAAATGTTCTATACATATCTTACAAAATAATTTTGAATTAAAAAACAGAAACATGTCATTTAGATGTCCAGATAATTGGTCCACATTCATATATTACAAATCCCTCTATTCACATCTTTTAAAGAATTATCACCACTTATCCCTCTGCCAGCTATCTTTCTGACATTTATCTATAATCTCTTAACTAAGTGTCATCTATCTACCTATCATTGTATTATCTAGTAATTATATATGCATCTGTCTTGCTGAGATTATATGTAAAGAGAGAACAGAATTTAATATACATTAAAATGTGATTTATTTGATTGTCTTTTGTTATACATTATACAGTCTGTGTAGTTATCAGCAGATGCTCAGTCATGGGGTGGGTGCTCTAGTAGTCACAATATGAGCCTAAATGCCTGCAGATTCTAGAAGATCAGTCAATCTTTGTTTTGTGTTAGAGGGCTTAAGAAGCTGGGTTCCACTGTCAGCAAAGTAGTAGTGGTGGCAGCAGCAATGACAGTTACAGCAATAGAAGAGATGAACTTTGACAGCCATGAAGACAAGCAGGACAAAGCCAACACTTTTTTTCTTGGGCCTTTCTATATCTAGCTAATCTCTGCTGTGATTTCTAAATTTGTGTTTGGCCTCTCATTTCTGTCTCTTCCCCTCTCATTGACTTGCCCATTGTCATATTCTTCTGCCTTCAACTGTGCAGTACATTTCTTATTACATATACTAAGTACAGGTCTTATGCAGTACATTCTCTTATTAAGAAATAAAGGGTTTGAACTGATGGTTTAGAGGGCAATATGCTTTCTAAAGAAACATGAAGATCCATTATTCACTTGATAATCTAAGCATGATAGCACATACCTGCCTGTAATCCAGGATTGACAGAGGGAGGAAAGTAAGAGGATTCCTGAGGGTCACTGTCTACACAATTGACCCCATCAGTGAGCTTTAGTTTCAGTGAAAGACTTTCTTTAAAAAGATGTAGAGGCCCACAGCCAAACATAGGACAAATCTGTTTTGTGGAAGAGTTTTGGGAAGGATTGAGGAATATGGAAGGGGTAGGAACTACACAGGAAGACCAACAGTGTCAACTAACCTGGATCCCTGAGGGCTCTTAGAGACAAAACCACCGACCAAAGAACATACATGGGCTGGACCCTTCCAAACATATGTAATAGATGTGCATCTTTATGTGGATCTTCCAACAGCTGGAATAGGGGTGTCCTTGTATCTGTTGCCTGCCTGTGGATCCTGCTCCCCTAATGAGACTCCCTTATCTGTCCTCAGTGGGAGAAAATTTACCTAGTCCTGCAATGACTTGGCTTGCCAGGGTAGGATGATACCCAGGCAACCTCTTCTTTTTCAGAGGAGAAAAGTATAGGGGAAAGGACTATTTGTTGGAAGGAGAGAACCAGGTGGAGGGGAGGGCTATGATCTGGGTGTAAAGTGAATAGATTAATAATTTAATGAACAAAACAAAGTGGAGAGCAAATAAGGAACCAAGTCAACATTGACCTTTTGGCTGCACATATGCATACACAGTCATGTACATTCACATGCAAAAGTATACACACACACACATACACACACACATGCATTCACAACAAAGAAAGATGATATTAAAAGAACATTCATACTCAAAATTCAAACAAGTGCAGGTAAAATTTTATTCTATACCCATCCAATACATGCTCTGTATATTTTGTTGTTTCATGAGTAATTAATAAGTGATTTACTAATCATCTCAATTTTTTTGGTAATAGGAGAAACATTTTTAACAGTAGCCAACATATTTCAAGATTTGCTAAGTTCAAGGTATTATATTTAAAAGCTTACCAAATTTTTGCTGGATCTTTTGAAGACAGGTACTGATTTTCTCCATCTTAAACAAGAAATTGAAGAAAATTGAGCAAAGAATTTAGATTTCTTGCCCATAATCACGAAAGTAACACACAGGGGGCAGGAGCTGATTTTCACTCCATAGAAAATTATTGAACTCAGCATGGCTATTTCTCTTTCCATAGTTACTAGGGTAGCTGTGAAGGGAGAAAGTGGTTTGTACAGACAGTAGGGAAGGTAAATAAAGCAAGAAAAACATCTAAAGAATTTAGCAGGTGCATTATGGTTTTTAGAATAATTATGGAATTTTTACTGGGCAATAAAGAAAACAAATAGGAATTTCAATAGGAATATTAAATGTAGTGATGGCGGGATTAAGAGCTGTTTCAGGGTGGTATAGGACATGTAAACAGGTTAAAAAAGGAGGTTAGGAAATAAAATATTTGCAGTTTTACAAATATTAGTTTACTTGTTCAAATGACATAAAGGTATGTTTGACTGTATGGTTAACATTAGGCAAGTTCATATCAGATTTATGGAGTCAAAGTATTGACCACAAAACTCATATTAAATCAGTACACAGGACACAAGTGGCCATTTTGTACAGAACAGTGTGAAGCACACTCTAAATTCATGTAATATAGTCATCCACAAGGAAGGGTATGGTTTTGCAGAATGAAGTCATTTGATCCATAATCATTTTCTATTTTTTTTTTTTTTGTGAGGCCAAGATCTGGCATACAGGAAGCATTTTTGTGAAGATATAAATTGAAACTTAGAATACCCTCTGTACTTGATGTATAGGAAGAAAAGAGGAATTAGCAAATAAGTAATACAGAGTCTGTAACTGTAAGGAAGGAAGGAGAGATCATACCCTAGGTATGACATTTTCTGAGCTCTCACCTGTCTTACAATCCAATGATTCTCAGAGGAAGATGTAATCCAGGCATCTTGGTAGGAGTCAGAGAAATAGAGAGCTGAGCCTATACTTGCCCTGCTGGTGTGACACAAATGAGTGGGGGCTCTGTTTCCACAAATAAGGAGATGTGTCAAGTAGCAGAACACCAGTAGGACAACACTGAGGTATGGATGTATGAATAGACACTTTGCAGAAGAAATTTACTTGAGGTGAGTGTAAGCAGAGACTGAACACCATGACTTTAGTACTCAGGGAAGAAATCAATGAAACTATGATGAAACACAGGCTTGTGCACCACTCTAGGAACATATAGCCATTAAAAGAAGACACACAAGTCTAAGTGGGCTAGCCCAGGAAGAAGCATATTTATTGTCCCATTGTCCTATCACATTTCCAGTAGACCATGCATGCATATGGGACAACTGTTAGAATATTAGCTGAGGTCTCACGGACCATTTTGTAGAAGTCCTGACCTTGTGTGTATTTTTATGGGGGAGAACTTTTAATCACGCAGGTAACTGAACTGCTAGCACATATAGGAGTGAATCTTACCGATCTGGAAAAGATGACAGATTGTACAATTAGACAAAATTGTTGGGTTATCTAAGAGAAAGAAGAATATCAACAGGAAATCTTTGGTGCTGTTTTTTTGAAAACTACTTATGTCATACATGATTAAGATCTGGATGTGAGCACTCTGAGTTGAGTGTTTCTTTTTACTGTATTTATTTGTTTACTGATATGCATGCAGCTGTCACCCCAATCAGTTCAATAGGACATTATCTGTAAAAATGTGTTACAAAGACCCAACAGTAACAGACATCTTTACATGAGGAAACAACTATTCTAACATTCAACTTCCCATGTGGGCTGTGAACTCATATTTCCACTTGGATTGTGCACAACTCAGTTATACCATGTCACACTGAAATAGAAATCATACCTGCTGAAAACAGGACTCTGCTAGCTCAGAAGTACTTGAACTCCAACACTCAAAAATACTTTGGGGAACACATTCACAGGCTTATTAAAGGGAAGATAGAAATGCCTCCCATCAGAGAATTTGAAATAGAAAACTAACTTTATCAGTTTTTTCTTTAATTTTATATATTCCAGGAAAACTCCTATTTGGAGTTACTAGAGAAATCTTTCTTGTAGATTCAAGAAAGCCAGGAGATCATTGGCCAGTATTCTCTTCAGGTTGGCAGAATTCTTTCTATATATAGCTAGAAAGAAAACTGGCTTAAATTTGTCACACATACCTAATGTGTATTGCCTTTTTTTCATCTGGTAAGGAGAAACATTTTAGGCTCCAGCACTGCAAGGCCTGAGAGTGAATTTGAAGCAAGTGTAAGTATGCAGGAAGCTGACTTACACTTCAGATACAAATCTGACTCATATTTATGAGATACGAGATTCTGAACAATGACCAAGTATTTTTAGTCAGTTTGTATAAGTTAGTACAGTATAGTAATTGTGGTTGTTAAGTTTTGTAATTTTATAATATAGTTATATACCACATATTATAATTCAAAGTATTTGTATCCAAGAATCCTTGTAAAACTTGTTGAGTTTGGAAATATGGAATGTTCCAGAAAGATCTAGGGACAAAAAAAGGTTACATTATATTGATTTTCATAAAATGGTATGCATGGATTAAATATGATAAGCATGGAATATATTCATTTAGCAAAAGTGAAGCTGCTGTTTTGTGGCCAATACAAACAATTCTGGCTACCTTTTAATCCTCTTTTATAACATTAGTATCAGAACTCTGCCTCCCGCCAGTCACTAGAGACTTGCCTCCATCTTGGTTTCTGACTCCAGAGAGATCGGAAAGACTGAGGTACACAAACATAACCCGAGGCTAACATCACAGGTGTCTAAGCCCGACGGGCGTTGGCCTGCACCCAGGCCCTGGGCTGTTCGGGGGGCCATCGGGGTGCCAACCCAGCCAGGAGGTTATTTTGCCCCCGCCAGCGTGTGTGTTGCCATTTTGTCTACAGGATGCCAGAGAGCTCTAGCAGGCAAAGCTGGTAACGGGCATAGCCTGAGGCTAACAAAGCGGGGGTCTAGGCCCCAACAGGCCCTGGACTGACCCCAAGAACTGGGCAGCTTGGTGGGCCATCTGTGTGTCAACCCGCCCAGAAGGTTGTTAGCCCAGCAGACTCTCCCGGCACTTTCAGGGAGCAGGAGCGCACATGCCCGCCATCCTGGCCACCTGACAGTCCCAATTAACAGTCATAGCCCGAGGGGAACTTTGCTCGGACCTAGGATTCCCAGGCTTTTACCTGGACTCAGGGCCTGAGCAGCCAGGCTAGCCTTGTGTGCACCAACTCGGTTTGGGGATCGGCTGCCCAGCAGAGTGATCAGCAGGCAGAAAAGGTCCCGGCAGCATACACCATCAGCACTCCCTGAAGGAGCAAACGGGCTGCATATGGTTCACAGACACAATCTGGGGCAAAACACACTAGAGCTTCAAGGGCAACCAAGAGGAAGACAGCACATCAGCAATCAGCTACAGGGGTAACCCAGCCATATAGTGTTGCAGTAATAGCCCCAGAGCCCCTCAGGAGGCCCAAACACCAGCCAGGGACAAGACCAACTAACTCCAGAGAACAAGATGGCAAAGGGCAAATGCAGGAACTCTACTAACAGAAATCTAGGCAATATGGCAGCATCTGAACCAAACTCTCCAACATCAGCAAGTCCTGGTTATGCCAACACACCAGAGAAACAAGATTTGGATTTAAAATCACTGATCATGATGCTGCTAGAAGAACACAAAAAGGACATAAATGAATCTCTTAAAGAAATACAGGAGAACATGAGTAAGCTAGAAACCCGTATAATGGAAACAGAAAAATCACTTAAAGAAATACAGGAGAATAAGGCTCAAGATATAGAAGCCAATAAAGAAGAAACGCAAAAAAAAAAAAAAAAAAAAAAAAAAAAACCAAAAAACCAAAAAACCAAAAAAACAAAAAACAAAAAAACAAAAAAACAAAACAAAAAAAAACTTAAAGAAATGCAGGAGGACTTGAGTCAAGAGGCAGAAGTCATGAAAGAGGAAACACAAAAATCTCTTAAAGAATTACAGGAAAACACAAACAAACAAATGATGGAACTGAGCAAAACCATCCTGTATCTAAAAACAGAAGTAGAAACAACTAAGAAATCACAAAGGGAGACAACTTTGGAGATAGAAAACCTTGAGAAGAAATCAGGGGCCATAGATGCAAATATAAACAACAGAATACAAGAGATGGAAGAAAGAATTTCCGATGCCGAAGATACCATAGAAACCATTGACTCAACTGTCAAAGAAAATGCAAAATGCAAAAAGCTTGTATCCCAGAACATCCAGGAAATCCAGGATACAATGAGAAGACCAAACCTAAGGATTATAGGTATAGATGAGAGTGAAGATTTACAACTGAAAGTGCCAGCAAATATCTTTAACAAAATTATGGAAGAAAACGTTCCCAATTTAAAGAGAGAAATACCTATGAATATACAAGAAGCCTACAGAACTCCAAACAGACTGGATCTGAGCAGAAATACCTCTCACCACATAATAATTAAAACCCCAAATGCACTAAACAAAGAAAGAATATTAAAGACAGTAAGAGAAAAAGGCCAAGTAACATATAAAGGAAGACCTATCAGAATCACCCCAGACTTCTCACCAGAGACCATGAAAGCTAGAAGATCCTGGGCAGATCTCATGCAGACTCTAAGAGAACACAAATGTCAGCCAAGACTACTATACCCAGCAAAATTCACAATCACAATAGATGGAGAAACCAAGACATTCCATGACAAAACCAAATTTACACAATATCTTTCCACAAACCCAGCTCTACAAAGAATAATAGGAGGAAAACTCCAATACAAGGAGGGAAACTACAACCTGGAAAAAGTAAGATAGTAACCTTCCTTCATCAAACCCAAAAGAAGATAATCACTTAAATATAAAAAAAAACATCAAAAATGACAGGAAGTAATAATCTCTATTCCTTAATATCTCTTAACATCAATGGACTCAATTCCCCAATAAAAAGACATAGACTAACAGACTGAATAAGGAAACAGGACCCTACATTTTGCTGCATACAGGAAACACACCTAAATGTCAAAGACAAAAACTACCTTAGAGTAAAAGGCTGGAAGACAATTTTACAAGCCAATGGTCCCGGGAAACGAGCCAGAGTAGCCATTCTAATATCAGATAAAATTGACTTTCAACCTAAAGTCATCAAAAGAGACACTGAGGGACACTTCTTGCTGGACAAAGGAAAAATCCACCAAGAAGAACTTTCAATTCTGAACATCTATGCTCCAAATACAAGGGCACCCTCATTCGTAAAAGAAACTTCACTAAAGCGCAAAGCACACATTGCACCTAACACAATAATTGTGGGGGACTTCAACACTCCATTCTCCTCAATGGACCGATCAGGAAAACAGAAACTAAACAGGGACACAGTAAAACTAATTGAAGCTTTGGACCAATTGGATTTGACTGATATTTATAGAACATTTCACCCTAAAGCAAAAGAATATACCTTTTTCTCAGCACCTCATGGTACCTTCTCCAAAATCAACTATATAATTGGTCACAAGAAGGACCTCAACAAACACAAGAAGATCGAATTAATCCCATGCCTCCTATCAGATCACTATGGTGTAAGAGTAATTTTCAATAGCAGCAAAAACAACAGAAAGCCCACATACACATGGAGGCTGAACAATACTCTACTCAATGACACCTTGCCAAAGAAGAAATAAAGAAAGAAATCAGAGACTTTTTAGAATTTAATGAAAATGAAGGCACAACATACCCAAATCTTTGGGACACAATGAAAGCAGTGCTAAGAGGAAAACACATAGCCCTGAGTGCCTCCAAAAAGAAAATGGAGAGAGCATATACTAGCAGCTTAATGACACACCTGAAAGTCCTGGAACAAAAAGAAGCTATTTCACCCAGTAGGAATAGAAGACAGGAAATCATCAAACTCAGGACTGAAATCAATCAAGTGGAAACAAAGAGAACCATACAAAGAATCAACGAGTCCAGGAGCTGGTTCTCTGAGAAAATCAACAAGATAGACAAACCCTTATCCAGACTGGCCAAAGGGCACAGAGAAAGCATCAAAATTAACAAAATTAGAAATGAAAAGGGAGATATTACAACAGAAACTGAGGAAATCCAAAAAATGATCAGATCCTACTACAAAAGCCTATACTCAACACAACTTGAGAATCTGTAGGAAATGGACAATTTCCTAGACAGATACCAAATACCAAAATTAAATCAGGACCAAATAGGTCATCTAAACAGTCCCATAACCCCTAAAGAAATAGAAGGGGCCATAGAAAGTCTTCCAACCAAAAAAAGCACAGGACCAGATAGTTTCAGTGCAGAATTCTATCAGACCTTCAAAGAAGACCTAACACCAATACTCTTCAAACTATTCCACAAAATAGAAACAGAAGGAACCCTATCCAATTCCTTCTACGAAGCCACAATTACGCTGATACCAAAACCACACAAAGATCCAAAGAAGAAAGAAAACTTCAGACCAATCTCCCTTATGAACATCGATGCAAAAATACTCAATAAAATTTTTGCCAACCGAATCCAAGAACACATCAAAACGATCATCCACCATGATCAAGTAGGCTTTATCCCAGGGATGCAGGGTTGGTTCAATATACAGAAATCCATCAATGCAATCCACTGCATAAAAAAACTCAAAGAAAAAAACCACATGGTCATTTCATTGGATGCTGAAAAAAGCATTTGACAAAATTCAGCATACTTTCATGCTTAAAGTCTTGGAAAGAACAGGAATTCAAGGCCCATATGTAAACATCATTAAAGCAATATACAGCAAACCGGTAGCCAGCATCAAACTAAATGGAGAGAAACTTGAAGCAATCCCACTAAAATCAGGGACTAGACAGGACTGCCCCCTTTCTCCTTCTCTTTTACATATTGTACTTGAGGTACTAGCTTGGGCAATTCGACAACATAAGGAGGTCAAAGGGATACAAATTGGAAAGGAAGAAGTCAAACTATCATTATTTGCAGATGACATGATAGTCTACCTAAGTGACCCAAAAAACTCCACTAGTGAACTCCTACAGCTGATAAACAACTTCAGCAAAGTGGCAGGTTATAAAATCAACTCAAGCAAATCAGTGGCCTTCCTATACTCAAAGGATAAGCAGGCTGAGAAAGAAATTAGGGAAATGACCCCCTTCACAATAGCCACAAACAGTATAAAGTATCTTGGGGTGACTCTTACCAAACATGTGAAAGATCTGTATGACAAGAGCTTCAAGACCCTGAAGAAGGAAATGGAAGAAGACCTCAAAAAATGGGAAAACCTCCCATGCTCGTAGATTGGCAGGATCAATATAGTTAAAATGGCCATTTTGCCAAAAGCACTATACAGATGCAATGCAATACATCCCAACTCAATTCTTCACAGAGTTAGAAAGAGCAATTATCAAATTCATCTGGAATAACAAAAAACCCTGGATAGCTAAAACTATTCTCAGCAACAAAAGAAAATCTGGGGGAATCAGTATCCCTGACCTCAAGCAATACTACAGAGCAATAGTGTTAAAAACTGCATGGTATTGGTACAGTGACAGGCAGGCAGATCAATGGAACAGAATTGAAGATCCAGAAATGAACCCACACACCTATGGCCACTTGATCCTCGACAAAGGAGCTGAAAACATCCAATGGAAAAAAAGATAGCCTTTTCAACAAATGGTGCTGGTTCAACTGGAGGTCAGCATGCAGAAGAATGCAAATTGATCCATCCTTGTCTCCTTGTACTAAGCTCAAATCTAAATGGATCAAGGACCTCCACATAAAGCCAGATACTCTGAAGCTAATAGAAAAGAAACTGGGGAAGACCCTTGAGGACATCGGTACAGGGAGAAAGTTTCTGAACAGAACACCAATAGCATATGCTCTAAGATCAATAATTGACAAATGGGACCTCATAAAATTACAAAGTTTCTGCAAGGCAAAGGACACCATCAAAAGGACATATCGGCAACCAACAAATTGGGAAAAGATCTTCACCAATCCTACATCAGATAGAGGGCTAATATGCAATATATATAAAGAACTCAAGAAGTTAGACTCCAGAAAACCAAACAACCCTTTTAAAAAATGGGGTACAGAGTTAAACAAAGAATTCTCACCTGAAGAATTTCAGATGGTGGAGAAACATCTTAAAAAATGCTCAACTTCATTAGTCATTAGGGAAATGCAAATCAAAACAACCCTGAGATCTCACCTTACACCAGTCAGAATGGCTAAGATTAAAAATTCAGGAAACAGCATGTGTTGGCAAGGATGTGGAGAAAGAGGAACACTCCTCCACTGCTGGTGGGGTTGCAAATTTGTACAACCACTCTGGAAATCAGTCTGGCGGTTCCTCCGAAAACTGGGCACCTCACTTCCAGAAGTTCCTGCTATACCACTCCTGGGCATATACCCAAAAGATTCCCCAGCATGTAATAAGGATACATGTTCTACTATGTTCATAGCGGCCCTATTTATAATTGCCAGAAGTTGGAAAGAACCCAGGTATCCCTCAACAGAAGAGTGGATGTAAAAAATGTGGTATATCTACACAATGGAGTACTATTCAGCCATTAGAAACAATGAATTCATGAAATTCTTAGGCAAATGGATGGAGCTGGAGAACATCATACTAAGTGAGGTAACCCAGACTCAATAGATGAATCATGGTATGCACTCACTAATAAGTGGATATTAACCTAGAAAACTGGAATACCCAAAACATAATCCACACATCAAATGAGGTACAAGAAGAACAGAGCAGTGGCCCCTTGTTCTGGAAAGACTCAGTGAAGCAGTATAGAACAAAATCAGAACAGGGAAATGGGAAGTGTTGGGTGGGAAAACAGGGGGAGGGAAGGGGACTGATGGGACTTTCGAGGAGTGGGGGTCCAGAAAAGGAGAAATCATTTGAAATGTAAATAAATATATCAATAAATTAAAAAAAAGAAAAAAAACAAAAAAAATACATTAGTATTTATCAGACTACTTTCAAAAACTGTCCTTTATATTTTAATATAATTATAAATATCCATAAAATCAAGAAATATAATTGTAATTGTTTTCTGATGATATTATTGTGGTATTGTGGACTTGAGGATGTGCTAATCCAGAAAGAAGTGGTCCTGTGGAATTTGTGGAGATTGTTATGACTGTAGAATTTCCAACAATTGGTAGGGCCTTATGAGAGTTCATATCAGAGAAAGATGAAAACGAATAGTATCCTGTTGTGATTGTGCATGTGTGTGTGTGTGTGTATGTCTCTCTCTCTCTCTGTGTGTGCACATGCATATGTGTTTATATACATATGATTATGGTCTGACCCATACTATGTCCAGACAAAAAGCTTATAATGCTCTTCTAGCACTTTCTGCTCACCTGCTCAGTCTTGTCTTGCTTGCCTTGCCTTGCCTTACCTTGCCGACTTGACTTGACTTGACTTGCCTAGGCTTGCCATGCTGTATCTTGTCCTGGCTTATCTTGCCTTGCTGTGCCTTGTCTTACCTTGCCTTGTCTTACCTTGCCTTGCCTTGCCTTGCCTTGTCTTGTCTTGTCTAATCTCGTCTCGTCTTGTCTATCATGTCTTTTCCCTTTCCTTCTTTTCCTTTCTTTTCTTTGTTTTCTCCACATCTTTATTTTTCTTTCTTTCTTTCTTTCTTTCTTTCTTTCTTTCTTTCTTTCTTTCTTTTTTTCTTTCTTTCTTTCTTTCTTTCTTTCTTTCTTCCTTCCTTCCTTCCTTCCTTGTTCCTTCCTTCCTTCCTTCCTTCCTTCCTTCCTTCCTTCCTTCCTTCCTTCCTTCCTTCCTTCCTTCCTTCCTTCTCTTTCTTTCTTTCTTTCTTTCTTTCTTTCTTTCTTTCTTTCTTTCTTTCTTTCTTTCTTTCTTTCTTTCTTTCTTTCTTTCTTTGCTTTTTCTGTCTTGTTTTTTAGACAACTAGTCTGACTGAATATGAAACCCACTATCTCAGCTAGACTGCCCAAGGAGTTCCAAGACAAGCCTGTCTTTACTCCATAGGGCTAGGCATATAGACATATACCATTGCACATGGCTTTTACATTTTTCCCACTGAGCCATTGCCCTAGGATGATTTTAAATATGCCTGGTGTTCAGTATAGGTATCACTTAGTTAGTTCTGGTTATTGCTAATGATGTTACCATGCTATTGGAAGGTTTATTACTGCTGACAAACCTGCCTTCTATGTATATAGTTTAGTGGAAGATACAATTCAAGTATCTACTCTTTTAAGACATGGATACAGTACAGATTCAAGTTACACCTGCATGTGGAGATGCCTAAAACTCATCCTTATGAATTACATTTTCTCTTTGAATTATATCCTCAAGGTTTGTTTGGATTACAGTTTTGATAACATTTTTCTCTTTTTTAAATATTTTTATTTTCTATATTCTTTGTTTACATTCCAAATGATTTCCCCTTTGGCCTACTGCTTAGAATGCTCATAGTTTGAATTTTGATGATTAATGATAGCATATTTTTCACAGTTGACTTTGTATGAAGCTATCATCTCAAATTCAGAGTTCAAAGTTTTTTATGAATATAAAAAATGACAGTTTTGCCAGGTAGTGGTTGTACACGCCTTTAGTCCCAGTACTTGGGAGGCAGACAGAGGTGGATTTTGAGTTTGAGGCCAGCATGCTCTACAGAGTGAGTTCCAGAACAGCCAGGGCTATACAGAGAAACCTTGTCTCATAAAAACAACAACAGCAAAAAGGCAGTTTTATAGGATAAGTTACAAGAGAATATTTTTAACTGAAATAATTTATATATATTTCAGTTTCCAAAATACTATTGCGGGAGTGGAGAGATGGCTCAATGGTTAGGAAAAATTGCTGCTCTTAAAGAAGTGTGAGGTTTGATAACCACCTGAAACAACTCCTGTCTCAGTGTATCTGCTGCAATTTTTTGTGTTCTGTAGGCAACAGGCATGCACATGCTATACATGCATAAAGCTAAGCAAAACACTCATACACATAAAATAAAAAAGAAATGGTTCTTTTAAAAGTATTGCTATAGTCCAGGTAGAAAAAAATCTTAATAATGCAAAACTCACAGTAATTATAAATAGCTGTCATGAATATTATATAAATTTTGTTTTTCCTAGTCTAAACTATGACTATGACACATTTATTTGATGGAAAAGTGTGGTCCAGAATCATGGGTAAATCATACAGCTTTATTGGATATTGTAAATTTGGCATTGTGACAGGAAGAAAATTTTAGAGGTTATATTCTAACTAATTGATCTCGAGTATGGAATGAATATCATCTTACAGCACAGCAAGTTGTATTTCACAGTTCAAATAATTACAGGATTTTAAAAACCCTTTCTTTGATATTCTTTTGCTTACTATTTTCAGTTTCACATTTCATGTTCAGTTTCAGGTTCATGGGAAGGTCTTATTCTGTTGTTGGGATATTAGAAGAGAAGGAAACAATGCATAGGAAATTATAGAACTTATTCTCAATGCACTTTTGAACTTCATTTTATTCCCACTGTAGATGCAGTTGCAGCTAGACTTCAACTTTACTGCGGGATTTGGATGAGAATACATGTGTGTCTATTTAATTTACAGCACAGCATTTTCATTACCTGTAACTATTTTTAATCATATATGCCTCCAGATTTTAACACAAAAACTTGCCAGAAATGGCAAAAAGTTGGGTTTGCTCCACGAACTGTCAACTCCCATAAAAGATGTTTTGCAAAAAATATGTTCAACTGCATTATCTTGCTTATTTCTCACCTTTGAGCAAATGGTCAGTATGTGTCCAGTAGATAGAGCCAGTATCATCAGCATAATATTGAGGTCAAATGGGAAGTTACATGAAGAATGAATAACTTTTAAAATATCTAAATTTTTCACACTGAAAAAATATTTCTAATAAATCATCATCTTTTGTGGCAGGGGTGCCTAAGACCAGTATTATTCACATTGTGTCAGGGAGTATTGAAGAGTAAGTCACATTCTAACGGATTAGGTTCAACTTGATTCTTCCCTTTAGCCATGAACAGAGTTCTATGGCATAGTTCTTCTCTCCGCATTTTCAGCCTAATCCTGTATTATTTATATATTTATTTGGCAGGTTTCTCCCTGAGTTCTGCATATTAATGATAAAAGCTATTAAGTCTATACTTGAGAAATATATAGGCCAGAGAAGGGAATACAAACTTGTGATTTGTGAACAAATGTAGACTAATTAGTTAAATAGTGCTAACATGCTTAATTTTGCAGATCATCAGTATAGCAATTAGCTTGAGCCCTTGTTGTGGTCACGGCTTTCTCACTGTCTTAGCTGCATAACTGTACACAGCTATGCTACTTGCTGTTTCTCATTGTCCACATGATGTGTTTTTGACAGTTCGTGAAGAATTTTATAACAAAGAGCTAGAGATGAGAAAGCATAAACAAAAGAACTCCTCACTATTCTGTAAATCAGAACTGTGGTTTTTGGAAAGTTTTAATAATCAGCTTGCTCCAACCTCCAGTCTTCTGAAAAGGGAGTCTCTGTTGAGGAATTATGTAGATTAAGGTGACATGGTAATTTCTTGTGGGACATTGCCCTGATTGTTAATTGTGGTGTTTTGTTGGTTAGTTTGTTAACTTGACACAAGATGGAATCGTCTGAAAAGAGAAAACCTAATCTGAAAAATGCTTCTATCAGATTGGCCTTCATGTACTTAATGCTTGATATAGTTGGAAGGATCTAGCTCTCTGTGGGAAATGCCACTACCAGCATGATTATATGGTATATAAGAAAACAGCTGAGCAAGCCATGGGAACCAAGACAGGAAACAGTATTCTGCCATGATTTATGCTTCAGTTCCTTCCTCCAAATGCCTGGCCTGACTCCTCTCTTGTATGTGTAAATACAAATCAAATAATGCTTTTTCTCATCATGTTGTTTTTGGTTAAGATGAGTTATAATAAAATAGAAAACAAATTAGAACAGGTAGAAAGACTGACCCTGAATATAAGCACCACCATTCCATCCAAGGGCTCAGCCAGTAGCTGTATAAAAGTAAAGAAAGCAACCTGAGCAGCAAAGGCCATAGCAACATATAGGTAACATGAATGCATTCAAATCTCTTAGTGTTTGACTGTGAATGTGACATAATTAGCTGCTAGAGTTCCTGACTTAAAATCCCCTTGATGATGAAGTATATCTTGGAATAAACCAAAGAGATAGCTTCCTTCTCCATGTTTGCTATTTGGTCAGGATGCTTTTTATCAGTGTAACAGAAACCAAACTAGAACATAAGAAGTACCTTAATTTGGCATCCACATGGCTGCCATCTCCTGTGTCTACACTTGATATTCTTATCTCCTCAAATATATGTGTCCTGACTCTGTTATGCCCTAGTTGCAGGTACCCAAAGACCACCAAGGTGCCAATTCCAATACAAAACACATAAGGGTCTTTATTAGGAGTTCAAGAATAGTCTCTCAGACTCTCAAAATTGCAATGGGTCAGTGTGAGATCCCCGAGTCTAGGGATTCAGAGTTTTTATTGTGGTTACAGCAAACTTGGGGAACTTCCATATAGGTCAACAAGTTAATATTTTGCAAACTGCATTGCTGACATACTCTGCAGGAACTGAGCATGGGAACAAAACAACTTGCTGAACAGGATGACTATTTGTTAGGAAAGACTTCAGTCTAACCTGAAAATACAAATACAAGGAGATACCTGTGCTTGTATTTTCTAGGTTTAATCTCAGTGAAATTGACTTCCCCAAAAGCAGCATGTTAGGTGCCTCTCAGATGTGTCTCTCTAGATGTAATGTTCTCAGTTGCATTAGTGAGCTGAGAGGCCTTATAGCCGATTTTATCAGTTTGGAATGTGCATCTTATATCTTGAGTTATGCATAATGAATCAGATCTTGTATTCTCTGGGTGCCTATTTGAGTAGATTAGTGTATCTTCATTAAGATTTGATCCCTTAGATCAGCAGGTAGGGTTAGCTTTCCTTCTACTGACCACCACCATCTATCCAGGAATTGAGTCATGGGAAGCTGCTTAATCCATTCAAAGGTCTTCTGTTGTATATGTTGGGTCAGTAGGCAATCAGTGATCCCCAATGATGTGGAAATGTGATGGCTAACATAGGCTCTACTATCAAGGCTATTTCCTTAGCTGTACAATCTGTTAGCTTATTGTCTCTAGTGACCAATCATCTTATTTTCAATGTCCTGGGCAATGGATAATGAATAGGCTTTTGTGGAGTCAAAGAGACATTAACAGGGGCAATATTATTTTCATATCTTTCCTTCTGTAGTCAACAGTCCCCTTTCACTGTAAATTGCCACAAACATGAACAGTTGGAATGGCATAAAAACTCTCATTGTTATGCCCAGTTTTCTGAGGAACAGCCAGACTGATTTCCAGAGTGGTTGTACCAACTTGCATTCCCACCAGCAGTGGAGGAGTGTTCCTCTTTTTCAACAGCCTAGCTAACACCTACTGTCTCCTGAGTTTTTAATCTTAGCCATTCTGATGGGTGTAAGGTGAAATCTCAGGGTTGTTTTGATTTGCATTTCCCTAATGATTAATGATGTTGAACATTTTTTAAGGTGTGTCTCAGCCATTTGAAGTTCTTCAGGAGAAAATTCTTTGTTTAGCTCTGTACCCCATTTTTTAATAGGGTTATTTGGCTCTCTGGAGTCTAACTTCTTTTTTTTTTCCTATTTTTCTCCTTTTATTTGATATTTTCTTTATTTACACTTCAAATATTATCCCCTTTCCAGGTCTCCCCTCTGGAAACTCCCCTATCCCATCCTTCCACTACCTCAGTGAGGGAGCTCCTCACTGCCCCTACTCCCTCCCTCCAGCCCTGGCACTCCCCTACACTGGGGCATCGAAACCCTCAGACACAAGGGCCACTCCTCCCACCAATGTCCAGCAAGTCCATCTTCTGCCACATATGTGGCCGGAGCCATGAGTCCCTCCATATATACTCTGGTTGGTGGTCCAGTCCCTGGGAGCTTTGAGGATCTGGTTAACACTGTTGCTTGCCCCATGGCGCTGCAATCCCCCTCACCTCCTTCACTCCTTTCTCCAACTCCTTCACTGGGGACTCTGCTTGGTCCAATGGTTGGCTGCAAGCGTCTGCCTCTGTATTTGTCAGGCTCTGGCAAAACCTTTCAGGAGACAGCCTTATCAGGCTCCTGTCAGCAAGCACTTCCTGGTATTCACAATAGCATCCAGGTAAGTGAAACAAATTTAATAAAACATTAAAATGTGTCATCCCCAAGTCATCCTTCTATTTGCAAGTGCTGGTGCTGGTTTCTTCTTTGTTACTGAACATTTGCCACATCGGGTCACAACATGCTGACATTTTGTTTGGATTGAGCTTGGGAAGTCATGCTTTTCCTACTGCCATGAGTTCATCTGCACAGTGATTCTGTTGTGTCTGTAAAACACCACTTTCCTGTAGCTTGGGTATTCTGAGCTTCTGGGCCGGTATCTGCTTATCAGTGAGTGCATACCATGTGTGTTCTTTTGTGATTGGGTTACCTCACTCAGGATGACTTTCTCCAGTTCCACCTACTTGCCTAAGAATTACATATTTACACTATGGAACACTGAATTTTATATTATGTAGTAGCATACAGATGCAAGAAACTCATGCAAAAAGGTATATTCTACTGTAACCAGAACTCAGGGATCTCTCATAAACAGTGACCCCCTTGTTGGCATTGAATCTTACTAAGACATGGAAGAATATGAATACATCTCATAATGTTCCAAAACGCGTAATGTTCCAAATTGCACATCTGTGTCATGTCCCTTCCTCCCAACTCACACATCTTTGACAAACAAAGAGTGGAAGAATTCTATGAGGTGGTGGAGTCTAACTTCTTGAGTTCATTGTATATATTGGATATTAGCCCTCTGCTGGAGGACCCTGCAATACCACTTCTGGGCATATACCCAGAGGATTCCCCGGCATGCAATAAGGAAATATGCTCCACTATGTTCATAGCAGCCCCATTTATTTTTTTTAAATTTTTTTTATTCGATATAATTTATTTACATTTCAAATGATTTCCCCTTTTCTAGCCCCCCCCCCCACTCCCCGAAAGTCCCGTAAGCCCCCTTCTCTTCCCCTGTCCTCCCTCCCACCCCTTCCCAGTTCCCCGTTCTGGTTTTGCCAAATACTGTTTCACTGAGTCTTTCCAGAACCAGGGACCACTCCTGCTTTCTTCTTGTATCTCATTTGATGTGTGGATTATGTTTTGGGTATTCCAGTTTTCTAGGTTAATAACCACTTATTAGTGAGTGCATACCATGATTCACCTTTTGAGTCTGGGTTACCTCACTTAGTATGATGTTCTCTAGCTCCATCCATTTGCCTAAAAATTTAATGAATTCATTGTTTCTAATGGCTGAATAGTACTCCATTGTGTAGATATACCACATTTTTTGCATCCACTCTTCTGTTGAGGGATACCTGGGTTCTTTCCAGCATCTGGCAATTATAAATAGGGAGCAGCCCCATTTATAATAGCCAGAAGCTGTAAAGAAACTAGATGTCCCTCAATGGAGGAGTGGATACAGAAAATGTGGTATATTTACACAATGGAATACTACTCAGCAATTAAAAACAATGAATTCATGAAATTCTTATGTAAATTGTTGGATCTGGAAAATATCATCCTAAGTGAAGTAACCCAATCACAAAAAAATACACACATGAAATATAGTCAGTCACTGATAAGCAGATATTAGCTCAGAAACTCTGAATATCCAAGACATAATTCACATATCAAATGACTTCCAAAAAGGAGGAAAGAGAGGTCCCTGATCCTGAAAATGCTTGTTCCAGCATTATAGGGGAATACCAGGACAGAGAATTAGGAGGGAGTTGATAGGAGAATGGGCAGAGGGAAGAGGGCTTAGGGAACTTATGGGAAGGGGGGAACTGGGAAAGGGAAAATCATTTTGAATGTAAACAAAGAGTATTGAAAATAAAAAATTATAAATAAAAAAAGCTGTCAGTATTGGTATTTAGCATTTTGTCCTTTTCTAAAGTCAAAGCATTTGCTAGTGTAACTTACTCAGCCCATTGAGCTGATTTTAAATTGATAATGCCTCTTCCAAGATGACTTCATCATTTGACACCACCATTGCCTCTGCATAACTCTGTCCATTCTACACAAAGCTCCTATCATCACTAAACCAAGTTACCCTTGCATCTAGGGGAGGCATGTCTTGTAAGTTCACTCTAGTTTTGTTCACTGGTATCCTAATACAATCATGAAGTGGTGTCTCCAAGTCTTCATCAGCAGCCATGGTACCAGGTTTCAGGGCAGCAGCCATGTGGAAGGAAATTCTGGTATAGAGACTGATAATGGGTCATGAGGGCTTTACTAAGCTTGCAGTCTGGAGGTTGCTTTAGGATTGTTCCCATGCCATATGGAGAGGTAATTGGAGGATTTGTTCTAAAGATAGCTTATCTGCATCCCTCACTAGGATTGCCACTATGGCTATCACATAGAGGCAGGGTGGCCTTCCTGCAGTTACTGATCAAACCTTTTGGGCAGATAAGCTACCATGAAGCATTATGCTTCCAGATATTTGGTCAAGACACCTTTGACTATTTCTTTATACTCATCTTTGAACAGGTGTAAGGACTTAGTTATATCTGGCAGCTCTAAGGCAGGGGCTGACAGGAGGGCTTTTTTTCCCCATGCATCCAGGGCCTTCTGATGGCTGTCTTTCCATATGCAGCCCAGTTGTTTCTTGGTGGCTTCATATAAAGGCTTGGCAATTTGGCAAGCCAAGGTATCCATAGGCAGCAGAAGCCTACATTCTTCAGTAATTTCTTCACTTCCTTTGCATTTTGGGGTTTGGGGATTCTCAGAACTGTTTCTTTTATGGCTTGGGACAGTAATCTCTTACCTCCTCTGAAGACTTAGCACAAATATTGCACCTCTTTTTATTTTTATTCTTTCTTTCTTTCTTTCTTTCTTTCTTTCTTTCTTTCTTTCTTTCTTTCTTTCTTTCTTTCTTTCTTTCTTTCTTTCTTTTTCTTTCTTTCTTTTCTTTTCTTTCCTTCCTTCCTTCCTTCTTCTTTCTTTCTTTCTTTCTTTCTTTCTTTCTTTCTTTCTTTCTTTCTTTCTTTCTTTCTTTCTTTCTTTCTTTCTTATCTGTGCCTTCTTGGCTGACACATAGCCCTCTAGTTTCCCTAGGGTCTGTAGACTTTCAGAAAGTTCAGTGACTTTCAGGCATAGTTCCTGTAAGCTGGGTGCAATGAGCAAATCATCTACATCTTGTAAAAGAGTTACGTGGGGATGCAGGGATCAAAACTCACCCAAGTCCTCATGTTAGGCCTCATCAAAGATGGTTGGAGAGTTCTTGAAACCTTGGGGAAGTATGGTCCAGATTAGTTGTCTATTCATTCCTTTGTCAGGATGATACCATTTAAAAGCAAACTAATAATGGCTTTTGGGGCTAAATGGTGGCTAAAGAAAGCATCCTTTAAGCCCAGTACTGTATCTCAAACATAGTCTGGTGGTAGAGAATTTAGCAAGGTGTATGGGTTAGGGATTGTGATGTGACTATTCATCACCTGTTTGTTAACTTTTCTCAGATCTTGCACTGGATAATAGTCACTGGAATTCCCACAGATGGAAATCACTGTGATTCTGCCTTAATGTCATGGCTTAGTTCTCTGGGAGCCTCAAGCATTCTGTATTCATCAGTGAGTTCACAAGCAGCCCTGGAATGGGGTGCCCTGTTCCATTCAACACTTTGACTCCTTCGGGGTTAAAATTTATCTGCATACCCATTTTGGTTAATAAGTCACATTCTAACAATGTGTGTAGACAGTTAGGGATTACTAGAAAAGATTGGGTTACTTGACCCACACCAAGGTTCCAGTAGTCCATGCATATTGTTTCATCTCTGTAGCTCCTTGTACCTAAGATGTCTTGGTGGACAGGGGTTCTGCTGCTTTTAGGAATGAGTGCTGGGATCCCAGGTCCACCATAAATTTGGTGTCCTTCCTCTCTACCTTAAGGATTACCTTGGTTCATGGAGGGGAAGCAAGCCCTTTTCTTCCTATTTCTGTCTTCCCTTAACTGTCATTGTTCACACTGCCTGTCTTAGGCTTTCGTTATTGGGTCATTCTTTGGCCATATGTCCCTCTTCTTTATTATAGGTATACTGATTTTTGCCTGAGGGCAGATATGCTCCTTTTTAGGTTCCCTTTAGTCAGCTATTTGAAGCGTCTCCTCTGATCCTCCAGCTTGGCCATTGCTGCTAACATGATCTTATTCAGGTTCTGGATCCTGCCACTTCTTGGCCGTTACCTGTTTTTCCTCAGCACTTGCCCTACTGTAAAAGACCTTTCCTGCCATTACCACTAATCCTGAATACTCTTTCCTAGAAGTCTCTCAAGTCTTTGAAGTTTTCTGTGAATATCTGGATCAGACTGGTTAATAAGAGCCTGCTGTCTTGAGATTAGAGATCATCTGGGCTCTCTTCTAGTCCCTGTCTACTATTACATACCTTAAACATATTGAGTAGCCTGCAAGATGCAGTCTTGAGATCCCACAACAGAGTCTGGTAATAAAGAGTCTCCCCTTACCTTCAGTAGTATAATCAAGGCAAGTGGTTGGGAAACTCTAGTTAATTCAAATTGGATTAGTGGTAGGTACCCCAGAGACTCCAGAAACTCATTTCTAGGCCTCCATCTCTGTTCTCTCTCTCTCTAATATTATATATAATATATAATATACATTAAATAATGAAATATAATGTATATTATAATATATATATATATATATATATATATATATATATATATATATATATATATATATATATATATATTGTGTCTGTGTGTGTGTGTGTTGTAAAGAGGACTACAATAGTATGGGCCAGGAAGGGAATTAATAGAGAGGGAGAAAATGAAGTCTCTGGATTTTCTTTTCTAAACTTCATCAATGAATTATGTCTACAGACCTTTATCTCCTTAAAATGCCCTAAAACTAAGTCCATTTGGGTAAAAATTGTCAGTCCAAATTTATTTGACACAGAATAGTAAAGTGTCATACACAAAATGGACAGCCACAAATGGGTTTGCACAGAGGAGAAAGCAAACAGGAGGGTGGCTAGTATCCGTGTAGTGTGGTTCCACGCTCACTAGCAGGATTCCACGTCTGCTCTGTCCTTTCCAAAAATTAACATCAGGGTATGACCCTCCAGTGCATCATCTGCAGCAGGATTCCAAGTCTGCTTTAGTTGTCTCTCACCACAGATACTCAAGAAAATTCTCACAAACAAAGCACTGACACAAAGACTAACGATGAGACTGTTCCTTATCAGCTGGCTTTTTAACCTTTCAGTTACAAGTCTTGGGGTCTTGGCTTCCTGTCCCTTGGTTTCCTGCCCCATGTATCAAGATGATATGCACAAGTTATATGTAGCCAAAGACAACCAAAGAGCCAATTTGAATACAAAACACATACGGGGTCTTTATTAAGAGTTCGAGAACAAGGTCTATCAGATTCTCAAAATTCCTGCAGGTTAATGTGAGCACTCTGAGTCTAGGGGTGCAGAGTTTTTATTGTAGGTACAGCAAACTTGGGGAATTTCAATACAGATCAACAAGTTAATATTTTAAAAACTACATTTTTGTCATACTATTTAGGAACTGAGCACAGGGACAAAACCATCTGACAGAGTGGCAAAGTTGTCGATTCTCTGTAGGATGTCTTAAGTGTTTTTCTTTTCTCAGGTGGATCTTGTGATTTTCTTCCTGGAACTGTATGTTAGCCTCTGGTCTCACACAAAAAATTTTTTTTTCAAAAACAGTTGGTTGGACTTTACAATCCCTGTTTATAAGAACATCCACTATCTATTTAGAATCAAGTCCCAACTGAGCAGCTTCCTTTTAACTTGCTTTAATGTTTATTTCTTCACACACACACACACACACACACACACACACACACACGCGCACGCACACGCGCACACACACACACACACGCACACACGCATGCACGCACACACACACATTTTTCTGAGATAATGTGTGTTTAGAATGTACATGTGTGCTACTGAGGACATAAACTCAGACCATCATACTACTTAAAAATTAACCCACTGGTTTTATATTATTAAATCCCATTAAATAAATGGTTGCATTTTTGTTGATTTATACTCCATATACTTCATATGTCAGGTAAGGAAAATATCAATCTTGTTTAGATTCAATTCATGCTGCAGTTGTCACAGAATTCTAGAATAATTGTTCTTAAACTTTTTCTAGAATTCATATGCTGCATTTCAGATGAAAGAAGACAATGTAGTAACACTGAAGGCCAAACTGTGGATGAGTAGTTGCTTAAGGGAGATGGAGATGTAAAAATATGATTCAAAATTGTATTTACTTACATACAAAACTGAAAGTTGATATTTGAGATGCTTCATAATGCAATGAATATAATCTTAGGAGATTTGTTCCTTAACCTTCATAGCTTAGATCTTCTTTTCTAGCCATCATTCCGTGATTGTGTTATGTTACAGTGCACATAAAACAAAACAATCACGCATGTTTATAGTCTCAACAATTTATCCTAACCTTTGTATGATACTGTCAAATTGTTGCATCTATTTTTAGATTTCAACTTGAAGTTTTATATGGCTGAGTATTGAAAGGCGTCAGATACTGTGCTCTGTTTTGCAACTGTGAAATTTGTCCAGCATTAGCTTGTCTTTCTTCAAATTGACTTGGCAACTACTTTGCTGTTTCCTTTTCAGGGCCTCTGAAACAAGGGCAGTCGATTCTCCTCAGAGAGGCCTTCTGACTTCATGTCAGAGCTACATAGATCAAACTTTAGAGAGAGAAATCTTTTTTTTTTTTTTTTTTTTTTTTTTTTTTTTTTTTTGCTGTAGGAATTTGACTTGAAATAATTGTGTTCCAGCTTTGTTGTGGTATATTTCCTTATATATTTGTACAATATTTTTTCAAATAGGCAGCCATAATTTAGGTTTATTGCTTTAACTGAATACTAAAGTACTAATAAGTACATTATGTTCATACTTATGATTTCATGTTCTATGTTGGAATGCAATTGATAAAATATTAAATGCAATATGGTGCAGAACTACTAGTGTGTGACTCATTCATTTTTGCACTGTCTTACTTTGAACTTGAGAAATATTACTTTGTATTTCAGCATCACATAGATTGGCAAGTCATTCTAATTTTTATTAGAAATCCCATGTGGCTAGCTCCTCAAATAGGCTCTCAGCTTTGTGCTGTCTCACTAGAATATTAAAAATATCTGACTGGTAGTAATCATGAATAGAATAAAAGAAAAATATTATGATAGAGTGGAACTCTTGTAGCAGTATGGAAAATTCATTTATCTTTTAAAAGTAACATTTCTATTTGAACCTTACATACTTGAAGTCAAATGTAGCTATATGTATGTCCTTTGCGGTAGGAGAAGAGAAGTTATTTTTCTTTGACTATATATATGACCTTTGGGAGTTTTCAAACAACATAAAAAGCAAACAATGATTAGTATCATGTATCCATTGCTTCTATTAAAATTAAATTTTTGTTAGCTAGGTGGCTTTTAGTTGTTGAACATAAATATTTACATCTGTAAAACTTCAGTTTTCTAGTTGTAGCAGAATAATACTTTGTAAGCTCATAAAGTTGTTTTTGGATAGAATGAGGTAATAAATAAATAAAATCACTTAATACTGTAGACAAAAGCTCTGTAAATGTTACTTTGCAAGATTGTTATGAAAACATCTGAGAACAAAGCAAAAGGTTTCTCAGTAAAGTGTCTCATATGAACAAGGCCTCCTTTTCACTGTTAAGGAATGACATTATTTGTATTCTAGTAAAATTGTCTTAGAAAATAAAGTGAATATTTATTAGAGGCCAAGATCTGTCCTTTTGTTATTCATCAGAACTGAACCATTTGCTGAAATGTTTTCATAGAAAGCCTGATTTATAAACAAAGTCATCCTTTAAACACAAAGGAAAGGGGATAGGACATCTAAAGTGAGTTCTGAGTGTGTTACAGGAAGGTAACAGAGAGGTAACAGGAAGAAACAAGGTTTCCAGTTCTTCTAGACCATCACAATGCAACTGCAAAGAGAACAGAGTAGGAATATGACTGTGTAAGAAATTTATTAGCGATTAGCTTGTGAGGGAAGCAGGGCTGGAAGAGGGTATAGGTTGAGATCAGATGCATTCTGTAATGGATCAGCCAGATCATAGTTCGCCCTAGAGCTGGGGTTCTTCAGACTGCAGCAGCTAGATTTCAGTATCACACTGAGCAGTCAGTAGAGCCAGATATCTTAAGAAGAGAATGTGACCTGGGTTCTGAAGTTTTTAGCTAGTCTTTAGGAGATAAAGTTAGTAAGATTTGGATGAAGGAATCTTGATGGTGCATCTCTGTGACTACAAAGCAGCTACTCTCTTAAATATAACACACACATACACATAAATACACACATATATACACATATAGCTATAATTATATATGTGTATACATATGTATATACATGTATAATTTATATTAAGAATTTCAAGTTATGTGATTAGATTGCTGGTAATAAGTTTCCTACTTGCAGTTTAATGAGTAAGCACACTCAAGACAGAAAGGGTAGATTGTTTTACAGAGAGAGACAGACAGATAGACAGAGAGAGACAGAGAGACAGAGAGACAGAGATAGAGACAGAGACAGACAGAGAGAAAGAGACAGAGACACACAGAGAGAGACAGAGAGAAAAAGACACAGAGAAAGACTCAGAGAGACATGGAGAGACAGAAAGATGGAGTCAGAGAGAACAAAAAATGTGAAGCAAGTAATAAGATAACAGGACAATTAACATCTCATAAAACTGAAAACTGTCACAGAGAAAACCAGCAGGCAGTCTGCAGCTCTGACCCCAACTCTTCAGCAAAACAAGCAGAGAAAACAAACCTGAAGGGCAATGTCAGGGGCAAGCAATATGTGGTTCTAACTCCAGGTGAGAACAGCAGTCATTACCAGCTTTACTCCAGTACAGAAAAACAGTGTGTTTGTAACATTTCCTGTATGGCTTTCCAGCGTGGAAAGCAGATCTATATGCTAGCTCCCTGTATCACATCATGCTAATGCAAAGTGTTATCCTAAGAGGGGATCTATTATTTGACACTATTATGAAGACATGAAAACACATAACTAGAGCAAGTCAAGAATCCAGGGACACCTTGCAGCAGTGTTTGAGTAGAAGGTAGTCATTAGAAGTAGTAGTGACAGGGAGAGGGTCAGATATAGGTATTCTGAGAAGTTTATGCAGCAGTAGACTTTAGCTACAAAAGGAAAGGTGGTCAGTGTTCACACTTGCTATGGGAAAGAGTGAGTTCCATAACTTGACCACTGTGAAGGCTAAGAACCTGGGGCTTTCTGTCCTGAGTGCCTTGCTTTGGGACAGATCTAAGAGCTCTAAACTTAACCTCTATAAGTCAATTGTTGTAGGCAACCCCCCTCCCCTTTACAGAGTAGTTTGTTGGGACATTTACAGAGTAGATTCCCGGGAAGGATCCCAAGGAACTCAGACCAGCTTCATGTAGGTCCCCACTTTAGACTTTGCCCTGCAGAGCAGATCTCCACTTTGTTTTCATTCCCTTGGTATCCTAAACCTTGGAAACTGAATGCAGCTGAGGAATTAAAGATGGACCCCTGGCCAACTGGCTCTCAGAACAGTTTATATTCAGCAGCAGCATTACAGAACCGAATAGAACTTTAAGAGACTCAAGATATGATGCATTAATCTTTCTACTCGACTCTCAGACCTGGAAAATTTCTATTTCATAGGAGATAGAACAGAATTTCATCAATTTTTACACTTAATCAAAAACTTTAAACATTTTACTATATTCAGAAAACCTGTGATTTTACTTTTAGCCCTTTCCTCAACAATATCTATTTTTATTGTTTTTTTTTTGTTCGTTTGTTTTTAAGTTTATTCAGCTTATCAATTCTGAGAATTTTTTAACCTGTTTTTCTTTTTTTTATTATTTATTTTATTTTATTCGATATATTTTTTATTTACATTTCAAATCATTTCCCCTTTTCTGGTCCCCCACTCCTTGAAAGTCACATAAGCCACCTTCCCTCCCACTGTTCTCCCACCCACCCCTTCCCACTTCCCTGTTCTGGTATTGCCCTATACTGCTACACTGAGTCTTTCTAGAACCAGGGGCCACTCCTCCGTTCTTCTTGTACCTCATTTGATGTGTGGATTATGGTTTGGGTATTCCAGTTTTCCAGGCTAATATCCACTTATTAGTGAGTCCATACCATGATTGATCTTTTGAGACTGGGTTACCTCACTTAGTATGATGTTCTCCAGCTCCATCCATTTGCCTAAGAATTTCATGAATTCATTGTTTCTAATGGCTGAATAGTACTCCATTGTGTATATGTACCACATTTTTTGCATCCATTCTTCTGTTGAGGGATACCTGGGTTCTTTCCAGCATCTGGCAGTTATAAATAGGGCTGCTATGAACATAGTGGAGCATGTATCCTTATTACATGCTGGGGAATCCTTTGGGTATATGCTCAGGAGTGGTATAGCAGGATCTTCTGGAAGTGAGGTGCCCAGTTTTCTGAGGAATTGCCAGACTGATTTCCAGAGTGGTTGTACCAATTTGCAACCCCACCAGCAGTGGAGGAGTTTTCCTCTTTCTCCACATCCTTGCCAACACCTGCTGTCTCCTGAGTTTTTAATCTTAGCCATTCTGACTGGTGTAAGGTAAAATCTCAGGGTTGTTTTGATTTGCATTTCCCTAATGACTAATGAAGATGAGCATTTTTTAAGATGTTTCACCGCCATCCAAAGTTCTTCAGGTGAGAATTCTTTGTTTAACTCTGTACCCCATTTTTTAATAGGGTTATTTGGTTTTCTGGGGTCTAACTTCTTGAGATCGTTGTATATATTGGATATTAGCCCTCTATTGCCGATTTGTCCTTTTGATGGTGTCCTTTGCTTGACAGAAACTTTGTAATTTTATGAGGTCCCATTTGTCAATTGTTGATCTTAGAGCATAAGCTATTGGTGTTCTGTTCAGGAACTTTCCCTCTGTACCGATGTCCTCAAGGGTCTTCCCCAGTTTCTTTTCTATTAGCTTCAGAGTGTCTGGCTTTATGTGCAGGTCCTTGATCCATTTGGAGTTAAGCTTAGTACAAGGAGACAAGGATGCATCAATTCCCATTCTTCTGCCTGCTGACCTCCAGTTAAACCAGCACCATTTGATGAAATGGCTATCTTTTTTCCATTGGATGTTTTCAGCTCTTTTGTCAAGGATCAAGTGGCCATAGGTGTGTGGGTTCATTTCTGGATCTTCAATCCTGTTCCATTGATCTGCCTGCCTGTCACTGTAGCAATACCATGAAGGTTTTAACACTATTGCTCTGTAGTATTGAGGTCAGTGATACTGATTACCCCAGAATTTCTTTTGTTGTTGAGAATAGTTTTAGCTATCCTGGGTTTTTTATTATTCCAGATGAATTTGAGAATTGCTCTTTCTAACTCTATGAAGAATTGAGTTGGGATTTTGATGGGTATTGAGTTGAATTTGTATATTGCTTTTGGCAAAATGGCCATCTTAACTATATTAATCCTGCCGATTCATGAGTATGGGAGGTTTTTCCATTTTTTGAGGTCTTCTTCCATTTCCTTCTTCAGAGTCTTGAAGTTCTTGTCATACAAATCTTTCACATGTTTGGTAAGAGTCACCCCAAGGTACGTTATACTGTTTGTGGCTATTGTGAAGGGTGTCAGTTCCCTAATTTCTATCTCAGCCTGCTTATCCTTTGAGTATAGGAAGGCTACTGGTTTGCTTGAGTTGATTTTATAACCAGCCACTTTGCTGAAGTTTTTTTTTATCACCTGTAGGAATTCTCTAGTGGAGTTTTTTTGGGTCACTTACGTAGACTATCATATCATCTGCAAATAATGATAGTTTGACTTCTTCCTTTCTAATTTGTATCCCTTTGACCTCCTTATGTTGTCTAATTGCTCTAACTAGAACTTCAAGAACTATATTGAAAAGATATGGAGAGAAAGGGCAGCCTTGTCTAGTCCCTGATTTTACTGGGATTGATTCATGTTTCTCTCCATTTAGTTTGCTGTTGGCTACCAGTTTGCTTTTACTATGTTTAGGTATGGGCCTTGAATTCCTGTTCTTTCCAAGACTTTAAGCATGAAAGGATGCTTTGTCAAATTTTGTCAAATGCTTTTTCAGCATCCAATGAAATGACCATGTGGTTTTTTTTTCTTTGAGTTTGTTTATGTAGTGGATTGCATTGATGGACTTCTGTATATTGAACCATCTCTGCATCCCTGGGATGAAGCCTACTAGATCATTGTGGATGATCATTTTGATGTGTTCTTGGATTCAGTTGGCAAGAATTTTATTGAGTATTTTTGCATCGATGTTCATAAAGGAAATTGGTCTGAAGTTCTCTTTCTTTGTTGGATCTTTGTATGGTTTTGGTATCCGCGTAATTGTGGCTTTATAGAAGAAGTTGGGTAGTGTTCCTTCTGTGTCTATTTTGTGGAACAGTTTGGAGATTATTGGTGTTAGGTCTTCTTTGAAGGTCTGATAGAATTCTGAACTGAAACCATCTGGTCCTGTGCTTTTTTTGGTTGGAAAACTTTCTATGACCCTTTCTATTTCTTTAGGGGTTATGGGACTGTTTAGATGATCTATTTGATCCTGATTTAATTTTGGTATTTGGTAACTGTTTAGGAAATTATCCATTTCCTCCAGATTCTCCAGTTGTGTTGAATATAGGCTTTTGTAGTAGGATCTGATGATTTTTTTGAATATCCTCTGTTTCTGTTGTTATATCCCCCTTTTCAGTTCTGATTTTGTTAATTGGGATACTGTCTCTGTGCCTTTTGGTTAGTCTGGCTAAGGGTTTATCTATCATGTTAATTTTCTCAAAGAACCAGCTCCTGGTTTTGTTGATTCTTTGTATGGTTCTCTTTGTTTCCACTTGATTGATTTCAGCCCTGAGTTTGATGATTTCCTGTCTTCTACTCTTCCTGGGTGAATTAGCTTCTTTTTGTTCCAGAGCTTTCACAAGTGCCATTTAGTTGCTGGTGTATGCTCTCTTCTGTTTCTTTTTGGAGGCACTCAGGGCTATGAGTTTTTCTCTTAGCACTGCTTTCATTGTGTCCCAAAGATTTGGGTATGTTGTGCCTTCATTTTCATTAAATTCTAAAAAGTCTTTGATTTCTTTCTTTATTTCTTCTTTGGCCAAGGTATCATTTAGTAGAGTATTGTTCAGCCTCCATGAGTATGTGGGCTTTCTGTTGTTTTTCTTGCTGTTGAAGACCACTTTTACTCCTTAGTGATCTGATAGGAGGCATGGGATAAGTTCTATCTTTTTATATTTATTGAGGTCTGTCTTGTGACCAAATATGGTTGATTTTGGAGAAGGTAACATGAGGTGCTGAGAAAAAGGTTTATTTTTTTGCTTTAGGGTGAAATGTTTTATAAATATCAGTTAAATCCAATTGGTCCAAAGCTTCAATTAGTTTTACTTTGTCCCTGTTTAGTTTCTGTTTTCCTGATTGGTCCATTGAGGAGAGTGGAGTGTTGAAGTCACCTACAATTATTGTGTTAGGTTCAATGTGTGCTTTGAGCTTCAGTAAAGTTTCTTTTATGAATGAGGGTGCTCTTGCATTTGGTACATAGTTGTTCAGAATTGAGAGTTGTTCTTGATGGATTTTTCCTTTGACCAGCAAGAAGTGTCTTTCTGAGTCTCTTTTGATGACTTTAGGTTGAAAGTCAATTTTATCTGATATTAGAATGGCTACTCTGGCTCATTTCCTGAGACCATTTGCTCGTAAAATTGTCTTCCAGCCTTTTACTCTAAGGTACTTTTTGCCTTTGACACTAAGGTGTGTTTCCTGTATGCCGCAAAATGTAGGGGTGGATGGGGGAACAGGTTAAGGGAAGAGGACTTAATGGGACTTTTGAGGAAGGTGGAGGCAGAAAGGGGAAAATCATTTCAAATGTAAATGAAAATATATCGAATAAAAAATTGGGGTACAAAGCTAAACAAAGAATTTTCATCTGAAGTATTTTGAATGGCTGAGAAGCATCTTAAGAAATGTTCAACATCATTAATTAATAGGGAAAAACAAATAAAAAAAATCCCTGATATTTCACCTGACACCAGTCAGAATGGCTAAGACTAAAAACTCAAGAGATAGCAGGACTTGGTGAGGGTGTGGAGAAAGAAGAACACTCCTCCACTGCTGGTGGGATTGTAAGCTGGTACAATCACTCTAGAAATCAGTCTGGCAGTTCCTCAGAAAACTGGGCATGAAACTTCCAGACAAGCCTTTTATACCACTCCTGTGCATATACCCAGATATTCCCCAGCATGCAATAAGTACACATGCTGCACTATGCTCATAGCAGTGTTATTTATAATATCCAGAAGCTGGAAAGAACCCAGATGTCCCTCAGTGGAGAAATGGATACAAAAAAATGTGGTATATTTACACAATGGAATACTATTCAGCAATTAAAAACCAGGAATTCATGAAATTTTTAGGCAAATGGTTGGGACTCCAAAAATATCATTCTAAGTGAGGCAACCCAATCACAAAAGAATACACATGGAATTCAGTCTCCAATAAATGGATATTAATTAGTCCAGAAGCCCTGAACACTCAAGACACTATTGACATATCAAATGATTCCGAAGAAGAAGGAAAGAGAGGGCCCTGGTCCTGGAAAGTCTTGGTCCAGCATTATAGGGGAGTAACAGGACAGAGAAATGGGAGGGGGATCATTGGGGAATGGACAAAGAGAAGAGGGCTTATGGGAATTATGGGGAGAGTGGAACCAGGAAAGGGGAAAGCATTTGTAATGTAAACAAAGAATATTGAAAATAAAAAAAATTAAAAAAAATAATCTCTTTCTCCCTAAGTTTATTTTTGTCAGGATATTTTATCATAAATGTATAAATAAAAGTATAACAAGTGCTAAATGACCATTTGGAGAATAAATATTCTTTCTTTCTTACAACAAATGGTGCTTAGAAAACAAGATACATACAGTATTATTATGCTATTTGCAGTGAAAAAATCAAATTACAGATTCCTATGTTACATCAAGGAAGACAAACTCAGAAATACAAATGCCACATGTTTTATGTTATATTCCTTCATCTAGGAATAAAGGCAGGAAAATGCAAAAGGATCTTTAAAAATGACAGAGATCAACATGAAGAGGTGTTTCAATACTGGACAATGTCAAGGGTAATTAAACATAAAGTACATTAAAGACCCTTGAATATATAGTGCAATCCATTACATTTTTTTAAATTTTTTTATTTGATATAATTTATTTACATTTCAAATGATTTCCCCTTTTCTAGCCCCCCACTCCCCGAAAGTCCCGTAAGCCCCCTTCTCTTCCCCTGTCCTCCCTCCCACCCCTTCCCACTTCCCCGTTCTGGTTTTGCCGAATACTGTTTCACTGAGTCTTTCCAGAACCAGGGACCACTCCTCCTGTCTTCTTGTATCTCATTTGATGTGTGGATTATGTTTTGGGTATTCCAGTTTTCTAGGTTAATAACCACTTATTAGTGAGTGCATACCATGATTCACCTTTTGAGTCTGGGTTAGCTCATTTAGTTTGATGTTCTCTAGCTCCATCCATTTGCCTAAGAATTTCATGAATTCATTGTTTCTAATGGCTAAATAGTACTCCATTGTGTAGATATACCACATTTTTTGCATCCACTCTTCTGTTGAGGGATACCTGGGTTCTTTCCAGCATCTGGCAATTATAAATAGGGCTGCTATGAACATAGTAGAGCATGTATCCTTATTACATGGTGGGGAATCCTCTGGGTATATGCCCAGGAGTGGTATAGCAGGATCTTCTGGAAGTGAGGTGCCCAGTTTTCGGAGGAACCGCCAGACTGATTTCCAGAGTGGTTGTACCAATTTGCAACCCCACCAGCAGTGGAGGAGTGTTCCTCTTTCTCCACACCCTCTCCAACACCTGGTGTCTCCTGAATTTTTAATCTTAGCCATTCTGACTGGTGTAAGGTGAAATCTTAGGGTTGTTTTGATTTGCATTTCCCTAATGACTAATGAAGTTGAGCATTTTTTAAGATGCTTCTCCACCATCCGAAGTTCTTCAGGTGAGAATTTTTTGTTTAACTCTGTACCCCATTTTTTAATAGGGTTGTTTGGTTTTCTGGAGTCTAACTTCTTGAGTTCTTTATATATATTGGATATTAGCCCTCTATCTGATGTAGGATTGGTGAAGATCTTTTCCCAATTTGTTGGTTGCCGATCTGTCCTCTTGATGGTGTCCTTTGCCTTACAGAAACTCTGTAACCTTATGAGGTCCCATTTGTCAATTCTTGCTCTTAGAGCATATGCTATTGGTGTTCTGTTCAGAAACTTTCTCCCTGTACCGATGTCACTTGATCCTCGACAAAGAGGCTGAAAACATCCAATGGAAAAAAGATAGCCTTTTCAACAAATGGTGCTGGTTCAACTGGAGGTCAGCATGCAGAAGAATGCGAATTGATCCATCCTTGTCTCCTTGTACTAAGCTCAAATCCAAATGGATCAAGGACCTCCGCATAAAGTCAGACACTCTGAAGCTAATACAAATCCATTACATTTTATGGTTATAATGTTTTAAAACTAAATGAGCTTTATCTGTTCTTCCTAGAATGTAAATCCTTTTTTTTCTTTTTTCTATTCGATATATTTTTTATTTACATTTCAAATGATTTCCCCTTTTCTAGATACCCACTCCCCGAAAGTCCCATCAACCCCCTTCCCTTCCCCTGTTTTCCCACCCAACCCTTCCCACTTCCCTGTTCTGGTTTTGCCCTATACTGCTTCACTGAATCTTTCCAGAACAAGGGGCCACTGCTCCGTTCTTCTTGTACCTCATTTGATGTGTGGATTATGTTTTGGGTATTCCAGTTTTCTAGGTTAATATCCACTTATTAGTGAGTACATACCATGATTCATCTTTTGAGTCTGGGTTACCTCACTTAGTATTATGTTCTCCAGCTCCATCCATGTGCCTAAGAATTTCATGAATTCATTGTTTCTAATTGCTGAATAGTACTCCATTGTGTAGATATACCACATTTTTTGCATCCACTCTTCTGTTGAGGGATACCTGGGTTCTTTCCAGCATCTGGCAATTATAAATAGGGCTGCTATGAAGATAGTGGAACATGTATCCTTATTACATGCTGGGGAATCTTCTGGGTATATGCTTAGGAGTGGTATAGCAGGATCTTATGGAAGTGAGGTGCCCAGTTTTCGGAGGAACTGCCAAACTGATTTCCAGAGTGGTTGTACCAATTTGCAACCCCACCAGCAGTGGAGGAGTGTTCCTCTTTCTCCACACCCTCTCCAACACCTGCTGTCTCCTGAATTTTTAATCTCAGCCATAGAATGTAAATCCTATGGTGCTATGGTGATGCTTATCTTAGGAACCTCAGAAAATTTAGTGTCATAAAAATTATCAAAATATTCTTATATACTTTAGTTTTTTGTGTTGAAAGCATTAAAATTTTACCTTTTGTGTGAAATATAGGTATATTCATTTTGTAGTATAAAACAGCTATTTATAATTACAAGATGAACAAATTATGGCTGTAAGAAAGTGTATAGAACTGTAGAAAATTATGTTAAATAAAATGATCTAGACTCTGAGAGACAAATATAGTGTTTTTTGTTTTGCATGCAGAACCAAGAAAAAATTGACATGAAATCTAATGTATACTGTGAGAGCAAATGAGGTCCAGGTAGTATCCGATGGGAAGGCTAAGGGATAGTCATTTTGAAGCATACAACAATCGATTATGCTATGCACAAGTAGGAAGATATTATAATGAAATGAAACTCGAGAGTTTCAAGATAATTAAACCATATGCTGTTATGACCTTTGAGTTTTGTATCTTCTTCTTGGTGATTTTTTTTCAAATATCTGCTCATGAATCAGCAGCAAGCAAAGAAATATTAACAAAATCAAAACAGATCACAGTGCTATGGCCCCTGGAGAAACATGCCCTCTGTTTGCAGTTCAACCATAAATAACTCCATCTGTCTGGAAATATGATATATCTCTGTCTCAAAAGGTCCATACTTTAGGGCTGGGAGATGCTTCAGGGTGAAAAACCATAGCGTTCCTAGCAACCATGTTCCTATCACAACTATAATCCTTCTAATTATCTTCTAATGGATTTCTATCCATATTAACTAAATTGAGGTTCTGTTGCATCTATGAACATTATATAATGTAACTGGAATGTTTTACTATTATTTCTATAAGGAACAAATTATCAACATATCTAGGAGAGTGGCTTACATACGCCCATGTGCAACAAGATCACATGAAGCGATTATTATTTTCCTTTCTTTTATATTTCAATTTATGCTTCTCTCATACAATTCATCCTGATTCCATTCTCCTTTCCTTCCATTCCTCTCAGTCTCTAACATTTACCCCCCTCTCAGCCAGATCTACCTATCCTCTCTTTCCCTTTAGAAAAATTTAGGCCTCCTAGTGATATCAACTGAACACAACATAACAAGATCCAGTAAGACTAGGCATGAAGACTCACATCAATGCTGAATTAGGCAAACCAGTAGGAGGGAAAAGGTCCCAAAAGCATGTACAAGAGCCTACCCCTCCCCCTTCTGTTAGGAATCCCACAAAATTCCCCTAAGCTAAACAACCGTAGTATGAGTTCTGAGAAACTAGCACAGACACATGAAGGCTCTGTGATTGCTGCTTCAGTCTTTATGAGCCCCTATGAGCTAGGCTTGGTTGATTGAGTAGGCCATGTTTTCATGTTATTCTCCACCCCTCTGGTTAAAATCCTTCCTCCTCATCCTCTGCAGGCTGCTGTGTGTTCCACATAATGTTTGGTTGTGGGTCTCTGCATCTGCTCCCAGAGGGAGCCTCTCTGATGGTGATTGAGCTAGGTACCCATATATGAGTATAGCAGAATATCATTAGAAATCATTTCATTGACCTTTGTGGGAGGTGCTGAGTCGCAATGATGTTGATTCTCTGAGCTTATCAATAATTAAGATCTTTACTATTTTTCTAATTTGTATAACATATGTAAGATTTTAATAGTGCACTGTCATGGTTTACTTCCAAAGCATTGGTTCCTTGATATAGTCTCTTTACTAAAGCCATTTACTTATTCTCTTGGTTACAATAACACCAATCTGAAAATGTTCTTCAAAGTGGGTGTCATCAATATAAAAGTGTACCAAAACAAATGAGATTATCTGATGGAATTAACTAGGTAAATGGTTCAAGAGACAGTGAAAAAGTTACCTTGAAAAAGACTAGATACTCAATTCTAGGTTATTAACAAGCTAAATATTAAAAAAACTTGATTGTGAATCTACTGAATATGTGAAATAATACATCAAATTGAGGGTTTATTCTGAGTAACTAATAAAATGAAATTTGCTAGAGCTGCACCACCTCTAACATGGGAAGGATCCTACTTCCTAATACTAGAAGGGCAAAATGGGCAGGAGCAGGGCATCTGGTAAGAATTGCTCCCCCACCCCTAGAGGCCCAGAGATGCTCTGGGACCCACTACCAAGCAACCTCCAGATCACCACTCCCCTTCTGTCCCTTCTACTCCTCCCCCACCACTGCCCCATTCTGTCAGATGAGGTAGAGCTGTGCCACTTTTGACACTGGGAAGACCCTACTTCCTGATACTCTCTAGAGAACTGGCAGGAGCAGGCCATTTGAGAACTAGCACCAGTAGCGCATTCAAACTGGTAGAAGGAGGACATTCAACAATCAGCATTAGCAGGGCATTCATGATCCAGCAGCAGCAGAACATTTGAGAAATATCAGCCTGCAGGGCATTCAACCCTTGCCAAGTCTGCCACAGGGAGACCCCCATCACCTGGTACTTTCCGGAGAACCAGCTGTTTGCAGGACATTGGAGAGAAAGAGAATCTTAGGAGTACAGAAACACAGGCCTGCAGGACAGACAAGATAGAGATAGCAAGACTAGCTAACACCAGAGATGATGAGATGGCCAAAGGCAAATGAAAGATCATTAGCAACAGAAACCAAGGTAACATGACACCATCAGAACCCAGTTCTCATAAAACCACAAATACTGCATACTCCTTCACATCAGAAAAGCAAGAGCTAGATTTAAAATCACATCTCATATCGCTGATGGAGGACTTCAAGAAGGTCATAAATAACTCCCTTAAATAAATACAGAAGAACTTGGATCAACAGGTAGAAGCACAAAAATCCCTTAAAGGAAAACAAGAGAATATGGATCAAAAGGTAGAAGCACTTAAAGAGAAACACAAAAATCCCTTAAAGAAATACGGAAAAACATAGGTCAACATGTAGAAGCCCTTAAAGAGGCAATACAAAAATCCCATAGGGAATTATGGGAGAACATGGGTCAACATGCAGAAGCCATTAAAGAGGAAACACAAAAATTCCTTAAAGAATATCAGTAAAAAACAAACAAAGAAATGAAGGAACTGAGCAAAACTATCCAGGGTCTAAAAATGGAAATAGAAACAATGAAGAAATCACAAAGTGAGACATCTCTGAAGATAGAAAACCTTGGAAAGAATTCAGGGGTCATAGATGCAAGCATCAACAAGAAAATACAAGAGGCAGAAGAAAGAATCTTGGATACTGAAGATTCCATAGAAAACATTGACTCAACAGTCAAAGAAAATGCAAAATGCAAAAAGCTTGTAACCCAAAACATCCAGGAAATCCAGGACACAATGAGAAGACTGAACCTAGGGATTATAGGTATACAAGAAAGTGGGATTTACATCTTAAAGGCCCAGTAAATATCTTCAGCAAAATTATAGATGAAAACTTCCCTAACATAAAGAAAGAGATGGTTATGAACCTACAAGAAGACCAGGGCAGAAACAATTTGTTGTCATATAATAATCAAAACATCAAATGCACTAAACAAAGAATATTAAAAGCAGTAAGGGAAAAAAGTCAAGTAACATATAAAGACAGACCTATCACAATTATACCAGATGTCTCATCAGAGACTACAAAAGCCAGAAGAACCTGGGCAGTTGTCATACAGACCCTATGAGAACATAAATGTCAGCCCAGGCTACTATATCCAGAAAAACTTTCAATTACCATAGACAGAAAAAACAAGACATTCCATGACAAAGGCAAATTTACAAAATATCTTTCCACAAATCCAGCTCTACAAAGGATAATGGGTGGAAAACACCAACACAAGACAGGAAACCACACCTTAGAAAAATCAATAGGGTAATCATAGCTACACAACCAGAATTTCACCTTTAACTAAGAAGATAACAGTAAGCAACAATTACTTTTCCTTAATATCTCTTAATATCAATGATCTCAATTCCCTTGTAAAAAGACATAGACTAACAGACTGGATATGTAAGCAAAACTCAATATTTTGTTGCATACAAGTTAAAAAGAGAGTCGCTATTTAAGAGCCAAAGATTAGAAAACAATTTTCTAAGTAAATGGTCACAAGAAACATGCTAAAGTGGTCATTCTTATATCAAATAAAATTGACTTTCAACCAAAAGTTGTCAAAAAAGATAAGGAGGGCCACATCATAATGGTCAAAGAAAAAGTCTACCAAGATGAACTCTCAATTCTGATCATCTATGCTCCGAATGCAAGGGCACCCAAATTCATAAAAGAAATTTTAATAAAGCTCAAAACACACATTGAACCCACCACAATAATAGTGGGAGGCTTCAACACCCCACTGTCAAAATTGGACAAATCATGGAATCAGAAACTAAAGAGACAGTGAAACCAACTGAAGTTATGGGCCAAGTGGATCTAACAGATATTTATCACCCTAAAGCAAAAGAATATACCTTCTTCTCAGCACCTCATGGTAACTTCTCCATATAAATGGTCACAAAACGGGCCTCAACAAATACAGAAATATTGAAATTATTCCATGTACCTTATCAGATCACCACAGCCAGAGGCTGGTCTTAAGCTCAAACAAAAACAATGGAAAACACACATACATGTGGACTTTGAACAATGTTCTTCTTAAGGATAGCATGGTCGAGGAAGAAATCAAGAAAGAAATTAAAGACTTTTTAGAATTTAATGAAAATGAAGACACATCATCCCAAAATTTATGGGAAACAATGAAAGCAGTGCTAAGAAGAAAACTCATAGCTCTGAGTGCCTCCAAAAAGAGACTGGAGAGAGATTACACTAACAGTTTGACAGTGTCCTTGAAAGTGAGCAAAAAGAAGCAAATACACCCAAGAGGAGTAGATGTCAGGAAATAATCAAACTTAGGGCCAAAATCAACCAAACAGAAACAAAAAGAAGTATACAAAAAAAAAAAAAAGAATTAACAAACCAAGGAGCTGGTTCTTTGAAAAAAATCACCAAGATTGATAAACCACTAACCAGACTAACCAGAGGGCACAGAGACAGTATCCAAATTAATAAAATCATTATGAAAAGGGAGACATAACAATAGAAACTGTGAAAATTCAAAAAAAAAATCATCAGATCCTACTATAAGAGTTTATTTTCAACAATGTTTGAAAACCTGGATGAAATGGACAGCTTTCTAGATATGTACCAGGGGCCGATGTTAAAACAAGATCAGATAAATCATGTAAATAGTCCCATAAGTCCTGAGGCAATAGAAGTGGGCATTAATAGTCTCCTATCCAAACAAAGCCCAGGACTGGATGGGTTTAGCAGAGAATTCCATCAGATCTTCAATGAAGAGTTAATATAGATACTCTTCAAATTATTCCACAAAATAGAAACTCAAGGAACACTACAAAACTCATTCTATGAAGACACAATAACACTTATACCTAAACCAAACAAAGACCAAACAAGGAAGAACTTCAGAACATTGATGCAAAAATTCTGAACAAAATCCTGATCAACCAAATCCAAGAATTCATCAAAACTGTAATTTACCGTGATCAGATAGGCTTCATCCCAGGGATGCAGGGATGGTTCAATATAAGGAAATCAATCAATGTAATCCACTCCATAAAAAAATTCAAGGAAAAAAAAACACATGGTCATTTCATTAGATGATGAAAAGTCTTTTGACAAAATCCATCATCCCTTTATGATAAAAGTCTTTGAGAGATCGGGAATCCAAGGCCCATACATAATCACAGTAAATGTAATATAATGCAAACTGGTAGCCAACATCAAGTTAAATGGAGAGAAACTTGAAGCAATCCCACTAAAATCGGGGACCAGACAAGGCTGCCTACTCCCTATCTATTCAATATAGTACTTGAAGTCCTAGCCAAAGCAATCAGGCAGCAAAAGGAGGTCAAAGGTATACAAAGTGGAAAGGAAGAAATCAAAATATCACTATTTGCAGATGATATGATAGTATACTTAAGAGATCCCAATACTTCCACCAGAGAACACCTAAAGCTGATAAACAACTTCAGCAAATTGGCTGAATATAAAACTAATTCAAGCAAATCAGTAGCCTTCTTCTTCTCAAAGGATAAACATGATGAGAAATAAATTAGGGAAAGGACACACTTCATAATAGCACCAAATAATATTTCATACCTAGGTGTGACCCTAATGAAGCAAGTGAAAGATCAGTATGACAGGAACTTCAAGCTTCTGAAGAAAGAAACCAAAGGTCTCAGAAGATGGAAAAATCTCCCATGCTCATGGATTAGCAGGATCAATATAGTAAAAATGGCCATCTTGCCAAAAGCAATCTACAGATTCTATGCAATCCCCATGAAAATCCCAACTCAATTTTTCATGTATCTAGAAAGAACAATTCTCAAATTCATCTGGAATAACAAAAAACTCAGGATAGCAAAAAGTATTCTCCACAACAAAAGATCTGGGGGAATCACCATCCCTTACTTCAAGCTCTACTACAGAGCAATAGTGATTAAAAAAAAAAAAACTGTTTGGTATTGGTATGCAGACAGGCAGGAAGATCAATGTATTATAATTGAAGATCCAGAAAACAACCCACACATGTATGCTCACTTGACATTTGACAAAGGTTCTAAAAACATCCAGTGGAAAATACAGCATTTTTAACAAATGGTTCTGGATCAACTGGAGGTCTACATGCAGAAAAATACAAATCAACCGTACCTCCTTGTATAAAGCTCAGGTCAAAGTGGATCAAGGATCTACACATAAAACCAGACACACTGAAGCTTATAGAGGAGAAAGTGGGAAAGAATCTTGAACATATAGGGACAGGGGAAAAGTTCCTGAACAGACCAACAATGGCCTATGCTTTAAGAACAAGAATCAACAAATGATACCTCATAAAACTGCAAAGCTTCTGTAAGTCAAAAAACATGGTCAATAGGACAAAATGCAAACCAACAAATTTGGAAAAGATCTTTACTAACCCTACATCAGATAGAGGGCTAATTTCCTATGTATACAAAGAACTAAAGAAGTTGGTCTCCAGAAAGACAAATAACCCTATTAAAAATGGGATACAGAGCTAAACAGAGAATTCTCAACTGAGGAAACTTGAATGGCTCTAAAGCCCCTGAAGAAATGTTCAGCATCCTTAGTTATCAGGGAAATGCAAATACAAACAACACTGAGATTCCACCTCACACCAGTCAGAATGACTAAGATGAAAAACTTAGGGGACAGAAGATGATGGAGAGGATGTGGGCAAAAAAGGAACACGTCTCCATTTTTGGTGGGATTGCCAGCTGGTAAAACCACTCTGGAAATCAGTTTGGTGATTCCTCAGAAAATTAGACATAGTACTACCTGAGGACCCAGCTGTATCACTCCTGGGCATATACCCAAAAGATGTTCCTATATGTAATAAGGACACATGCTCCACTATGTTCATAGCAGCCATATTTATATTAGCCAGAAGCTGGAAAGAACCCAGATGTCTTTCAACAGAGGAATGGATATAGAAACTGTGGTATATATACACAAGGCAGTACTATTCAGCTATTAAAAACAGTGAATTCATGAAATTCTTAGGCAAATAAATGGAACTAGAAAGTGTCATCCTGAGCATAGTAACCCAATCACAAAGGAACTCACATGGAATGTACTCACTAATAAGCGGATGTTAGCCCAACAGCTCAAAATAAACAAGCTACAGTTCACCCAGCACAGCAAGCTCAAGAAGGAAGACTTAAGTGAGGGTGCTTTGGTTCCTCTGAAAAAGGGAACAAATTATTCACAGGAAGAATAAGGAAGACAATATGTGGAGCAGAGACTGAAGTAAAGGCCACCCAGAGACTGCTCTACCTGGGGATTCACCCTATAAACAGTCACCAAGCCCTGACATTAGTATGGTCGACAAGAAGTATGTACGAAAAGGAACATGCCATGGTTGTCTCAGTAGTGGCCCTGCTAAAGCCTTACAAATACAGAGGCAGGTGCTAGCAGCCAACCATTGGACTGGGCATGGGGTCCCTAATGGAGGAACTGGCGGGTGGTCCAGAGGAACTGAAGGCCTTTACAGCCCAATGGGAATAACAATGATTTCAGCCACCCATATGCCCCAGGACTCCCAGCGACTAAACCATCATCCAAGGGTACACCAGGTTCTAGCCAAAAATGTGGCAGAGGAATGCCTTGTTGGACATCAGTGGGAGGAGTGGTCCTTGGTCAGGTAAAGGCTCAATAGGTGCTCCAACAAAGGGAAATCAAGGAGGGAGAGGTGGGAATGGATCAGGTAGAGAAGCATATATGTGAAGGCAGGGGTGGGGGGACGGGTTGGGGATCTCTGGGGAGGGGGGAATTTGGGAAATGTTTTACCATTGGCAATGTAAATGAAGAAGATATGTGAGGTAACCCAATCACAAAAGAACACACATGGAATGCAGTCACTGATAAGTGAATATTAGCCCAGAAGCTCTGAATACCCAAGACATAATTAACATATCAAATGATTCCAAAGAAGAAGGAAGGAGAGGGCTCTGGTCCTGGAAAAACTTGATGCAGAAGTGTAGAGGATTACCAGGACAGAGTAGTTGGGGAGGATGATCAATAATTTGGAATGGGCTGAGGGAAGAGGGCTTATGGTACTTATGGGGAGGGGAGAACTGGGAAAGAGGAAATCATTTCGAATATAAACAAAAACTGTAGAAAATGTTAGAAAAAAAGAAAAAAAAAGAAAAAAAAGAAATTTGCTTTACTTCTTTTAATTTCTTTATTAAGAAAAGTCTGATGGCATGTTTATTTTATACTTGGCAGTTTTTAAGATGCTGATGTTAGAATGGTTACCAGTGACAATTCAAAGTGATAGAGTAATTATTTCACTTGGGTGGTGGTATGAACACATTACAAGGGATAATGTGAAGAACTGAAATGCGTTGCTAGCTAAATAGTAGTGAATGGTTAGTAGAAAACGCATTGTAATTCTGTGTGATTATGCAGGCAGTTATAACTTTTATAAAACAAGTGGTAAAGTACAGGCCCTCAAGAAGGAGACTCATTTGTGGATGCTGTTAAACTTGAGGTGCCTGCTCCCTAATAATAAAACAGAGAATGTAGAAATGAATAGCATTTTGCTACACACACACACATACACACACACACACACACACACACACACAGAGAGAGAGAGAGAGAGAGAGAGAGAGAGAGAGAGAGAGAGAGAAGAGAGAGAGAGACAGAGAGACAGAGAGACAGAGAGACAGAGACAGAGAGACAGAAAAGGAAGGGGGGCTACTGGTGTTACATTAAAAGGTACAATCAGAAATAGATGGAGAAAGCCTTTGGGTAGCCATTTGCACCAGGGAGCAAGCAGTTCCACAGCCTTCTGTGCACAGTCCACTAGGAGAGAGTAATCCCTCAGCAGCACCTTTACTTCTGAGCATGGAGGTGAGAACTCCTCCACTTTCTCTCCAATATCTCTCTGGAGGGGAACAGCTAGGAGCACAGAGGGCATACATCCAAGAGAACAGCAGGAAATAATCAAATTCAGGGCTGAAATCAACCAAGTAGAAACAAAAAGAACTATACATAGAATCAGCCAAATCAGGAGTTAGGTTCTTTGAGAAAATCAACAAGATAAATAAACACTTAGCCAGACTAACCAGAGGACACACAGACATTATCCAAATTAACAAATTCAGAAATGAAAAGGGAGACATAACAACAGAAACCGAGGACATCCAAAAAAATCATCAGACCATATTACAAAGTCTCCATTCAACAAAACTGGGATATCTGGTTGAAATGGACAATTTCCTAGACAGATTCCAGGTACCAAAGTTAAATCAGGATCAGAGAAATGATCTAAACAGTCCCATAACCCCTAATGAAATAGAAGTCATCAATAGTCTCCCAACCAGGAAAATCCCAGGACCTGATGGGGTTAGTGCAGTGTTCTATCAGACCTTCAAAGAAGACCTAATACCAATACTCTCCAAACTATTCCACAAAATATAAACAGAAGGAACCCTACCCAATTCATTCTATAAAGCCACAATTACTATGATACCTAAACCACACAGACTCTACAAAGGAGAACTTCAGAACAACTTCTCTTATGAATATCAATTCAGAAATACTCAATAAAATTCTTGCAAACTGAATCCAAGAACACATCAAAATGATCAACCATTATGATCAAATAGGCTTTGTCCCAGGGATGCGGAATGGTTCAGTATAAGGAAATCCATCAGCATAATCCACTTTATAAACAAACTCAAAGGAAAAAAAACATATGATCATCTCATTGGATGCTGAAAAAGCATTTGACAAAATCCAACAACCCTTCATGATAAAAGTCTTGGAAAGATTAGGAATTCAAGGCCCATATCTAAATATAGTAAAAGCAATATACAGAAAATCAGTAGTCAACATCAAACTAAATGGAAAGAAATTTGAAATAATCCCACTCAAGTCAGGAAGTGGACAGGGATGTCCACTCTCTCCATACCTATTCAATATAGTACTCAAAGTCCTAGCAGAGAAATTAGAAAACAAAATGAAACCAAAGGGATACCAATTGGAAAGGAAGACGTCTAAATATTATCATTTGCAGATGATAATGATAGCATATTTAAGTGACCCCCAAAATTCCACTAAAGAAATCCTAATCCTGATAAACAACTTCAGCAAAGTGGCTGGATATAAAATTAACACAAATAAATCAGTAGTCTTCTAAGGATACACAGGCTGAGAAAAAAATTAGAGAAACAACTCCCTTTACAATAGTCCCAAATAATATTACATACCTCAGTGTGACTCTAACCAAGCAAGTGAATGATTTGTGTGACAAAAATTTCAAGTCTCTGAGAAATTGAAGAAGATGTGAGAAGATGGAAAGATCTCCCATGCTCATGGATTGGCAGAATTAACATAGTAAAAATGGCCATCTTGACAAAGCAATCTACAGATTCAATGCAATCCCAATAAAAATTCCAACTCAGTTCTTCATAGAGTTAGAAAGAGCAATTTGCAAATTCTTCTGGAATAATAAAAAACCCAGAATAGCCAAAACTATTCTCAACAATAAAAGAACTTCTGGGGTAATCACTATCCCTGACCTCAAGCTGTCCTACAGAGCAATCATGATAAAAAACTGCATGGTATAGTTACAGTGACAGGCAAGTAGATCAATGGAATAGAACTGAAGACCAAGAAATGAACCCTCATTCCTATGGTCACTTGGTCTTTGACAAAGGAGCTAAAACCCTCTGGTGGAAAAAAAAAACAGCATTTTTTTTTATTTTTTTAATTTTTATTTTTTTTATTCGGTATATTTTTTATTTACATTTCAAATGATTTCCCCTTTCCTAGCCCCCCCACTCCCAAAAAGTCCCGTAAGCCCCCTTCTCTTCCCCTGTCCTCCCACCCACCCCTTCCTACTTCCCCGTTCTGGTTTTGCTGAATACTGCTTCATTGAGTCTTTCCAGAACAAGGGGCCACTCTTCCTTTCTTCTTGTACCTCATTTGATGTGTAGATTATGTTTTGGATAATCCAGGTTTCTAGGTTAATATCCACTTATTAGTGAGTGCATACCATGATTCATCTTTTGAGTCTGGGTTACCTCACTTAGTATGATGTTCTCTAGCTCCATCCATTTGCCTAAGAATTTCATGAATTCATTGTTTCTAATGGCTGAATAGTACTCCATTGTGTAGATATACCACATTTTTGGCACCCACTCTTCTGTTGAGGGATACCTGGGTTCTTTCCAGCATCTGGAAATTATAAATAGGGCTGCTATGAACATAGTAGAGCATGTATCCTTATTACATGGTGGGGAATCCTCTGGGTATATGCTCAGGAGTGGTATAGCAGGATCTTCTGGAAGTGAGGTGCCCAGTTTTCGGAGGAACCGCTAGACTGATTTCCAGAGTGGTTGTACCAATTTGCAACCCCACCAGCAGTGGAGGAGTGTTCCTCTTTCTCCGCACCCTCTCCAACACCTGCTATCTCCGGAATTTTTAATCTTAGCCATTCTGACTGGTGTAAGGTGAAATCTCAGGGTTGTTTTGATTTGCATTTCCCTAATGACCAATGAAGTTGAGCATTTTTTAAGGTGCTTCTCCGCCATCCGATGTTCTTCAGGTGAGAATTCTTTGTTTAACTCTGTACCCCATTTTTAATAGGGTTGTTTGGTTTTCTGGAGTCTAACTTCTTGAGTTCTTTATATATATTGGATATTAGCATGATGTAGGATTGGTGAAGATCTTTTCCCAATTTGTTGGTTGCCGATTTGTCCTCTTGATGGTGTCCTTTGCCTTACAGAAACTTTGTAATTTTATGAGGTCCCATTTGTCAATTCTTGCTCTTAAAGCATATGCTATTGGTGTTCTGTTCAGAAACTTTCTCCCTGTACCAATGTCCTCAAGGGTCTTCCCCAGTTTCTTTTCTATTAACTTCAGAGTGTCTGGCTTTATGTGGAGGTCCTTGATCCATTTGGATTTGAGCTTAGTACAAGGAGACAAGGATGGATCAATTCGCATTTTTCTGCATGCTGACCTCCAGTTGAACCAGAACCATTTGTTGAAAAGGCTATCTTTTTCCCATTGGATGAAAAAACAGCATTTTCAATAAATGGTGCTGGTTCAAATGGCAGTTAGCATGGAGAAGAATGCAAATTGATTCCTTCTTTTCTCCTTGTACAAAGCTCAAGTCCAAGTGTATCAAGGACCTTAACAAAAAACTAGATACATTAAAACTAATAGAAAAGAAAGTGGGGAAGGCCCTCTGGCACAGGGGCACAGGGGCACAGGGGAAAATTTCCTGAACAGAACACCAATAGCTTACAGTCTAAGATCAAGAATTGACAAATGAGACTTCATAAAATTGAAAAGCTTCTGTAAGGCAAAGGCCCATGTCAATATGACAGAACTGCAACCAACAGATTGGGAACAACAGATTGGGAAAAGATCTTTACCAATCCTACATCTGATATAGAACTAATATCCAATATATACAAAGAACTCAAGAAGTTAAACTGCAGAGGACCAAATAATGATATTTTTTACAAAAGGGATACAGAACTAAGCAAAGAATGCTCAACTGAGGAAAACTGAATGGCTAAGAAACACCTAAAGAAATGTTCAACATTTTTAGTCCTCAGGAAAATGCAAATCAAAACAACCCTGATATTTTACCTCACACCAGAATGGCTAAGATGTAAAACTCAGCTAAAAGCAGATACTGGTGAGTATGTGGAGAAAGAGGAACACTCCCCCATTGCTGGCGGGATTTCAAGCTGGTAAAACCACCCTGGAAATCAGTTTGGCTGAACATCAGAAAAGTGAACAGAGTATTACCAGAGGATACAGCTATACCTTTCTGGGCATATACCCACAAGATGTTCCAACATTTAGTAAGAACACATGGTCCACTATGTTCATAGCAACCTGATTTATATTAACCAGAAGCTGGAAAGAACCCTGGTGTCCCTCAACATAGGAATGGATACAGAATATGTGGTACATTTGCACAATGGACTACTACTCAGCTATTAAAAACAATGACGTCATGAAATTTTTAGGTAAATGGATGGAACTTGAAAATATCACCCTGGGTAAGGCATCCCAATCACAAAAGAACAAGTGTGATATGTACTCACTGATAAGTAGATATTATTTCAGAAGCTTGGAATCCTCAAGCATTCACAGAAAAATGAAGCTCAAGAAGGAAGATCAAATTGTGGAAGTATGGATACTTTGGTATTTCTTTGGAAATCAGTTTGGCTGAACATCAGAAAAGTGAACAGAGTATTACCAGAGGATACAGCTATACCTTTCTGGGCATATACCCACAAGATGTTCCAACATTTAGTAAGAACACATGGTCCACTATGTTCATAGCAACCTGATTTATATTAACCAGAAGCTGGAAAGAACCCTGGTGTCCCTCAACATAGGAATGGATACAGAATATGTGGTACATTTGCACAATGGACTACTACTCAGCTATTAAAAACAATGACGTCATGAAATTTTTAGGTAAAATGGATGGAACTTGAAAATATCACCCTGGGTAAGGCATCCCAATCACAAAAGAACAAGTGTGATATGTACTCACTGATAAGTAGATATTATTTCAGAAGCTTGGAATCCTCAAGCATTCACAGAAAAATGAAGCTCAAGAAGAAAGATCAAATTGTGGAAGTATGGATACTTTGGTATTTCTTAGAAGGGGGGACAAAATAGCCATGGGTGGAGATAGAGAGACAAGCTGTGGAGAAAAGAATGAAGGAAAGACCATCCAGAATCTGCTCCACCATTCGTTCAATCCCATATACAGTCATGGAGACACTATTGTGGATGCCAACATGTACCGGCTAATAGAAGCCCGATATAGCTGTCTCCTGAGAGTCTCTGCCAGTAGCTTACAAATACAGAGGTGGGTGCCCTAAGCCAACTGTTGGACTGAGCACAAGGACCCCCAGTGGAGGTACTAGAAAAAGGACCAAAGGAGCTGAAGTATCTTGCAGCCCCATAGGACGAACAACAATATGAATCAACCAGTACCCCCAGAGCTCCCAGGGATTAAACTACCAACCAAAGAGTAAACATGGAGGGACCCATGGGTTCAGCTGTATACGTAGCAGAGGACGGCCTTGTTGGACATCAAAGGGAGGAGAAGCCCTTGATCCTGAGAAGCCATGATGCTCCAGTATATAGCTAGACAGGAATAGCTAGACAGGGAAGCAGGAGTATGTGGGTTGGTGAGCAGGGAGAACAGGGGATGAGATAGGGTATTTTATGAGGGGAAACCAGGAAAAGGGCTAACATTTGAAATGTAAATAAAGAAAATATTTAGTAACAGAAAAAAAAGGAAACAAATGGTAAAGAGAAGAAAATGATTTCCAAAGACATCATATGAGCACTAGTGGAGTCTTATAGATATGTTGGTGAGCAAAATTTCCAGTCATAGAGTACATTGTAAATGCTTTGAATTTTTAGAATTATACAGTCTTTGTAATAAATTCTCAATGTAGGCCTTGCAAGGGAAGTCGACTCAGTGTTCTTGACATAGGGAGCTGGCAGTGTAAACTGGAGTTTACTACCTAATATATATATCTTGATATTGATAAAAACACTATGTAGGTAATATGTTATGGTTTGAAGTCATTTATTATATGACTTTGTCATAATTAAATGATCAGAAAATAAAAGGCACTTAATATTAAATATATTTTCCAAATCATTGTTGTTTCTATGAAGGTCAGTTTCTGTGATTCAGATTTATAGATGGCACGTCTCTATTTTCAAAGCTTTAGTTGGTATCTTGTACTTAGAGAACTAAACTTTGTGGCAGGCCACTGTCCTGATACTATGAAAGAAATAGTATAACAAGAGAAATATATTACGAGCACAGTTAACTATTCACTCCCAGGTTGGTAGATGGCCATTAGGAGTAGAGTGGCTTTTTAGCCCATTCTAGTAAATGTTGTAAGGCTATGGTTCTGGGTCTCTTGTCTTAGAGAGTTCTTCATTATCTATGGCTTCAAGTCTTCTTATTGAAAGAAGATTCCTATAGATGTAGGAAGATCTTAAGAATGTTTTTTTAAATATTATTTCTTCTTTTAAATGTCTCTCTTCCTCTCCCTATCTCTTTCTCTCCCTCCCTACAGCTCTCTCTCTCATTCACTTCCTCCCTCTCCCCTCTCTTTCTGTCTCTGTGTATGTGTGCCTATGCACATGTGTATGTGTATTTTCATGTGTGTATGTGCAGGCAAACATGTGTCATTATACAAATGTAGAAGTCACGTGATGACTCAGTTGATAGCCATTGCTTCATTAAATACAAATTTGTTCCTTACTGTGCATGCTACAGTAGATGGCCCTGGAACATCTGGGAATTTACATCCCTGTGCTTTCTCGCAACGTGAAGAAGCACTGGAATCACTGCCATTAAACCCATTGAATTTAATTCATCGAATTGACCAGCAGCATCTCCAACTCTTATGGTCTGGCACACGGAAAAGGGCAAGAACAAAACTCTTTAAATGTGCTGGTGCCCCTCTCACCAGTTTGCATCTTATAGGACTGGTGAAGGGCATATCTTCTGGATCTTCCACTGTGGAGGATTAGGTTTTATACAACGTATCCACTCTAGCATTGCAATTTCTCTAAGCCTTAAAATCCCTTCATCAACACTAAGCCAAGGGATATCAGGCATCTCCAACTCCTTTTCATTAGGCCATCTTTTGATAAATAATTCAGCCAACCAATCAAACAAACTTTTGACACATTTTTAATTGTGCGAGCTTCCATATTAAACCTAGAATCTCCACTCAGAGGGCCCATGCCAATAAACTCAGCCTGCTCTAGTTTTATGTTCCTTCTACCATTATCCCACACCCTTAAAATCCATTCCCATGCATATTCTCCAGACTTCTGCTTGAATGAATTAGAAAACTCATTAAGCTCCTTATTGGTATAGTGAATTTCCTCATGGACTACACTTTCTATCTCCCCTCTAGGGGCCTGCTTTGCCTTAAGTCTGGTTATAGGTCTAGAAGAAACTATTGGTGGGCCCTGAGAAACGTCAGTATTATCAGCAAAAGTCACTGCTGGTTTATCAGGCTCTGAGGGATTAATTTCCTAAAGTGGAGAAGGCGTTATTTCAAGGGGTGGGGCTGAGGGTACTACTTCTTCAGGTGGAGCAAATCCCTGAAAATCTGAAGATTCAAAATTCTCAATTTCTTTTTTTTTTTAATTTTTTTATTCAATATAATTTATTTACATTTTAAATGATTTCCCCTTTTCTAGCCCCCCCCACTCCCCGAAAGTCCCGTAAGCCCCCTTCTCTTCCCCTGTCCTCCCACCCACCCCTTCCCACTTCCCCGTTCTGGTTTTGCCGAATACTGTTTCACTGAGTCTTTCCAGAACCAGGGGCCACTCCTCCTTTCTTCTTGTACCTCATTTGATGTGTGGATTATGTTTTGGGTATTCCAGTTTTCTAGGTTAATATCCACTTATTAGTGAGTGCATTCAACAGGGTCTTCCCACACATCCCCATCCCAAGTTATAGGATCCCATTCTTTGCCAATTAATGCCCTTATTTTAACTGCTGACACCATCTGAGGTTGAGACTTAAATTTTCGCTGTAATTCATCCAACCTTATAATGAGGGCTTCAGTTTGATTTTCTGCTACTTGAGCTCTATGGCTGCTAGAGAGTAGATTCTCTTCAAGGGCACACTTAGCAACTTTTAGATTGTTTACTCGAGTCTGGAGCTCTTTGATTTAATCACACAACACCTTCCTTTCCTTCATTGTTTTTTCCCAAGATGCTAAGAGCAACCAGCCAGCAAAATCGTTTTCCGATTTTTTCCCCAACTTGAAGAAAGTATTGTATACCACTGAATCACACAATTCATCAAGACAATCAAAGGTATTAGCTTCTTTAAACTTGAGACATAGTTTCATCTACAGGTCTTCAACATTCCCTGAGCTCCCAGGAGGGAGAGACTCTGTAGAGGTTTCAGTAGTTGAAGGTACTAGTAGATCAACTAACCAACTCCAAAATTTTAAAACATTCATCCTTATACTTCTGCTCCTCTAGAACCACTCCTGGTAGCAACTTCTGTATGTCCAGATATGCCATCATTCCTTGAGGTGACCAGCCAGCAACCTGGTGGCAGGTTGACTATATTGGACCACTTCCCCCGTGGAAAGGACAACGTTTTGCTCTTACTGGAGTAGATACTTATTCTGGTTATGGATTTGCCTTTCCTGCACCTAATGCTTCTGCCAAAACTGCCACCTGGGGACTCACAGAATGCCTTATCTGTCATCATGGTATTCCACACAGTATTGCTTCTGACCAAGGAACCCATGTCACATCCAGAGAAGTGTGACAGTGGGCCCATGATTATGGAATTCACTGGTCTTACCATGTTCCCCATCATCCTGAAGCAGCTGGTCTGATAGAAAGATGGAATGGCCTTTTGAACACACAGTTACAGTGCCAATTAGGGGGCAACAGCATGGAGGGCTGGGGCAGAGTTCTTCACAAGGCAGTATATGCTTTGAATCAGCCTTCAATATATGGTACAGTTTCTCCCATAGCCAGGATCTATGGGTCCAGGAACCAAGGGGTGGAAAAGGGAATAGTTCCACTCCTATCACTCCTAGTGACCTCCTAGGAAAATTTTTGCTTCCTGTCCCCACAACTTTAGGTTCTGCTGGCCTAGAAGTTTTGGTTCCAGAGGGAGGGGTGCTCCTACCAGGAGCCACAACAAACATTCCATTGAATTGGGAGCTCAGATTTCCCCTGGCCATTTTGGGCTTATAATGCCCTTAAACCAACAGGCTAAGAAAGGAATAATAGTGTTAGGAGGGGTGATAGATCCAGATTACCATGGGGAAATTGGATTGCTTCTCCACAATGGATGTAAGCAGGATTATGTCTGGAATTCAGGAGATCCCCTAGGGTGTCTCTTAGTACTACCATGTCCTGTGATTAAAGTCAGTGGTAAACTACAACAGCCTAATCCAAGCAGGATGACAAAGGACACAGACCCATCAGGAATGAAGGTATGGGTCAATCCTCCAGGAAAAGAGCCAAGACCTGCTGAGGTGCTTGTTGAAGGTGAAGGAAATATAGAATAGGTAGCAGAGGAAGGTAGTTATAAATACCAGCTAAGGCCACGTAACCAGTTGCAGAATCGAGGATTATAAGTAATATGACTGCTTCTATCTTATTTTGTTAAAGATACATTTGTCTTTCTTCCAATTCCTTTAACATCAATTGGTATTGAGACACTAAAAGAATGTTCCCAAGGGACATTGCCCTTTTGTAAATTTACAAATGCATTTGCGATTGTTGAAGAATAGTTATATCATGTTAGGAGTATTCATGACCTTGTTATTGTTTAATGTGGACATGAGATATTATTTGTGTCAAGTTGACAAAGGGTGGATTGTAGTGGCTATTTCTGGTTGTCAACTTGACTATATCTGGAATGAACTACAATCTAGAATTGGAAAGCTCACCTATGATCCTAATCTGGAGGCTCAGAGATATAAGTTTCTGACCTGGATCTTGTCATGGAGATCTTGAAGCATAGTGGCTATGAATTCCAGAAGATTAAGACAAAGAGATCTCTGAGTTCAAGATCATCTGGGATTAAAGGCATGGAGGCACATGCCTTTAATCTGAGCCACACCCTCTGCTGGAGACCTACAGCCTTTAATCTGGGCTACGCCCTCTGCTGGAGATCTATATAAGGACATTGGAAAAAGGAAGATTTAACTCTTCCTTGCCTGCTTGCCTCGTGGGACTGAGCAACTGCTAGATTCTTAGACTTCCATCCACAGCTGATGCTGCCCATTTTGGGGGAGTTGGATTATAGACTGTAAGTCATCAACAAATTCCCTAACTATATAGAGACTGCCCATACATTCTGTGACTCTTGAGAACCCAAACTAATACAACCACCAAGATGAATTTAGTTCCTTTCTACATGAAATTCATGTTTTAATTCTGAATTTACATTTTTTGGTTTATTTCTTTATAATCCATTCTTATTTTCCAGGTGTTTAGCCTATCCATACAATACTGTTCTCTTATTAATCAGCTTATCCTGATTCACTTTCAACTTTTACAATTCATTCCACCTAAACCACTTTATTCATTTGACAATAACCCAAAGTCTTTTTTTCAAAGTCGAAATAATAACTCATTTATGTAAAAATAATTTTTATAAATCACTGTGCTATTGGTTGTATTGACTGACATTTCCTTGCACAGGAAATAAAAAAAAAAAAAAAAACCTACTAATCACTAAGAATGCAAAGAGAAGATTTACCAGCAAATCTACTATGGTTTTATAATTCAAATTCTTGAAATGGATTTTTCAAAGCCTAGGGATAAACTTGTTCTAGAGGTAGATATGGAGGAGCTGGGTAAAATTACCAATATATTTTGAATATGTGTTCCATTTTTCTTATTTCCATGACAATTTGTTTTGATGCATGATTAAAGGTGGTATATTTCATGATGGTATAGGAAGCATGGTATTGTAGACCTGGGCTGCTGGGTCACACTGCAACTGCAGTCAGAAAACAGACAGAAGCAAATGCAGGCACTCTAGTTGATTTTTTCCTTTTGATTCACCCTAGTATTTATGTCCATAGAACGGTGCCACTCCGGTTCAGGGTGGTCACTCCTCTTAGGAAAAAATTCTCTGGAAACACCCAGAGTAGGTTCTTAAATTAAGAAATGGGAAATTATCACAGGAGAGTTAAGCTTCAATATTTTTTTCGGAAAAATAAGTGTATACATTAATGCAAATTATATCACAAAAAATTTAAGAGCATAAAGGCATGTGCAGTTCTATCCTAAGTTCAGACTAGCCACAGAGTAGAAAAGGGGCTGATATTCTAAGTCAAAACTTGAGCTGAAGCTTCATCTTTCTGTGTACAGTCTCAAAATTATAGAAGTGTTCGCTTAGCATTTTGAACCTGTGGGGTCACAGAGAGAATATGGTAAATATGTAAACCATACTTGTTTCATAGGCAAAACAAGTCTTTCATCATCATCATCATCATCATCATCATCATCATCATCAGTGTTATCATCATCAATCATCATTATCCATCATCATCATTGTCAAAGTGGATTCAGTAAAAGGCAATTAATATTTCTTCAGTCATGCCTTTTATCATCTGGGGTGTTTCCAGAGAGTTCTACCAATACTGGAGGTAGGTTTTCCTATACCAGTTAATGCAATTGGGAAAATTCTTCTCCTGAGGCATTTTAGGTGATTCTAATTTGTGACAAATTCACATAAACACATCCTACCTGGGTAGCCTCCAGCATGTACTTTAAAGTTTCAACAGGTGAGCAATACACACCAGATTGCCAAGGATGAGTTTCAAAAATTTAATTTTATGTTGATTTTATGCTGAAAGAGTAATCTTTTATACATTGGGTTAAATATAAGTGAACAGATCACATTCCACTTTATTTTCTCAGATATGAGAGAAATACTATGTAAGCATTTATCTTATTATCTTAATATATGATCCAGTGAGTAATCTAAAGGAATGGTGCATTATTTTGGAGAGATGGGAGTATAGTGGAGTTTTTGTTTGATTAACAAATAGATAATAATATGTAACGCAAATGTTATTATTAGGCAATATTTTTATAAATAATGTAAGGGAAGTTATAAGAAAAATAAAAAAAAAAAACTAAGTAGTCAGGACCTAAATAGAACATTTTAAAAACCATTTCCATATAATAAAAGATACCAGGACTGACTAATGTGGTAGCCTCTAGAGCAGGTTTTCGTCAATGTATAGGGTACAACCCCTTTCAACAAGGTCACCAAAGACCAACAGAAAATGCTGCGTTTTGCATTTTAATTCATAGATATAACATATTAGTTATAAAGTAGCAATGAAAATACTTTTGTGGTTGGGTTGCCACGTGACAAACTGAATTAAAAGGTTACAGCACTAGGAAAATTGAGAACCACTGCTCTAGAGGTGATTGAAAATAGGCTACCATCTGAAGTCATGAGCAAAAATAACTTTCCATCAAAATATGCTACCCCAATCATGAGTACACAACTATTATTCATTATTATAACAAAGATAGTAAACAATATTACCTAATAAGCTGCATCTAGTTAATATGCCACCTAGGAGGTTCACTGAAGAAAGAATTGAGGCATGTACAACAGTAAAGGGATTGAGTAGAAAGCTTGGCATGTCAGAGGCATGGATACCAGCAAGAACATAGATAAAGGAAGAGTATGAGAGTCAACTACAACAGCAGTATAGAAATGGGGAAGAGGAAGACTTAGGCTTGGAGAGAGTAATAAATGTAGAAATAATCAGATAATAATCCTTTCTATTGAGTGGTTCTTTTTTTCACTTCAAAAGTTGTTATTTTAAGTTGGGATGAAGTTGTAGGATTTGTAATGAAGGATTTTGGTAGATTTTGTATGTGCAAACACTAGTAAAATAGTATAACTGAATTATTTAACTGAGACTCTAAAGAGTACAAATTATGAAATTAATGATAATCTTTAAAACAAATATAATGAGGAATATAATGTAGAAAATGAGGGTAATTGACTCCAGGAACACATATTAATAAGACATAAACATGAAGAAGAATAGTATATGGATTGCAAGTGAAAAGTATACAATGAGTCTATATTTAAAGTCTATGTAGACTAATAGTTATACTACATAAGTAGGTTAAATACAGTGCTCAATATGAAAAAAATACCTATAAAATACAGAATAAAGAAAAGTCATAGATAATCAATTCAACTTATGTAAGTCAGACCTCAGAGAAAAGTATATTATAGAAGCATGCTTAGCACAGTACTCATTTCAATACATGTTTCTGATTTCACAAGTTTATTTCTAAATGATAGATTTTTCTCTTGCTTCACATTATTAGGATCTTTATTTTACACTTCAAGTGTTAAAGCATAATGAAGCAAAATGCCCTAAGAAACAGTAATGTTCTCTTTGGTACAAGGTCAGCATTTGGAGGCACAGGTAGTATGTCACATCTATGTGGCATTACTAAAGTGTAGCTCCTTTTCCCTGGCCCAGAGCTCACTTGAATATGCATCAGAGTGTTCACATGATCCAACTGTTAATGGCTAAATAAAATAAGAAAGGCTGCCATTTAGAGAGTATGTAGAGGAAGAGCTTCTCAATGCAGTGTGTAGACCTTGATAGAAATTCTTTGATATCTTGAAATAGTATATAAAACTGAAACAACAAGATTTTTGTTTTCACGGTAATAAGTCAGTAATTTCATAATATTCTGGAAAGAATAAGTGACTCTGGCCAGAAATATGTTTTATAAACCTACTTAACCCAAGAACACAAAAGTTATGCATACATATTGGGGGGGGCATGGAAGCATTCATACACTACAAAATTTAAATTAATTTAATGATAGTTCTTATTATTTCTTTATGGTGAAAATTTCAACATTTTTCTTCTGGTTGTATAAAGTGTTCAGTCTCTTTTATGTGGTCAGATTAGAATCTCCTTTATATCTGTGAATTATAATTGGAACTGCTTCTTAAACTATGTACATATATGAAATGAATTGAAATGGAATTACTAAATAATAAGGGAGATAAAGCCCCAATTATACCTCTTGTGTCACCAAGTGAAAGCTACAGTGCCAGGAATAGGCTATATATTGTTGAATTGTTGTTCAAAGGGTTCCTATGGAAGCCCTCAAACATTGCAGGATATTGCAAAGCTATTGATTTCTCTCCACTAATGGATAATGAGACTCTATTGGTAAAGAGATTTCAATATCACACATTGAATACAGTGTAGTTGAGCTCTTGCCTATCAAGAAGTTTTTCTCCTACTGTTTGGCATTTAAGCTACTGGGAAATAATGTACATGCTGCCAAAGAGGAAGAATAATTAACATAGACACAAATATGTGACCTTCAATGGTGACCTGCCAGCCAGACCTACTAGTCAATAGTGGAATAAATGTTTTGTTAGTAACCAACTGTACTCTGATTGGACTTAAAGCCCACTTTTTCAGATGGTACTCATGTCTGATATTGTACATTTGACAAAGATTCTGATAAGCCATTGGCCTTAGGAATAAAAAAATATTATTGTTCTGTTAAAGTAGTGGTTCTCAACCTGTGGGTCACAACCTCTTTGAGTGGTGCATAGTAGGTAAATATTTGCATAGTAGGTAAATATTTGCATATCACATATTTATGATTAATAGCAATAGTGTAAGTACAGTTATGGATTAGCAATGAAATGATTTATGGTTGAGAGTCATCCTAACAAGAGGAGATATATTAAAGGGTCATAGCCTTAGGAAAGTTGAAAAACACTGTGCTAAAGGAACATAGCAATAAAATGATTCATTATAATAATCTGCTTTGCAGATAGAGTGGTCATTTCTCTGCCATCTTTGAGAAGTTTCTTTTTGCTGTAGATGGGAACTAGTACAGAAAACTTAAAATCAGACAACGCATAGAGAATGAGAGACTTCGGACCACTCATTTCTAAATGAGATGTCTTTAGCAAATGCCAGATCTCATGGATATATATGGAAGGGGAGGCAGAAAGACTGTAAGAACTAGAAGTAATGCATGACCCCAAGAAAAGAGTCGTCTAGGCAAAACAGAGATGATGCGCACATGAACTCACAGAGATCATGACAGCACTCACAAGAACTTCAGTTCAAACCAGATATGGTTCCATTGCTGAAAGGGGAAGTGGATACAGGCTCCCATCCCAAAGGAAGAAGCAATATTCAACTGATAGCAACTGGCCCAAGGGGGAAAAAACACAGCTTTTGCCAATTGAGTTTCATTGAGTATTTCAACTATACTTCAGGGTAAGCCCCACATCCAGGACCAGCCGATACATACTAAATGAACCCTATGCTATTTTTTTTAGACTTTTTTTTTTTATTCATTTTGCTTTGTTTTGGGCTTTTTTCCTCCTATTCTTCTTTTGCTTATGTACTTTGGTTTCCATTTTTATGTTTCTGTGGGATTTTTTTCTATCTATAATTTTTGTTTATGCTTACTTTAGTTTTTCTTTAAAAAGAGAATGGGTATACAATTGGGCAGGTAGGCAAGTAGAGCATAGGGAAAATCTGAGAGAAGTAGAAGGAAGACAAAAAACTATATTGTACAAAAAGCATTTTATACTTAAGAAAGGTAAAAGCTGGAGAAAAAAATTCATAAAAGTGAACATTTCAATCTATAGTACAAATGAAAAAATTAAATAAAATTAAGTAATTTTGAATAAAAAATTAAAAATTAACTTTAAAAAAAATCAACATTTAACATTTTTTGGAATATTCGATTCAGCATGATAATGTGAGTGATTATATAGTGAGGGTAATTTTGTTTAAGAGAGTCTTCTGTTGAGAGCAAGCATCCTGAACATATCTATTCATTTATACCAAATCATTCAGTCATAGTTTGTCCTGTGTCTAGGGGTCTACTTCAGTTTATTATAAGCCGCGTCCATATCTCTATAGTGACTGTCCACGGCAGGTCTGGCCAGGAGCACACGTGGCACAGGAATTGTTGGAGCAGCTGGGAAAGGGTACTTCAAGTCACCACCTGAATCAAGAAGTTAAGGCTGTCTCACAGCCCTCTGTGCAGGGGTCCAGCAAGAGAGAGCTGGTCTCCCAGGAGTGCTGACATAGGCTTACAGGCCCACATGAGGGACAATCTCCAGTGAGAGACAGCAAGACCAACTAACACCAGAGATAACCAGATCATGAAAGGCAAGCACAAGAACCTTACCAACAGATACCAAGGCTACTTGGCATCATAAAAACCCAGGTCTCCAACAACAGCAAGTCCTGTATTCCACAACACACCAGAAAAGCAATATTTGGATTTAAAATCAAATAGCATGATGCTGATAGAGGACTTCAAGGAGGACATAAATAACTCTCTTAAAGGAATACAGGAGAACATAGGGAAGAAGGTAGAGGCCCTTAAAAAAGAAACACAAAAATCCCTTAAAGAATTACAGGAAAACACAACCAAACAGGTCAAGGAATTAAACAAAACAATCCAGGATCTAAAAATGGAAGTAGAAACAATAAAGAAATCCCAAAGGGAAACAACTCTCAAGATAGAAAACATAGGAAAGAGATCAGGAGTCATAGATGCAAGCATCAACAACAGAATATAAGAGATAGAAGAGCAAATCTTAAGTGCAGAAGAAACCATAGAAAACATTGACTCAGCAGTCAAAGAAAATGCAAAAGACAGAAAGCTCCTAACCCTAACATCCAGGAATTCCAGGACAAAATGAAAGGATCAAGCTTAAGGATAATAGTATAGAAAAGGGTGAAGATTTCAAGCTTAAAAGGCCAGTAAATGTCTTCAATAAAATTATAAAAGAAAACTTCCCTAAACTAAAGAAAGAGATGTCAATGAACATAACAAGAAGCCTACAGAACTCTGAATAGATTGGACTAGAAAAGAAATTCCTCCTGTCACATAATAATCAAAGAACCAAACAAAGAAAGAATGTTAAAAGCAGTAAAGGGGAAAGATCAAGTAACATATAAAGGCAGACCTATCATAATCAAACGTTGATTCTGATACACCCAGTCTTCTCACCAGAGATTATAAAAGTCAGAAGATCATGGGCAGATGTCATACAGACGCTAAGAGAATACAAATGCCAACTCTGATTACTATACCCAGCAAAGCTCTCAATTACAATAGATGGAAAAACAAAGGTATTCCATGACAAAACCAAATTTACACAATATCTTTCCATAAATCCTACCCTTCAAAAGATAATAAATGGAAAACCCCAACAAAAGGATGGAAACTACAGCCTAGAAAAAGCAAGAAAATGATAATCGTTTAATAAACTAAAAAGAAGAGAGACACATAAGCATAATTCCACGTCTAACAAAAAATAACAGAAAGCAAGACTCACTTCTTAATATCAATTACCCCCTACAAAGATATAGAATAACAGATTTGATACATAAACAAGATGCAACATTTTGTTGCATACAAGAAACATAACTCAGTGACAAATACAGACACTATCTCAGAGTAAAAGGCTACACAACAATTTTCCAAGCTAATGGTCCCAAGAAAGAAGCTTGAGTATGCATTCGAATATGAAAAAAAAATCGACTTTCAACCTAAAGTTATCAAAACATTAAGGAAGTACATTTCATATTCATCAAAGGAAAAAAATCTACTAGTTAGAACTCTGAAATTTCAACACCTATGCTCCAAATGCAAGGGCACCCACATTCATAAAAGATACTTTATTAAAGCTTGAAGCACACATTGTATATCATACAATAATAATGGGAGACTTCAACACCTCACACTAATCAATGGACAGGTCATGGAAACAGAAACTAAATAGAGACACAGTGAAACTAACAGAAGTGATGAACCAAAAGCATTTAACAGATATCTATCAGACATTTAATCCTAATACAAAAGAATATAACTTCTTCCCAGCACCTCAAGGTACCTTGTCTAAATTTAACCATATAATTAGTCACAAAACAGCTCTCAACAGATCATCATGGCTTAAAGCTGATCTTCAATTACAACAAAATTAATAGAAAGCCCACATACACGTGGAAGCTAAACAATACCCTACTAAGTGAAAACCTGGTCAAGGAAGAAATAAAGAAAGAAAGACTTTTTAGAATTAAAAAACAAAACAAAAAAAAACAAACAAACAAAAAAAAAAAACAAAGGGAGAATAAACCAAACTTATGGGACACAATGAAAGCCATGGTAAGAGGAAAACTCATAGCACTGAGTGTCTACAAAATAAAAACTGAAGAGAGCATAAACCAGCAGCTTGATAGCACATCTGAAGTCACTAGTACAAAAAGAACCAAATAAACCCAAGAAGAGTAGAAGGGAGGAAATAATCAAACTCAGGACTAACATAAACCAAGTAGAAACAAATTGAACTCTACAAAGAATCAACCAAACCAGGTGTTGGTTCTTTGAGAAAACAAACAATATAGATAAACCTTTAGACAAACTAACCAGGGGGGCACAAAAACAGTATCCAAATCAACAAAATCAGAAAAGAAAGGGGAGACATAACAAAAGAAACTGAGGAAACCCACAAAATCATCATATCCTACTACAAAAGCATATACTCAACAAAACTGGAAAATCTTGATGAAATGGACAATGTTCTAGACAGATATGAGGTACCAAAATTAAATCAGGATCAGATAAATGATCTAAACAGTACCAAAACCCCTAATAAAATAGACAGAGTCTTGAATAGTCTCCCAACAACAACAACAACTAAAAGCCCAGGACCAGATGGATTTAGTGGAGTGCTTTCCCAAACCTTAAAGAAGACCTCGTATCAATACTCTTCAAACTATTACACAAAATAGAAACAGAAGGAGCACTGCCCAACTCGTCCTATGAAGTCATGTTTACTCTGATACCTAAACCACACAAAGACCCAACAAAGAAAGACAACTTCAGATTAATTTCTCTTATTGATTCAAAAATAACAAAATTCTCACAAACTGAATCCAAGAACACATCAAAATGATCATCCATCATGATCAAGTAGGCTTCAACCCAGTGATGCAGGGATGGTTCAGTATATGGAAATCCATCAATATAATCCACTTTATAAACAAACTCAAAGAAAAAAATTGCATGACTATTTCATTAGAGGTTGAGAAAGCATTTGACAAAATCCAACAGCCCTCCTGATAAAAGTCTTGGAAAGATCAGGAATTCAAGGCCCATACCTAAAAATAGTAAAAGAAATATACAGCAATCCAGTAGGCAACATCAAACTAAATGGAAAAACTTGAAGTGATCCCACTGAAATCAGAGTCTAGACATGGCTGTCCACTCTCTCCCTTCCTGTTCAATACAGTACTCAAAGTTCTAGCTAGATCAATTAGGCAACAAAAGTACATCAAAAGCATACAAATTGGAAGGGAAGAAGTCAAAGTATTACTATTTGTAGATGATATGACAGTATACATAAGTGATCCCAACAATTCCACCAGAGATCTCCTAAACCTGATAAACTACTTCAACAATGTGGCTGGATATAAAATTGACTCAAACAAATCAGTAGCTTTCCTTTACTCAAAGGATAAAGAGGCTGTGAAAGAAATTAGGGAAATTACACCCTTCACAATATACACAAATGATATAAAAAAGCTTGGTGTGACTCTAATCAAGCAAGTGAAAGTTCTGTATGACAAGAACTTCAAGTCTCTGAAGAAAGAAATTAAAGAAGATCCAGAAGATGGGAAGATCTCCCCTGCTCATGGATTGGCAGTGTTAATAGAGTAAAAATGGACATCTTACCTAAATCAATCTACAGATTCAATCTAATCCCAATAAAAATTCCAACTTATTTCTTCAAAGAGTTAAAAAGGGTGATTTCCAAATTCATCTGGAACAATAAAAAACTCAGGATAGCAAAAACTATTCTCAACAATAAAAGAACTTTTGGTGAAATGACCATCCCTGACCTCAAGCTCTACTACAGAGAAATAGTGATTAAAAACTGTATGGTATTGGTATAGAGACCGTCAGGAAGATGAATGGACTAGAATTGAAGATGCAGAAATGAACCCAAACACTTATGGTCACTTGATTTTTGACAAAAGAGCTAAAACCATCCATTGGAAAAAAGATAGCATTTTCCACAAATGGTGCTGGATCAACTGTCACTCAACATGTAGACAGATGCAAATTGATATATTATCTCCCTGTACAAAGCTCAAGTACAAGTGGATAAAGGAACTCCACATAAAACAAGATACACTGAATCTAATAGAAGAGAAAGTACAGAAGAACCTGGAGCATATGGGCACAGGATAAAACTTCCTGAATAGAACACCAATAGATTATGCTCTAAGATCAAGAAATGACAAATGGGACCTCATAAAATTGCAAAGTTTCTGTAAGGCAAAGGACACTTTCAATAGGACAAAATGGCAACTAACAGATTGGAAAAAGATTTTACCGATCCTACATCCCATAGAAGGCTAATATCCAATATATACAAAGAATTCAAGAAGCTAGATTCCATAGAACCAAATAACCATCTCAAAATTGTGTAAAGAGCTTATCAAAAAATTCTCAACTGAGTAATACCGAATTGCTGACAAACATCTAAAGAAATCTTTGATACCTTAACCATCAGGGAAATTAAATCAAAACAACCCTGAGATTCTACCCTATACCAGTCACAATGGCCAGGATCAAAAACTCAGAGGACTGCAAATGCTGGAGAGGATATGAAGAAAGAACACTCCTCAGTTGCTGGTGGGATTGCAAACTGTTAAAACCACTTTGGAAATCAGTTTCGCATTTCCTCAGAAAATTGGACAGAGCACTACCTGAGGTCTCAGCTACTACACTCCTGGTAATATACCCAGAAGATTCTCCAAAATGTAATAAGGACAGATGCTCCTCTATGTATGCCTTATTTATAATAGCCAGAAGCTGGAAAGAACCCAGATGTTACTCAACAGAGGAATGGATACAGAAAGTGTGGTACATTTGCACAATGGAGTACAAATCAGCTATTAAAAACAATGAATTCATGAATTTCCTAGGTAAATGGATGGAGCTAGAAAATATCATCCTGAGTAAGGAAACCCAATCACAAAAAACACACACATGGTATGCACTCACTGATAGGTGGATATTAGCCCCAAAATCTCAGAACACCCAAGATACAACTCACAGACCACATGAAGTTCATGAAGAAGGAAGACTAAAGTGTGGATACTTTGATCCTTATTGAAAAGTGGATCAAAATGCCTATGGCTCACAGCCAACAAATAGAATGTACAAAGGTCCACAATGGAGCAGCTAGCAAAAGGACTTAAGTAGTTGAAGAAGTTTGCAGCCCCACAGGAGGAATAATAATACATACCAACCAGTACTCCTAGAGCTATCAGTAGCTAAACCACCAAAGAGTACACATGGAGGGACCCATTGCTCCAGCTACATATGTATCAGAAGATGACCATTTCAGACAGCAACAAGAGGAGAGACTAGGGCTGCTCTGAAAGCTCAATTCCCTAGAATAGGGGAATTCAAGACAAGAAACTGGGAGGGGAGGAAAGCACAGGGAGGGGGGATGGGATACAGGATTTTCAGAGGGGTAATGTGGAAAGGGGTTACCATTTAAAATGTAAATAAAACAAATATCTAATTAAAAAGGAACCCTCCCCACCCCCCAAAAATGTGAGTACTTAATGTGATAATTTCTTCAAAAAATCCAAATAACTTTAGTCCCTTTTCACTTCAAGCTAGCAAATATAGCAGTCTACTCTGAAATATTTCTAAGGATCACTAAAGAAATTCTTAATTGGCACTAAGAACTAGACATTTTCAATTCCACACAGGCAAGGCGTGAATATCTGACAGAGACAGATATAGAAAATGCTAGTCATATAAAAATCAACAAAGGTAAACCAATTTAAACAAAATTCATATGTTTAAGTTACAATTACATTTAGTATAACTTTAGAGTCTTTACAAATGACATATTGGAATAATTTATGATTTCTTTCAGTCCTTATGCTTAAATTTGATTATACTAATATTACTGGACTATAAGCTCATTCTTAAAATGAACATATTCTCTATGTAGTGGGTAATTGAAGAAAATTTATAATCCAGCATTTTGGGTTCTCCATTCTTGTGGAATGTATTATATGATTTGTGTGTATTTCTTTCCTTTTTGCTATCTGTGCTCATTCAAACAGCCCATTAGAATATAACACTCAGAGGAGATCAGACTGTACTAAAACTGTCCTCCTAGCATGAAACATTGGGAAAAGGTTAAAAGATGTTTAGAAAATACCTACATGTCAGTCAAGAGCTTGATCCCATTTCTGTACAAAGTCATGAAGTTCATTGAGTTGTAGTGGCCAGACTTCTTTCTATCTTTCTGGGCCTTTCTTTGTTCTTTTTTTCTACACTGTGTCCTGGGTTTTAAGAAGGGTATTGCCCTCACCTTTCAGAAGTGCCTTGAATGTTTGTTACAAAACAAGGCCCATCACTTTATTCACTATGGAGAACTCCCTATTTCTGGAGACAGAAATTTATCTGATCTGACTGCATTGGCAGTCTTGGTCTTGGTTGTGTATTGAATGAGATGCAGACTTGGGCCTAAATTCAGAGGAAAATCTGAACTACAGTGTTTACTAAGTAAATGTAGAAAAAAAGTAGAAAGTGAGGGAAAATTACACAGGCCCAACACTGCAGTTAGAAATAACAGACAGGAAATTTTACAATCTTTTTTTAAAGTTTTTATTAGATATTTGCTTTATTTATATTTAAAATGTTACCTGCTTTCCTCATTTCCCCTCCAAAAATCCCCTATCCTAACCTCCCTTCCCCAGCTCACCAACCCCTACTCCCACTTTCCTGTCATAACATTCCATTACAATGGGGCATTATGCCTTCACAAGACCAAGGGCCTCTTCTCTTATTGATGTCTGACAAGGCCATCCTCTGCTACATATGTAGGTGGAGCCATGGGTCCCTCCATGTGTGCTCTTTCATTGGTAGTTTAGTCCCTGGGAGCTCTTGGGGTACTGGTTGGTTCATATTAATCTTTAAAAATGGACCAATAGTTGGTACTTTTGCATGTAGGCCCAAGGAAAGCAAATAGCAGTCTTAACTAATTTGTATACTCCTTCTTCCTCACTTTAGTTTCTACTCTTGGAATTATGCATAGAGAAAGAAATGGCATCCATGTGTTTTAGCATTGCAAGAAACTTATCTGTGGCCTAATATGCATGTTTATGGCCTCACATGCGCTATCACAAGAAGTTTAGCAACCCAGCCCCCACCCCTCAATAGCTGTCACTTCTCTCTCATACATTCTCTATAATAAGTCTCCTGGGGCCTTAGGAAGGAGAGCATTAAGGACTAATATTTTCTTAATCATGTGCATATCCATATATCTTAGTTTAAGTTAGGCCCTAGGGCAGGGCTAGAATGGAATGGATCCTAGGAAAAGCTCGGCCCATAGAGAGCTGTGTTTCCAGGTGAGAAAATCATTGACAGAAGCATATGCCATCTATTCCTGGAAGAGTCTAGATTGATAGACAAAGTCATGGAGTATGCAAAGCTAGAATGAAAGATAGTTCTTTTGCAGAGAATTTTTTTTTTACAGATTTTCTATGTGGGAGGAATAATTGTGATTTATCTATCTATAGATGGTATCTATACCATCTTCAGTATTGTGATTATCCATAGTTACAATAATGCAAAAGTGAGCAATCAAACTTCCCCAAAAAGCCCACTGAATTTGGCCAGCAATGAGAAACAGCCATGGTAAAGCAGCAGCTAGCCAGGCCTGTAGCAGACAGTAAGCCGCACAAAAACTGCAAAAGAACTTTAAATGAAAGATATGTAGAACTTAAATTATTTTAAAATATTTCTTATTTTAATAATTCAGTAGAAGAATTGAAGGAGCAAAATGATCATTGAACACTTAAATAATTGAAAAGGAAACAAAGACATGACATTGGAAAATATTTGCTCACAATGCTGCAAAGGTGTCCAACACATACAATTTTATTCCAGTGTAAGAGAAGATAATTGATGGAAGAGAGACAATAAACACCAGGTGCAATGATCCTAGATGTAAGATGAATAGACAGAAATGAGAAGGTTGGGCTGCATGGAAATAGGCTGGCATAACTCCTGATGATAAGGGATAAGGAGAATAGTATAAAATTCAGAAACTCCAATCAAGTCACCTGAAAATGCCCATCAGTGTGCTCCTGCTTCATAGACCTAGAAGAGAGAAGGGTGAGAATGCATGGTCCTCAGGCAATGGCATGGCAGTGAAGTATTTATATACACATCTAAGAGTGTATCCATATCTAGATGACTTTTAAGGGTATATGAAACTCGGGCGCTATAACCTTTCTGTTCATTCTGAGGAGGTACTGAAGTAAGACTGAGCATAACAAGCAGTTCTGTCCTCATGTGGGAGAATGATAGGACTGAGATGATGAAGACAATGCTGTCTGAGATTTATGTAAATGTGTACTTACAAGAAACATGATTTTGAATTTGATTAAAGGTGAAAAAGGTACATATCATACATGAAAATTTAATAATTGCTCCAACTGAAACACTAAATGATCACAGGTAAAGAAAATGAATTGGTGGAGAAAAGGATTTTAAATTAAATTTTGATAGAAAATAAAGTTTATAAAACAGTTTTAAAGTTGGACCCAATTTAAATGAAACCATACAGAGTAATTCATGGTTATCGCTTTCCATATTATTTATTTTTCTTGCTATTTTTATTGAACTACAACATAATACTTTTTGAAGAAAGTTAATATTTTGAACTCAATTATGAGAGGGTGTAGACATGTATCAAGGATGAAAAACCCTAGATGCTCTCCCCATGGTATTGTGTTAGCTCCTCAGCATCTACATGATGGTTTTCACACATGTCTCTGACATCAGTTCCCAAGGGTCTGTGGCCTTCTCTAGCCTCTGTAGATACCATGTCCACACATGGTGCCATGTTCAAATATGCAGATAAAACAATCATCTCATAAAATTAAATTAAAAACATTAAGAAGATAGCTTGGATGCTTTCTTTTCAAAAACCACATATGTACTATTCATATCAGTTGGCTGCAGCATGACCACAAGTATAGTTTTCTGTCATATGATTCTGTTATCTTTTATGAAGAGTTTCTGAATGCCAGCACCATGGGAAACTTAGGTTACCTATACTCACTTATAAGGACAAATATTTTTATTTATTTTGGGAGTCCTTAAAAATTTTCCCAACATATTTTTATTGATTATTTGGCAATTTTACATCATGTACCCTGATCATATTCACTTCCCAGTCAGCCAAATTCCATGCCCCTAATTACACTTTGGAAACCAAAACATAAACAAAAGCAAATGAACAACTGAACAAAGCCAAGACCATCTTCTGTTGCTATATATTAAATAGAGTAGTCTCCAAGTGGCCAGAACCTTAAAGAAAACTGAATCCTTCCTCACCTAAATGCTGCCAGAAGACATTGTTTGATTAATTGTGGAGAACTATACTTCAGCGTCCTTATCACAACTTTTACCTTCCTTTTGTTAGCTTCTTGTCTAGGTTATTACTCTTGGGGTTGTATGTGTGGTAGGGTGAGGGTCATGACACAGCCTTTTATGTCCCTTTTTCTCATCTATGAAACTTCAAGTATCAATGTCACTGTATCTTCACAGTGTAAAAGTAGCTTCTTTGCCTGTTACAGCCAGTGTGGGTATGGGTCATAGACTTCCACAAGGTTTCTGGTGGTAGAACAGACAACGAACATCGACTTGGCCTCCATGCCATGGAACTCAGCATGGTTCCAGTGGTAGTACAGACCACAAGCATCAACACAACCCTCTGCTGAGTAAAGCGAAATATTTCACTTCCTGAGAATTACGTGGGAGAATACTTGATCTCTGAATGTTTCTTCTCTACAAAATCCATCAAATTTCTATGTCACTTACTGTAGAAACTTCTACAGTATCTTGATCATGATACAGTATCATGCTCTGTTGTTCCCTGATTGTTTTTCTAAAAATGTATCTTTCTGTCTCAGTGTAGATGTTAGGCTGATGCTCATTAATCTAAAAATGTGGCATCTCCTTGGATTGTTTCCTGACATTCCAGTGTTGTTGATAACTATTGTTTTATGGTTGCTATTATTCTAATGAAACACTGTGACCAAAGAAATTTGGAGAGGAATGTGTCTATTTGGTTTACAATATCAGTAAAGTTCATTACTGAAGGAAGACATGACAGAAACTCAAAAATGCAGAATCCTAAGGAGCAAAGCTGATGTAGAAGTCATGGAGGGTGCTGCTTACTAGCTTGCTCATCAAGGCTTGCTCATCCTGCTTTATATATACATATATAAACCAGGACTCAAGATATTTCTGTGTTTCTCTCCTTACTATTTAGCTGCTTTCCAATTCTACTGGGGCAAGTGTCAGAGCATGGTCCAGTTTATTCCAGCATAGTTCACCTAACACTAATTCAGCTTGGTTCCCCTCTGATGCAGAGAGTTCTGAGCTTGAGTGATGAATTGTCACTAGATTTTATTTTTTGCTTCGATGTCTGTAGGTTTTCACCTCTCTCAATCATCTGCCCCTACACCTTTCATGCTGAATGAAAAGCTTTCTTGTTCTTGCGCCATCAGATTTCCCTTGTAATTTTATGTATTTTTGTCATCTCCTTCTACATGGAATAATTTTCTTTTACCCTAAACAAAGCTCTCTTTCTAATGCTAGGCACTCTGAAAAATTAGCTTCTATTTATACCACTGGCTCATGTATTCAAAACATTAACAGTCACGATATTTCAATTTGTTCATTCTCTCACTTAAAATCCATAGCCAGAGCTCATTGGGTACCCTCATGTCCCAGGATTCTGATTTAGATTTCATGTTAAAGAATGAAATTACCTATATAACTACTGGGATTATCTCTCTCTCCTTTCTGTCACCTCTGTGTGTGCCTGTGTCTGTGTATGGGTGTGCATGCGTGTGTGTGTGTGTGTGTGTGTGTGTGTGTGTGTGTGTGTGTATGTGTGTGTGTGTGTGTGTGTGTGTTTGTGGGCACCCATATGCTCACACTCAAATACAGGTGACAATGTTGGTCAGAAGATAGTATTAGATCCACTGGAGTAGACTTTACAGGTGCTTTTGAGCTATTTGACAAAGGTGCTATGAAATAAAAGTGTATCTTTTGAAAGAATAGTACACATACTTGACTCTGGGTACAATTTCCAGCCTTGATAACTACTGCCTTAAATCTAATATATGGCAGTACAAGTAAAGATTTAGATAATTTGAGTAAGTTGTTCAATATGCAGAGTTCAAAGGTGAGACACAGATCCTGCCCAAACTTCTAAGTCATCTCTAGCATCATTGTAATGGCAGGCTTTCCATTCAGCAAGTTTGTGGGTACATGGCATGTTGCCGAATGACTTCATAACAACTTGACAGAGACTAAAATAGCAACAAAACCCAATACTTTCTGGTGACATCATCTCTCTTGCTAAGATTTGAAGAACACTAGATTCATCAGAGGCAGTGATGCACCTGCGTCTCCTGATTTTTTGTTCTTTGCATTGCATACTATGTCCTGCTATATTAATATTTCAAGACAATGTGCAAAAGCCAAATTTCAAATTGTGTTGGATTTGTATTTATGTATTTATTGCTTTGCAACTCTCTCTTAGTCTAACACTCATTTAAAGCAAAATTTAATCCAAAGAATAATCAGATAAATACACATAGTAATATTATTTGAAGAAACAAAACCAAATCCCATCTGTTTTAGTCAGGGTTTCTATTCCTGTACAAAATCATGACCAAAAAGCAAATTGGGAAGAAAGGGAATATTCAGCTTACACTTCCACACTGCTGTTCATCAGCAGAGGAAGTCAAGCATGTAAGGAAGCAGAAGCTGATACATAGGTCATGGAGCGTTGTTTCTTACTGGCTTGCTTCCCTGGCTTGCTCAGGTTGTGTTCTTATAGAACCCAAGACTACCAGCACAGGGATGGCACCACACACAATTGGCCTTCCCCCCTGATCACTAATTGAAAAAATGCCTTACAGCTGGATCTCATGGAGGCATCTCTATTAATTTGTTTTTCATTCACTTTACATCATTACTGCAGCCACCGAGAAGTAAGAGTTCCCTCCCAGGAAGCTACAAACCCTGCCACCTTGTCACTAAAGGGCTTGGGACTCTAGCACAGATGCTATACAGGATACAAATACCCTTTTGATGTTGTTTGTATGGAGAAAGTCTCACTCTGTTGCCTCATGTGGGGCGTCGATTTGCCATCTTCCTTCTCTAGGCTTCTGAACGTTGGGATAATGATGTGTGTTGCCTTTTGCTAAATACTTCCAAATCATGAAATTGCTGAATGTTACTAAAAACGCAAATACTCATAGTTGCAAATTTAAAAGTTTAATAAATGATAGCAAAAGCTTGGTATTTATAATTAAAAGTCATATTGTATGGCGGAGGAAGAGTTGTACATTCAAATTTCTTCATATAAATCAATTAGAAAATATTAAAAGGTTGAACTGCATGTTGATTCAAAGATGTAAAATAAAATTAGAAAAGAAAAATTGAACTTACTTAAAGAATTTTTACATGTGAAATCTATAAATAATGACATGGAAATTTTAAGAACATTGTTGAGAGCATTTCTACTGGTAAGATTGGAAAGATGAAGGAGATAACATAAACTATAAGGAGTTTAAAACCATTCTTTCTTGTAGAGTAATAGAGCTTAGAAAATGTCAAAATATCAAAATGTTTAGTTTATTTGACTCAAAAGTTCTAATGTTATGAATTTAACCAATTAAAATGTAGCTACAAGGTTAATGACAATCATACTTTTAACTGTGAAGCAGCCAAAATAGCCTAGATGAGTAGAATTGGCAATATGTCAAATGCATTATGGTTTATCTACAACATATGGCCATTCAACTATGTTTCTAGAGAATTTCTTCAGATTCTAACAGCTTGAGGTTACCATGGGAACAGTCCATGTGATGTGCTAGGCCTTTTCATGTATAGCTCACATAATTTTCACAGACACTATGAGAATAAATGTGTCACTTTTATGTACAGTGGTAACAAATTTGCTCCTAGGCAGTCAGATTTCTTGTCTATGACCACATAATTTGTGAAGCTTAGATAAAGGTCCAGAAAATGGTGCATAGTCTGCTATTGGTATAACAGAGTATTATCATTGAATGGCCAATGAATACAATCTGATATTGAGATAACCCATGCTGTGCTGCCCTGTAGACACTCTGAATTCTGGGTGAACAGAAATGTTTTTCGATATCTTATTTCCTCTTGTACTAACAGTGTATATGACTCAGTGTGTATAACTCTAATCTTACTGGTAGCCTAACGTCTGCCATTTGATTAAAATGTTGCATGTATTCCTTTGCTTGTTATAGCTTTTATACCTGTTTTTGTTAGGCACACAAAAATCCCACTGTACTTGTCATTTTGGCCTTCTTTTTTGAAAATCAAGGCTCGTGCACAATGCCTGTCTTAGGGTTTCCATTGCTGTGAAGAGACACCATGACTAATACAACTCTTATAAAGGACACCATTTAATTGGGGGTAGCTTACAGATTCAAAGATTTGGTCCATTATCATCAAGTCCAGGCAATCATAGCATGAGAGATGGAGCTGAGAATTCTATATTTTGTTCTTAAGGGAAACAGGAGAAGAATCACCTCCAGGCAGCTAGGAGGAGGATCTGAAAGTCCACCCCTACAGTGACTCACTTCCTCCAAGAAGACCACATCTTCTCCAACAAGGACACACCTCCTAATAGTGTACTCCCTGGGCCAAGCATATTCAATCCATTATAAATGATAAGATGAAAAATAGGAAGAATGATGCTGAAATACATAATGAGAAACTTCTGAAAGTCTCATTTAAGAGACCAACAACAATTATCCCAAAGGACTGATTAACCCTGAATGTTTCAAAAATAAGATGATGCATAAGATTTATGTCAGCATGATTGGTGGATGTCTTTTATTTTTAATATTCTTAAATGAAAGAAGCCTATTTTGGTATTGTCCTTGATCTAGCCATGATTTATATGAGAAACTGTCTTTTCAAATATTATTATATTCTTTTATGTTTCCGGTACTTGGACAGAGACTGGATTTGGCCTTGTTATTGTATTAATATTCTTTCCATGTAGAGCCAACTCCAAAACAGCTTGATGTCCTTATTTTCCCCTTTAGAACTGAGAAACTGGGGTACAGTTACACCCTCTCAATGCAAGAACTATTTTATTATATTTGAATTCCTTTTTTTCCTCAAGTGCTTTATTATGGGGAGAATTACCACATGAATAATTGACATGTCAATAATTTTGAGACAGCTCATTTCTGTTTAAAGTAAATGAATATGTAAAGATGTGCAGACAATGGACTTACACTGCTTAGCAGAGGACAGACACATTCTTTTTCCAGTTGTTTCAGTGCACTTCTGAATTCATGGAGACATGCAGTGACTGCTTCTTCAGTTAAACTTCAGTCTGTTAGTGAAATGTCTTGACAGCCTCAAATATAGAAAGTATAGCTGTCTGTTAATATTATCATTCATCTAATGTATTAATGCAAGTACAGATTATGGGAAACATCACCTCAAAACAGGATCTGTTTCCTTCTAGATGTGGTGCAAAGATTAAACAGTTTGTAGACAGGCAACACACCCTTCACAGTAACTTTGGAACTTGATAAGGAATATAATTGAAGTTTATTAATTTGCAGTCTGAAGAAGAATGTTGACAGTATTTATTTGTTCTTTGCCTATAAAAGGGTTGCTAGTAAGAAAAAGGGGGACATCTTAAATATAAATCATGTGGAAATATTTTTTAAGTCATTGCTAAAATCCTCACATTTTGGTTTTCTCACATTCTGCCTCCTGGCAGCTACCCTTCTTCTGTACAATATGCTGTCTTGTGGGGTCTTCCCCTCTTCGAATACCCTCATTCCAGTGCTATCTTCCATGTTCTCAGCAACAGCCTGTGGTCATCCTCCGGCCAAGATTTTCCATGGTCCTCCGGGTGGTTGCCTGCATTCCCTCTCAGTGATCTTCTCTCTCTTTTCAAACAAATCAATTTTTAATTATAATAAAGTGGTTATATTTGTTTTTAAAAAATAATTAAGTTTGGAAAATCAAGTTCTTAAAGCTGTGGAATTTATATGACTAGAGCAAAATTAAATTTTAAGTTTTAAAATTCCAGTCAGAGATATGAATAATAACCTCAAATGAAGATGCATTTAACTGAGAGCCAGTGATCTTCTGATAATTGATGCCCTGATGCTTCTGCCACACCTAAAAGGATGTTTGTGTTACTATAAGGGTACATGTTCTCATGATAGTGGTGGCTACATGGGGCTAATGCAGCCTTTACCTTTCTAGAGTCTTCCAAATAGTCTGCAACCTGATCACAAATAGTCTTCTGGAGTCTTTTAATATAAAGCAAAAATTATTACATATTAGAAAGTACCTGATTCCATTAGATAAAAAATTAGATGGGCAGCGATGATGCATGTCTTTAATCCCAGAACTTGGGAGACAGAAGCACATAGATTTCTGAGATTGAGACCAGCCTGGTCTACAGAGTGAGCTCCAGGACAGCCAGGGCTACACAGAGAAACCCTGTCTCAAAAAACCAAAGCAAACAAAAAATTAAGGAGAATTTTAGTTTCATTGACTTTCAAATTCCTCAGTCTCACTTTTCCTTTGGGAAACATAACAAATATTATTTTCAGATAAGCAATGTTTCTTATTTTTTAATCTGTATGCAAGTACATGTTGAGAGTTTGATAACATTAGACATGAAAATTAAATAAAGGCTTTCTCACTTACTGCTGAACACACACACACACACACACACACACACACACACATACACACAATGCAAAATTGAATCCTACATGCTAGATTTATGCTTTATTATTTTCTCCAATGCTATTTGTTACATACATGTAGTTACATGAGAGAAATGTGTACATAGGAGTATACTCTGAGCAAATATAACTTCATGACATAAAAATGATTTATATCATACCTTCAATTTTTGTATCAAGATACTTGTATTTAAACACAACTGTTATATGAAATTTGTATATCCTAGGTTCTCTCAAACACTGTTTTTTGTTTTTGTGTTTGTTTGTTTGTTTTTACCAAAAACACCTGTGATGCATGCTATTAAGTTTGAAATCTTCCCATTGTATTCAAAGCCATTTGGAGTAGGATTTTAAACTCTATTGCAGACTGATCTGCATTCTTCTTCCTTTTCCTGTTTCAATGGCCTTTTCTCTTATCCACCTAATTCCCAACATCCCTCACCATGGAACATTTATTTTTTTCTGTCACTTACTTCTCTCATGTACTTCCTGTCTCCCCTATACTTTGGGGCCTGCATCTGAAACTCAGAAACCTTGAGACTAGTCTTGTATTTTAGCTCCTGAAGTTATAACTGGGATTCCTTTCATTTCTGGGTCTTTGTGATTAAAGGCTCTCCTTCAGAGCCACCACTGAAGAAGTCTTTCTTCACTTTTAGATGCAGGACACATATAGATATAACTTCTTGGAATTCCTCAAGCTTTGTATTTATGTCTTTAATTGTATTTTTTTCTTAATCTAAGTATAGATATCTTGAGAACATGGATAGTTTTTCTGCAATATATTACCTAATATTTTCTAATAATGGTTTTTATGCTATTGCCTAGTCTAAACCCTGTAGCCTATAACCAACTGATCACCAATCTTTACTCTCCATATGACATTTTCATGAAATTTACATTGCTTTGTAGTCCCTATAGAATACATAATACACCAAGGATTTCCTTTCCACAAAACTGTTCTTTCCTTACCTTGGTGTAGAGAATCTTCCTCTTGTCAGAGAGAGTATTAGTGCCCTCCTACTGCTGCTACTATGCAGATCTGCAGATCTACAGACAATACTTCTTGAAGTTAGCTGCTCAATGGAACGTGATCATAGAGATTATTAGAGGACAGAAAAATAAAACAAATGAAGGTAGATAAATCTTGGTAAAATATGAGCTTTTTAGCAATCATTCAACAGGAAGAATCTATAGTACTAAAATAGATGTCAACAAAAGTGATTTTTTTCCAAACTGAAACAAAACAACAAAGCACGTGAAGAAATAAGAGATGCAGAAGTGTCATTTCCTGAAGGGCTGATGGCTTCTCTCTGATGTCTCTGACATCATACCTATGAAAATTCTAATAGCTAAAATTTTAAAATGTACAGAGAAGTAATACAGAATATGAATTAATATATTTTGTCTTCCATCTGCAAGAGAAAAACTATGGAATTTTTCAGATCAGGTAAATCATTTGTCATCAATTAATGGCACACTTTAACAGAACAAGACTCAAAATTATATTAGGTTTGGCAAAACTACTAGAAAAATTGTTGCTTATGTAGATAATTCATTTTAAACAAATGTTTCCCACAAGAGACAAAGACTTTTAAACAAACCTACCATACCAGACATGACAAACCTCAACTGGCATTTTTGGTCAAGAGCTTTTTGCCTATGTTTGTCTCTGAGATTGAAGGTAAGTTCATATTTCTAAAGATACTACATGCTGCACACATGGAGCTCAGAATGTTAGAGCTATATCTGACCTAAAACTTCCTTCTTTCAATATAATTTTCATAGCGACAGGATATTCTACATAGGTTTCCAAGGGAGAGAACCAATCAATAGTCCTATCCCATTGTTATTTCTAAGAACTATAACTGCTACCAGCATGGCAAGATACTCTGCTCTGCTTTGAAAAACACTCAAGACTTTTTTGTAAAATTAATATTTTTACTATTTTACCATTTTAAATTTACAGACTGAATTTGATCATATTTCCCCATCCCATGACTCCCAGACTTCCTTCCCCATCTCACTACTCATTCAATTTTCTTCTCCCTCTTTCTCAGCTTTTGAGGATTTAACGTGATCTGCTACTATATTACAATTTGACTGACAATGTTTAATAAACACAAAAGTAGTCAAACTCTGTACTCTCACAGGAGCAAATGAGTGTAAAGACAGAGACAGACAGACAGACACTCAGACACACCCAGACAGATAGATAGATACAGAGACAGATACAGAGATAGAGACTCAGAGAAGAATAGACAGACACATACAGAAAGATACAGAGTGAGACAGAGACAGAGAGGTGAGAAAAAGACAGACATAGAGAGAGGGACAGACAAAGAGACAGACTTTGCATCACACTGCTGTCTGGAAAGTGAAATCATGGTTGGGGAGGAGAATTTAGAATGTGCTGCTCTTGAGAATAATCTGCTCCCTGTTCTCAAGAAGAATGAACTGAAAAGACTAAATGAAGCTGCTTGGATGATGGTCAAGGCTAAAAGGGGATAGAGGAAAGAAGAAACACTAAGAAATAAAGTGTAGCTAAGAAATAAACTCTTTGGGGATACTGGGTGGGGGCACTGGCACTGTAGAGAAGTGTTTCCACTAACAGCTATCACTTTCCTGATAGAAAAAAATATAGATGAAGAAATCCTTTCCCATAACAATGCCATCAAATTTGATAATTAAGGGAGACAGAATATCATCTATAAGGAAACTATTTTAAAAAGTCAAAAGTGGTTTTACATGCTTCATTACATTAAGTCTATGGGGATTATACAAAGAAGCAGATGTTACTATTTGTTTTTTGTATGAATATTTTGCCTGAATGTATATGCATTATGTATATGCCTAGTGTCCAGAGAGGCCAGATGTTATCTGATTACCTGTAACTGGAATTTCAAGTGCCTGGGAGCTGCCTTTGTGGATGCTGAGAAGCAAACCAGACCCTCCAGCAGAACTGCGAGAGCTGGTGACTGCTGAGTGCTTCTCCAGCTACAATTTGAAAACATAAAGATATTATAATCAGCTAGACGTAAATATATATAAATAAATGCTTTTAGACAGTGTTCCACCATGTGGCTCTGACTGGATTGACACTTCTTATGTAGACCACACTGACTTTGACTTCACAAACATCCACCTGTGTCTGCTTTCTGAATGTCAAAGTTAAAGACATGTGCCACCACACGTGTCCAGGGAAATTGTAATGTATATACATCACAATAAAATAATTTTGCCTGTAAATATGTTTATTTTATAGAAAATACTAACTGTAGTTTACCCATTCCAATGTGGAAAATATTATCTAAGAAGAAGCAGATGATAAAAATAATGCTATATAAAGTGTGGAACATGATGGAGTCCAATAAATGCTGAATAGATTAAAAAATGTCTTCACATAGGGGCCCTGGCCTTAGGGGCTGAGTGTTTTTTCATTTTGCATCTCTGTAGAATTAGTGTCAAATATCCTATGTAGTTCTCACTCTTAGCACAACGTTCAAACTGAGTACAAAACAACCAGAAAAAAATTATACATTTTTATTAGATATATTCTTTATTTACATTTCAAATATTTTCCCCTTTCCTGGTTTCCTCCCTGCAAATCCTCTAACCCATTCTCCCTCCCCCTGCTCACCAATCACTCACTCCTGCTTCCCTGTCCTGGTATTCCCCTACTGTGCAGCACCAAGCATTCTCAGGACAGAAGGCCTCTCCTCATTTTGATGTTCAACAAGGCCATCCTCTGCTGTCTATGCATCTGGAGACATAGATCCCTCCATGTGTACTCTTTGGTTGAAGGTTTAGTCCCTGGGAACTCTGGGGTACTGGGTGCCTCATGTTGTTGTTCCTCCTATGGCACTCCAAACCCCTTCAGCTCCTTGGTTCCTTTCTAAAGATCCTCCATTGGGAACCCTGATCTCATTTCAATAGCTGGTTGAGAGTGTCACCCTCTCTATTTGTCATGCACTGGCACAGCCTCTCATGTGAAAGCTATATCAGGCTCCTGGCATCAAGCACTTGTTAGAATCCTTAATAATGTTTGGGTTTTGTAACTGTATATGGGGGATGAATCCCTAGGAGAGGCAGTATCTAAATGGCCTTTCCTCCAGTCTCTGCTCCACACTTTGTTTCTTTATCTCCTCCAGTGGATAATTTATTATTCCTTCTAAAAAGGACCAGAGTACCCATACTTTGTTCTTCCTTCTTGAGCTTCATTTGATCTGTGAATTGTGTCTTGAATATTCCAAGCTTTTGGGCTAATGTCCACTTATCAGTGAGTACCTACCATGTGTGATTTTTTGTGATTGGGTTACCTCACTCAGGATGATAATTTCTATACCATCCATTTATCTAAGAATTTCATGAATTCATTGTTTTTAATAGTGAGTAATACTATGACTTTTCCTTTTAGAATTGCTTTCATTGTGTCCCAAGTGTTTGGGCATGTTGTGCCTTCATTTTCACTAAATTCTAAAAAGTCTTTGATTTCTTTCCCTATTTCATTCTTGACCAGGTTATCATTGAGTAGAGCATTATTCAGCTTCCATATGTATTTGCGCTTTCTGGGGTTTTTGTTTGTTTGTTTGGGTTTTGGTTTGTTTATTTGTTTTGTTTTTTAAATTTAAGGCCAGCTTTACTCTGTAGTGATCTGATAGGATGCATGGGATTATTTAATTCTTCTTATATCTGTTGACTTCTGTTTTGTGACCGATTATATGGTCAATTTCAGAGAAGTTATCATGAGGTGCTGAGAAGAAGGTATATTGTTTTTATTTAGGATGAAAAGTTCTATAGATACCTGTTAAATCCGTTTGGTCCAAAACTTCTGTTAGTTTCACTGTGTCTCTGTTTAGTTTGTGTTTCCCTGATCTGTCCATTGATGAGAGTGGGGTTTTGAAGTCACAATTATCGTGTGAGGTGCAATGTGTGCCTTGAGCTTTAGTAATGTTTCTTTTAGAAATGTGGGTGCCATTGCATTAGGTGCATATATGTTTAGAATTGAGAGTTTTTCTTGGTAGTTTTTTCCTTTGATGAGTACTAAGTATCCTTCTGTGTCTTTTTTGATCACTTTTGGTTAAAAGTCAATTTTATCCAATATTCGAATGGCTACTCCAGCTTGTTTCCTGGGACTATTTGCTTTGAAAATTGTTTTCCAGCCTTTTACTCGAGGTAGTGTTTTTCTTTGACACTGAGGTGCATTTCCTTTTTGCAACAAAATGTTGAGTCCTGTTTATGTATCAGTCCATTGATGTTAACATACTAAGGAAAAGTAATTGTTGATTCTTGTTAATTTTGATGTTATTTTTATGTTTGTGTGGTTATCTTCTTTTGGGTTTAGTGAAAGAAGATTATTTTCTTGCTTTTTACAGGGTGTAGCTTTCCCTCCTTGTGTTGGTGTTTTCCATCTATTATCCTTTGTAGGGCTGGATGTGTGGAAAGATATTTTGTAAATTTGGTTTTATGATGGAATATTTTGGTTTCTCCATCTATGGTGATTGAGAGTTTTGCTAAGTATAGTTATCTGGACTGGCATTTGTGTTCTCTTTGGGTCTGTATGAGATCTGCCCAGGATCTTCTTGCTTTTATTGTCTCTGGTGAGAAGTTTGGTGTAATTCTGATAGGTCGTCCTTTATATGTTACTTAGCATTTTTCCCTTATAGTTTTTAATATTCTTTCTTTGTTTAGTACATTTGGTGTTTTGATTATTATGTGACATGAGGAATTTCTGTTCTGGTCCAGTCTATTTGTAGTTCTGTAGTCTTCTTGTATGTTCATGGGCATCTCTTTCTTTAGGTTAGGGAAGTTTTCTTCTATAATTTTGTTGAAGATACTTACTGGCCCTTTGAGCTGGAAATCTTCGCTCTCTTTTATATCTATAATCCTAAGATTTGATCTTCTCATTGTGTCCTGGATGTCCTGGATGTTTTGGGTTACAAGCTTTATACATTTTGCATTTTCTTTGACTGTTGGGTCAATGTTTGCAACAGGATCTTCAGCACCTGAGATTCTTTCTTCTATTTCTTGTATTCTGTACTTGATATTTGCATACTCCTGATTTCATTTCAAGGTTTTCTATCTCCAGAGTTGTCTCCCTTTGTGATTTCTTTGCTGGGTCTACTTCCATTTTCAGATCCTGGAGAGTTTTGTTCAGTTCTTTCACTTGTTTGTTTGTGTTTTCCTGTAATTCTTTAAGGGATTTTTGTGTTTCCTCTTTAAGGGCCTCTACCTGTTCACCCATGTTCTCCTGTATTTCTTTAAGGGATTTTTGTGTGCCCTGGCCTGCAGGGGTTTTAGACAGGGGACCCTAGAAAAGAAGGGCAGAGAAAGAGACAGGAGACATGAAGAATGAAGCCAAGACCAACTTTGTTCAAGGCCCCCACAACTGCATTTTCTCAGGGAACTTATACAGGAAGGGAAGAAGTAAGGCAAGTGGGATTTTCCACATAGCCTGAGATTCTGCCAAGGTGAATCTCTGGCAACTATAAGATGTTTTCTTCTTCTGTGAGGGCACAGTGACCATTGACCAGTCTCTCCAAGGTCTATAGCTGAGGAGAAGTCAAAACCTAAGCCTATCTTTAAAATGAACTCTAAACATAAATTAGGGTAAGTTTGGCTCCTGGCATTTGTGTTTCCTCTTTAAGGGTTTCTACCTGTTAACTCATGTTCTCCTGTATTTCTTTAAGGGAGTTATTTATTTCCTTCTTAGAGTCCTCTATCAGCATCATGAGATGTAATTTTAAATCCAGATCTTGCTTTGCTGGTGTGTTAGGGTATCCAGGACTTGCTGTTGTGGAAGAACTTTGTTCAGATGGTGCCATGTTGCCCTGGTTTCTGTTGGTAAATTTTTTGTGATTACCTTTTGCCATCTGGTTGTCTATTGTGTTAGTTTGTCTTGCTGTTTCTGATTGTGGCTTATTTGTCCTGCAAGACTTTCTATCTGTGTTCCTGGGAGATCCATTCTTTCTGTGTATACAGGTATGTAGGTACTCCTGGGAGACCATATCTCTTGTGGTGGTATTTGTACATGTAGTTCTGTGTGGCCCATGATCAGTTCTGGGTGTGGACAGAAATTGAAAGACTCCTGTCTCAGGCTGTCCTAGGCTCTTGTGTCCTCAGGGTTTAGGACTAGTTCCTCTGAGTAGCAGGGAGGGGGATCTTACCTGTGCTGTCTGGCCTCTCCTCACTCTAGGATAGTCAGCTATCTCCCTGTGCCACCTGGATATGTCACTCTGTGGCAGAGGATGGTCCCAAGCAGGAGACAGGTACTGGAAGGCCCAGAAAAATTTAAAAATCACATCAATATTAGGTAAGATGTACATATAAGAATCTCAAGAAAACACAATTTGAGTTTAATTGAATATTAATTAGGAACAAAGTGAGTTGGGTTTTCAGATTCTTGCTACTAAAATAATAATTTTATTCTGTTTGTTATGTCTAAATCACATACCCCATAAGATGTCATGTCTAGTAGGAAGATGTATATGAAGGATGATCTCTTAGAAAGATCAAAATTGTCTGTTCTATGTATTTTTCTTGCTATATTCAATGGAAATGTACATAAATAAGTTTGAAAAACTGTGAAGAGAAAGAATTGTAATTGAGGTCAAGAGATTTTTCAGTATTAAAACTTTGTTGGTTTTCATATATATATATATATATATATATATATATATATATATATATATATATAACATTTGAAAGAGCAGAATAACGGTTTGGCTGTAATTAAAGCAACCTATATAAGAAATAGATGAATTACCCTGGAAAAGAAAAGCCAATTTTTCTTTACACTACACTTTATAGTGTAGACAGTATTGTTTGAAAAATTATTTTCCACACTGGTAAAAGTCTGAAGAAAGTCTCATAGGCAGAAAATGAAGGCAGGAGCATTTGTGGAAGAAATGAGTGTACATGTCTCCTGGATACCTTGTCACATCCTTGGTGATGATTCTTTCTTTTTACAGGGTATATGTTTATGACAATCAGGTAGGAGCAGAGGATAAAACATAGATCCCACATAGAATGAGCAGTTCACAGAAGCCATACTAAAAGGCACAGTGCATGCTTCTAAAAGGGTGACTGTGATAATCTGGCATTCTTCATCTGAAAGCAGAAAAACAAAGCTGGAGGAGATTGGTAGTTCCTGAGGTGGGACCCAGTCTTGCTGACCAACAACGAATCAATATGCAAACATTTTCTATTCATCACAACACAGTTAAGTTAGCAACATTAACAAAATGATTATCTGTCTCCCTTTAAATTTGGATTAGGGAATTAATTAAAATCTTACACGTTTCTGTAATTATGAGACTAAAGATGGGAAAAAAGGCTTCCTGACATAGCTGCTAAAAACATCACATGTCTTTAGACAGGGCAATGATTTAGAGAGGAAGAGCCAAATTTTAGATAGGACCAGAATTTAATTTTTCATTTAAAATAAAAACAAATTTTAAGTAACAAAAGAAAACTTTGATGAAGGATATGTAAATCCTAAATAGAAAATTGTTAAACTAATACTGAGGAACCTGGAAATTGTTCAGAGAAAGAGAGAGAGAGAGAGAGAGAGAGAGAGAGAGAGAGAGAGAGAGAGAGAGAGAGAGAGAGAGAGAGAGAGGGTTCCATATGCAAATGACAGCCTCTTAACTCACCAAATCTGCAGACTTCATGTGATCCAATTGAAAAGTGCAGTGAAGATTGTCCATATGAATTGGAAGTTTCACTAATCCTAATAGAAGAACATGAACAGAATAAAAATGCAAATACAGGATGGATTTTATTATAAAACCCTAGGGTTGTACAGTCTGAAGCAGACCATGGCATAAACGTAAACTGCACCAAACATGATGGAGCAGTATGAAAGAATTAGGTGGCCACATATCGTAGGAGATATTGGCAATGCCAGCCTTATAGAAGCTGTTGGATGCCCATGTGTTCAAGGACAGTCTGGGATTTAAAGTGTAGAAGGCACAAACTCACAGATAAGTATAAGGAGAAAGAGGAATGTTAAGCATATTTTGGTAGGCATGTATATAAACATTAGTAATATCAGCACGCTTTACCTCTTGCAACACAGAAACAAGAAAAATGTTACTAAGTAGAGGGAAAAATGAATTATACTCTGGATAATAAAAAGACATATATATTATTGAAATATTCAGAAATACACTTGAAAGCAGATAGATAGATAGATAGATAGATAGATAGATAGATAGAGCCAAATTCATGTGCAATAGCTTGAGATGTAATATTCTGAAATCATAATAATATTTTCTGCTATGCAGTGGGTAAATGAAGATTTGGGATACAAAGAAGTCAATTGAAATTTTAATATGTACAGTGACAAAATCATTAGTCCTTTTAAAGAAGTGTTTTTCTAATTTGATATTAGTTCATTTTATATCCTAATCACCGCCTCCCTGCTGGTTACCCCCTACTACAATTCTTCCCAACTCCACCCTGTCCTTCTCTGAGTGTGTGGGGGCCTTCTGGGTATCCCCACACTCCGCCACTTTATGTCTCTGTGGAGCTAAGTGCTTCCTCTCCCACTGAGGCCAGATGAGGCAGCCCAGGTGGAAGAACATATCTCACTTAGAGGAAACAGCTTTTAGGATAGTCCCTACTCCAGTTATTCAGAACTCATATGAAGACCAAGCCACACATCTGCTACATATGTGTGGGAAAGCATAGTTCCATCCTAGGTATGCTCTTTGGTTGGTGGTTCAATCTCTGAGAGCCCCAAAGGTCCAGGTTAGTTGATTTATTGTTATTCCTGTGGAGTTCCTATCCCATAAAGTATATTCCTCCTGTTCTTCCAAAAGAGTTCTCAAGCTCCACCCACTCTTTGGCTGTGGGGTCTGAGTCAGCTACTGAGTGGAGCCTCTCAGAAGACAGCCATGCTAGGCTCCTGCCTGCAAGTATAACAGAATATCACTAATAGTCTTAGGAATTGGTGCTTGCTCATGGGATGGATCTCAAGTTGGGCCAGTTGTTGAATGGACAGACATTCCCTCAGTCTCTGCTCCATCCACAATGTCTGCATTTCTTGGAGACAGGACAAAGGGCTTGCTGTCCTGCCTGACTGCAGGAGGTGGCTTCCTCAGGTTTCTCATCCCCAATGATGTGTGTCATACCTAAGGTAACTCCTACTGACTCTTGGAAGTCTCCTTTATCCCACGTCTCTGTCTTGTCCTGGAGATATCCCCATCCCATGTTCTCATTTTTCTCAGTTGCAAATTTCAGTTCATTTTTATGGCCATGTAGCAATTTTTCTCATCTTTCCTCACAACTGTTCCTGGATACCCCATTCCCCTCCCTACACTTCCCCTCCCAATTCCTTCCCTCCATCTTTTCTTTACAACTATTTTATTCCCCCTTCTATGTGTGATTCAAGCATCCTTGCTTGTGACTTCCTCCTTGTTTCAGTCTGATGAGTGTAGCATGTGTATCCTGTATTTTACGGCTAATATCCACTTACAAGTACAAACGATTCATGTCATTTTGGAATTGTGTTACCACACTCAGGCTGTTATCCTCAAGATTCATCCATTTGCCTGCAAAATTCATGATGTTGTAGTTTTTCATAGCTGTCAAGTATTCAGGTGTACTTTTAAATTGCTGTTATTAGAACTTTCTAATTTATTTATGGAGGCACTTAGTGATATGAACTTTCCTCTTAGCAATTCTTTTATTGTGTCCCATATATTTGGGTATGTTGTGCCTTCATTTTCATTTAATCTAGAAAGTTTTTAATTTCTTCCCTGTTATTAAGTAGAGAGTGTTCAATTTCTATGAGTCTGTAGACATGTAGTGTTTCTTCTGTTTTTGAAGTCCAGCTTTAATCCATGCTTATCTGGTAAGATGCAAGGTGTTATTTCAATTTACTTGTATTCGTTGAGATTTGCTTTGTGATTAACTACATGGTCTATTTTGGAGAAGAAACCATGAGGTGCTTTGAAGAAGGTATATTATTTTGTGTTTGGGTGAAACATTCTATAGATATCTGTTAGGTCCATTTGATTCATAATCTCAATTAGTTTCATTATTTCTCTGTTCAGTTTTGTCTAAATAATCTGTGAATTGGTGAGAGTGGAGAATTGAAGTTATCCACTCTTAATATATGGCGTTCAATACAGGATTTAAATTGATCTACAATTTAAGCTTTAGGAATGTTTCTTTTGCAAATGTGGTGCCCTTGTGTTTGGAGCATAGATGTTCAGAACTGAGATACGGTTTTACTAGAATTTTTCTTTCATGAGTATGAACTCTCCTTCTCTATCTCTTTTGATTAATTTCAGTTGATAGTCAATTTTATTAGACCTTAGAATGGCTTATCCAGCTTGCTTCTTGGGTCTGTTTGCTTGGAAAACTTTTTCCCCAGCCATCTATTCTGAGGTAATGTCTACAATTATTGCTGAGGTATGCTTTTGTATACAGCAGCATGATGGATCTTGTTTTTGCATCCTTTCTCTTAACATCTGTCTTTTTATTTGGGGATGCTGAGAGATATTAATGAACAGTCATTTTAATTTTTATTACTTTGACATTGGTTGTGTTAATGTGTGTATGTACATTATGTGTATATGTATAAATGCATGTATGTATGTATGTATGTACTTTCTTTGTTTTTTCTGGTATGGAATTAGATATTTCCTGTGCTTTTTGGACGTATTTATCATTCTCAGGTGGAGTTTTCCTTCTAGTGTTTTCTGTAGTGATGGATGTGTGGCTAGATATTGCTTGAATTTTGATTTGTCTTGAAGTAGGAATAGTGAGTCTCAGATTACAGAATTCAATTTAATGTTGACAAAGCAAAGCAGGAAATACTTGTGCACCATTACATACAATAAAAAATGTAACTGTTATTCTAAGTGTTAAATGAATTAAAAATAAGTATGGTTGCATGAGATCACAATGTAGGAGACAGTGACCTCACTGCACCACACTGACATTCATTCCTGAGTGTTACTGGCTGCAGTTCCTGTAGCCCATGAATCAGGGTCAGACTATGCTCAGTAACAGAGTTACGTCTGGATAATGTTCTGGTTGATGACAGTTTAAATCATGAGACAGACATGCCACCATCTAAGAGCTTATTCTATCATTAGAGGAAAGCTGATAAGCTATCACTGGAAAACATAAAGTATGACAGTGACTACCAAGTACAAAGAGAATATAATACAGCATGAATGTGGGTACATGGGAGTGGGTGGAGAAGCAAGCCTCTCTGAAGTGTGCACTCATGGAAGCTTAAATGACAAAGGCCTTGGGTATGGAAGGGTCTTTATGGCTTGAAGAAGAACAGATATAAAACTTGTGGCAATGGAATTTTTGTGTCTCAGTGCATAAATCTGCAATGTGGTGAGCTAGAATTACCTTGGATCAATTCAGTGGTGATTTGGAGACACAAGGTAGGCCACACACACAGTGGACTTTTTTTCTGGGAAAAAAGTCTGGCTTTTGTTCCAGGAGTAATTGCTTTTCCTTTTTAAATAGAATTTCTTTTTTCCATTTCTTATTTTTATCTTGAAATTGTTGGTCTGGAGACATCGTTCAAAATGTTTGAATGAAAGTGTTTGCTTTAGGGAAAAAAATCAAACCTTTGAATGAGAATAAAATGTCTGTGGGGAACGATTATGTGGAAATTTATTTATCATGTCCTTCATTGTACATCACACACAATCTGCTGGCCTCTTCCTATTTCCCCTCATAGGAAGACAGCTGAGATGCTATCTCCCAAGCATTATACTTCAATTAACATGCCTCCTATCTGATTGTCTTGGTTGTTAACTCCAAATCCCACTGGATAGGAATCAGTGAATGTTTAGGCAATATACTGGAAGGGTAGATAGCAAGGTTTGTGGTTAAGACAGGGACTGTGTCAGAAAATTTGGGACAAGGAGTTAGGTATAAGGAATGAGGGTGAGTTCAGTAAGTGTTACATAGACCACAGGAAGAAAGGAAGCTGTCAGGGGGTAGAACAGAGAACACAATTAGAGGTTATCTGAAGAATGAGTCCAACATGTACACAGAGTTGCTATGAGATGCTAGTCCTTGACCTAAGGACACCAAATTGATTTCACTCTCAAAATGGAAACTTGAAGAATTTGTCTAAGCTCTGTGCATTGACCTACATAGATACACTTCAAATGATTTCAGACTAGTAAAATTTGATATGTCTAAGTGAGAAATCATATGTCAATATTCAACCCTATTGATAGGATAAGTAGCATAAAGTATCTCAGTTATTACAAATAATACAGTTTGTAATGAAGATTTATAATTTATCCAAACTCTCTTATTATATTGGTGTGACAGTTATTTAATCTGTATGATGATAACAGTGAGAGTGAAGAGTAGTGTGGCTGGGGAGATGTCTCAGTCAGTAACATGTCTGCTGTGAATATGAGAAAAAGTATTATATTTAAGTTAAACACATCTCTATCCAAGTCATAAACATGTTCAGCTGTATTAATATAAAAAACAAAAACTTGTCTGAAGAGATGTCTAAGCAGTTGAGAAAAATGACTTCTCTTCCAGAGGATCTAGGTTCAATTCTTAGCACCCATGTGAGAGCTTACAACTTTTTGTATTTCCTGTTCTGGCCTTGTGAACACCAGATATGGATGTGGTACATAGAAATGCCTTCAGGCAAAACCAACATGCAATTAAGTGAAAATAAAAATAAAATGAAAAATGAAAAACTGAGAAAGGGGGGCTAAGGAGTTAATGTTTAACGAAGTTTGAAATTTTAACATCAAAATGATAAAATACTGTAGGAAAGCACCAATCTTTCTCTGATAGCTGTAAGGACTTGTCCTAAAGGCTGTGTTTGTACAAATCTATATACAAGCTAACAGTGCACACTTTACAGATTGAAGGGACGAGAGGTTACAATCTGAATTGTGATCCAGAGAGAGCTGTTTTCTCGGGGAAAGAAGAATGTAGTATTGAGGCAGGAATAGAGATAGAAATCAGAGAATATGGGAGGAAAAGGAGCTTCCAGCCCTCGGATGCAACCTAAGGTTTTCACTGGCTCAAGGTTGGGAATTTATCACTACTGGCAAAGTCACAACTGCTTTGTCTACATAGAGATATTTTTCTAAAAAAGAGCCCTCCTGTTAATGGGCAATGTTTAAAGTCAAAAGGTATATGAACTTGACCTTTTCCTGCAAGGTCAATAAATAGTGTTCCCCACAAAACAACTAAAAATTTCATTAACTGGAGAAAAGTCTTTATATTAAGGTAAGCAAACCAGCTCTGTTTATTTGATTCTTTGTTTTAATTCTTAAACTAGGCTAAATATTTAAGCCCCAGATCACTCATACACACACACACACACACACACATGCACAATGCATAAATGGAATTGGGGGTGTCAGCACAGATTGGAGAGATAATTTTGCTATCTGAAGACACTATACCCAATAGTAAACCACTATCTGTTGCTTCTGGATTCTTAGGACTAGGGGTCAGTGTGAGGTTTACACAGGAAGCCAAATAAAACAAATGAGCAGATGACTCTGCAGTGTAATTTACTTACCATCCTCCTTGGACTCAGAAAAATAGATTCACTTGTATTTTATCCTTGTAGACCTTGAGAAACATGGAGAAATGCTTTCCTGTACTTCATGAGTTAGTTCACTCTATTTCCACCTCCAGTCTCATCCTTTCATCAAAATATATTTCGTCTTACATTGCCACTTCTTTGTTTCCATCACTCAAATTGCTCTAGGCTTTCTGTGACATACAGAAAGTGACTCCAAAGTTATAAGCTGAGGCTGGAGTATTACAACCTTGGCATTGAACTCCTCACTGTATGCATATTTTCCTTGTTTTTAATACTTTTGCTATTCCTACTTTTTAGACCTGTTCTCTTAGCACTTAACTCTTTAGCTGTGCCTTTTTTGTTTATTCGGTTGAACCTATTATCTTTGTTCAACTCCAGACACTGTTTTAATCACTGCCTTTAGATATCTCTATTGTTCTGTTCATGCATTTACTTCAACCATTTCCTATACATTTCCCTGCAATTATATCATATAATGGCTGAGTGCTGGAGATATAAAGATAAACCAGACTTGGCATAGTCTTTGGAAACTCAAAATGGTATTGTGCATCCAAGTTCTTAATAGTCTGGTAGCACATGATCCATCTCTTTATATGCTTATTTATTTACTGAAAAGATAATGCTGCAATGTATATGAGTTATCGTATTTCTCTGATGGCCTATCATGTATAAGAATTAATTTTATATAGCTGTTGTTTATTTAGCATAGGATTTCTCAGGCATGTTTCTGAGTGAACCACCAGAATTAACTCAGTTTTTATAACTCTCCATTCCCTCTCACTCTACATTTTCCAGATGAGGAAAGTGACACATAGAATTAAGACACTGGTAAAAGGCCATATAATAGTAATAGAAGTGCTTGGATGCAAACAGACATGAGCCATCAAATGAGTCCTCCTTCCCTTTACTGGGAAGCACTCTATCACTTAAAGCCTATAGTCACTTTTTATTTTGCTTTGATAGATGAGTGTAAAAACTTTTCTATATAGAAATACTGCTTCCACTCTCAGAAATCATGGGTCTAAAATCTATGTCATATGTCAGATGTATTTAGTAAACAACACTGTATTGGAGTATGACTATAGCATTTGGGTACATTTTCCCCATGACTTCATTGTTTTTCTAGTGACAGGGCTTGAGGTCTAGTAACAGTGTCCCTCTGACCTAAAAAAAAGCCATATTATAAAACATATATATGTACATATGTACATATGTCATGAATATGTTAGGTAGGGTTACAAGATATGGTATGGATAATCCAACAATGGTTGTGTTATACCAGAGAACCTGAGAACTCAGTAGTTGCCTAGTCTATAAAGCTGTAGAAATCCACTAGTGAAGGCCTAGAGGATTCCTGAGAAATTTGAATAAGAGGGGTTCTGCTATCAGTGAAGGAATGTAACAGTGAAAATGCTAACTCTAGCAAAGACAAGCAGGCCAAAGGGAAGCTTTTTTCCTTTATCTAGTTTTATTTGGACTGCCACCAAAAGTGTTGCCAATGTTTAACTGAGTCTTTTTTGGTCCAGAAAGTCACCCACAAGAATTCAGAGTGGCATGCCTCATAGTTTATTCTAGATTTAATAAACATTGATGACCAATGGGCAAGGCATTTTTGATTTTTCATATTATGAGATATGATAATATGAAGGAAACTGAGAGAAATATCAGCAACTAAGGAGATATAAAAGAAATGTGGATCTAAGCCAGGTTCCTCTTTACAGACAGAGAAATGGAAACCAAGATGGTCTGTAGTGGGCTGGTTTCAAGTCAAAAGAGACACAACAGTATGATCCAAAGAAACATGTTACCATCTCATGGAACTAATTAAAATCATTAATTATTTATTGTTTATGTATTACTAAATTAAGTATCTTAATCTCTATGTGACCTCATCATTGAAAAGTGGTCCATGCTGCACACAGACTGAGGTAAGACAGCAGGTGTTAGTATGGACTGGTATGTTAAGGAGTAAGGATTATATTAGTGGCAATTTTCATTTTGTAAGGGTCCCTGGAAGGCTAGCATACAAGTCATTTCTTCTAAATAACTCCTTTTGGTCTATCAATAATCAGTAAATCACAGCACTAGGTAAGTTTTTATGCTGACTCAGGCAGTGTAATAATTCTTTCATGACAAAAAAATAGATTTGATAGTGTGTTGGGTTGATGGCAGCAAGGTCAACTGAATTAAACTTGCTTCCCTTTCTTAGTAATCAACTTTATTATTCAGGTTTGTCATGACCTTAAAAGATTTAAAGAATTTTAATTGTTTATTGTTTAGATAAAGAGACTTTATCTTACCTCATTTGCCAAAAAATGTTTCAGGAAAACACTAATGTCATGGTGATAATCTAAGTGACTTTATTCATTTTAAAATGTTTTAACATAATTACAGATGCCTTTTTAAATCTCCAAATGTTCTTAGCTCCAACATTCTCCCCTCACTATCTCTGCAAAATTGCATTACCTGTTCAGATTGCTCTATGACCATGTGTATGACTTCTCATTTTGCCTCTGAGAGATTACTATTGTAGTTCTCAGAGCTTGCTTGCGTGCTTGCTTTATTCCTTCACTACTTTATAAAATTGCTTGATCTTTAAAACAGATTTATTTTTCTCATTATACTATCCCAAATACTGGGTTCAGATAACAACATACAGAAAATGTTCGGTGAAATATACATCAAATGAAGTCCATAAGCTGAGGATTGTGGGGCCAAAAGAAGACAAGAACAGGAGTCCAGTTTCAGTAAATTCTCAAACTGCTATAGGGACAGGCATGTAAGTAAGAGTTGATGCATTTTTTTACTTCTTGTGTATTAATAAATAAAAAATGAGAATTATAATGACTGCTCATGAAATACATGACATATAGAAACAAAGGAGGTATGCTGAATTCTATTTTAGTTAACAGATAAAGAAAGTCATTTGAAAGAAATAAATTTAAGCAAGAACACAAAGAAAGAAAATGAAAGAGCTTTATAAAGATAATGGATGTAAACCAGGCAGTGGTGGAACATGTCTTTAATCCCAGCACGTGGGAGGCAGAGGCACACGGATTTCTGAGTTTGAGTCCAGCCTGATCTACAGAGTGAGTTCCAGGACAGCCAGGACTATACAGAGTAATCCTGCCCCCCACCACCAAAAAAAAAAAAAATCAAAAAAAAAAAAAAAGATAATGGATACACCTAAGCTTGTGTGAATGAAACAGAATAAGATGTCCAGAGTGGATTGAGGAATAAATATGTTGGAGTGACTGCCAATGATCAAGATGTCAACCTCCCTGGAGTGGGATGAACTGGAGAGTGACTGGGATGCTTAATTTTGGTTGTAAATGTGACTGTGAAGCAACTGAGGGATTCCAAAGCCCAGCTCTGAGTGTGACTATGGGAAGTTTCCCCCTCAAAAGATTAATCAAGTAGAAAAGACATTCTCTGAATGGGAGTGATATCAACCATTGGCTGGATATCAGGATAGACTGAAAGTAGAAAAAAATGACCTGCTACCCAGACATTCCCTCTTCTTTCTGTCTCTTGAGATGAAGTTCTCTGCCTCCTTTTGTCTTTTGCCATAGCATTGTAGAACCTAATAAAATGTGAACTAAACTAATCCTTTGCTCTTATGGTGTCTGAATCAGGTATTTTATTGCAGCAATGAAAACTGTGGCTAACACAATAATAGATCCCAGGAATTGTCAGTTAATTGGAGGACTTTACACAGGGTAGTATGGAAAACTGAATTTAGACAGACATAATAATATCAAGTGCTCAAATGGATGGATCTGATGAGGATTGATAAGAAGAGGTGATATGGAAATGAAAGCTAATCTTGGGTAGAAGTGGGGTCACTGAAGATAGAAGATGTGATGATACTAAGTTTGTAATGGGAGGAAATGTTGTCTATACTTATAAAATGACTTCTTGTTGAGTACAAATGAAAATCAAGTCCAAAAGAGGACTCAGGAAGTACAAACTAATCATTGGTGAATAAACAGTTAAGGCTCTGGCCATAGAGAAGCATATCTAATGCTCAGTTTGGGATATTAATAGAAATGTTGAAGAAAATCAGTTAATTTTATCAAAAGTATGTAATTATATTTTCTTTGTCCACAAAATATATTGAGTAGTTAATATAACCAGTTCTAGCTTTGTTTGTTTTGTTTTTTAATGAAGAAAACTACAAAGACTTGATTAAATCATGATTTGTACTGAAGCATTCAGACCCCAAACCAATTCTAGAATGGCATATTTCATTATGATTGCTGAATGATTTTGTGACTGTAGGCTAAAGCTATTGAGCATAGACTGTTTGTCCTTTAATTCTGCAGCTGTTAGCAAGTTCAGAAAATCAAAACTACTGTCTACCTTTGTCTTTATCCCTATTAATTTTAATTTCACAAAAAAAAGTGAGAGAAAAATTCTAAATCACTGGATTCCCCCGTACACAGTTTCATCATCTGCCTCGATAGGGCTTGAAATGTATTGTTCCTTGTGAACTAAGTCCATGAAGGTGCTTCTGATTGTCTCTTTCAATGCCTTTGAACTCATGACCTCTAGCAATAGCATGATTATTCACAGAGTAGATGAACTCTCCTTCCTCTCAGCATTTATTATATTGTTTCTAAAATATTGGTGTTTCTACTGTATCCATATTTAATGTGATAAGAATCGGTTTGAGATGACAGAGTTAGAAAATGATTCATTATCTGAGTATGATAAAAAGTGATAATGTATGTAAAATGCTTTTAGAATGTTAAATTTCAATAGATTTAATGGTAACATGCTGTAATTCTCAAATAGATGGTAGTAAAATAATTTATTCTAATAGTTCTACCAATCACAGTTGTGGGGCACAGGTGAGCAACCTTGAAAAGGTTTAATGAAAATTTTAGGATTCATTCTGATATACAGGAAGCTCTAGGCCAGGGGGTATCTAGGGAGATTTAAGAAGGACACCCTCCCCCCACACACACATACATGGGGGGGAAGAGAAAGGGAGAGGGAGAGAGAGGGAGAGAGGGGGAGAGAGAGAGGAGAAAGGAGAGAGATGAGAAACTGGAGTATGAATAGACAGAATATCCCAAGGATAGATACCTCAAACTTGCTGATGCTTACTCAGCACTATAATTCAAGTCATGATGTACACTTGAATGGCCAGGTCAGTTCAACTATTACTTCTCATTTCAGGGATACATATGAATGTTAAGCCAACTCTTGAATTATTTCCAGAAATTACGCTATGATATTTTCTATCAGTGTATATGATAGACTTTCTAACTGGTTTATGGCTTCTATAACTGTTCCTATTTGTATTCCTGCTCTTGCCTTTACTTTGCTTTGTTCTTTAAGGTATGGATTCTCACTAATCTGGCAATGATGTAAACATATGGATAGATGGGTGGATACATTTACATATGAAAATAAAGTTATTTATAACCTGTCAAAATGAGTTCTAATATAATTTTTATTTATTGGATAAAATATTTCTTATTTTTAGCTAAGACATTGCATTTTCTTTAAAGTTTACACCAACTTGAAAGTGTAAAAGAAGTCTATTTGTGTTCCTTGCTGCATGGAGTAGAGTACCCTAAAAACATTAACTGTGTCTCCATAAACCACCTGAATGTTAGTTAGATTCATGCCCATTTATATTCTTTTCTCTGCTTCATGACAGTTTCTAGTCCTAATGACCTTTTTCCCTTTCTGTGGACATTGATACTGGGTAATGTAGTATTACTATTTTAATACATCCCTACATTAGTCTCCTTTTGACCTCAATGGTTTATGTTCCTCAATGAAAGATACACACACACACACACACACACACACACACACACTTTATATTTTAGTATGCTTTATGCAGCACAATAGCTGGGCAACTGCCTAAACTCCATGCTGTTAGAATCTACTTCCCATCTATAATTCTGAGTTGCTACTTACTAATTTCTGTGTTCCATCTTGGCTGCTCTTATCCCTCTGGGCCTATTTCTCTTGGACCCTTTACATAGTGGCTCTGCTTCTCCCTACTACATAATCCTCAGACTTGGTATCTCTTCTTCTTCCTCCTCATCTCCCCAATCCCAGGAATTCTAAATCTAAACCTCTGTCTTTCCTCCCTAGCTGTCTTTCCTCCTGCTGGCATGTTTATTTACTAATCATAATTATCTAGGGGAGGTTTCCAGAAGCTACATGCAGACACTTTCATGAAAATCATTTGGGGGTGGAGGGCGCAATTTGCATTAGAATAAAAGCAGCTACTGTAGAGGCAAAGAATTAGGTAGACATGTTTCTTTAGAGGGTGTGCTAGGGTTGGGGGTTGAAGTTCCTATTAAGACTGGGGTTTTTGTTCTATTTCTCCCCCTCTTCATTGAGTTTACATTGAAAATCAGATAAATGTATTGGATGAACTCTACTCAATTGCATACTCTTTGATTTAACTAATTTTCTTTAAGAATTTCTCCATGAAGAAAATATATTTTCTTTTTTCTCAAAACTCAATATGATTGGTTGATACTCACTTGTTTTATATATTTTAAGCATTTTGAAAGTTTCTCTTCTTTGATACAAAGGCTTTTGGAGCCTAGATTTGTGAGGTAGGCTAGAATAGACTTGAATTGGAGTGATTTTTCTGTCTCTGCCTACTGAGTGTTGTGATTACAGGTATACATCATTATATCAGTTTAAGTTACGAATGGAATATTTTCCTCATTTCCTTCTATAAGTTCATCATTGGGGAATAAGTAAGCCCATTTCATAATAAGTATGAAATACTGTTTGTTTTGCATAGTGCTACTTGATGAAATGTTTTGTCAGGAATGAAAAATCTTATAGTGAAGAATTTAGAGTCATTTTAGAAGAGGGTACTATAGTATATTCTACAAGTTTGTCTGATATTTTGTATTATTTATTTCAACTTACTCCTTCTTTTATTATTATAGCACTATATTGAATAGCAGCAGTGAGTAGACCTTCTTGTCTCATTCATAAATTCAATTTTTCCAAGTATAATGCTGACTATAGGATTTTCATAAGTAATATTATATTATGGTAGTACCTTTTTATATCTAATTCCTACTGTTCTTCTGTCATGAAAGAGTGCTTAATTCTGTTGATGGATTTTTCTGCATCTGTGAAAAGGATTATGTGTTTGCCCTTGATTCTATTTATGATATCTTTTATATTTCATTATTTGCTTTTTGTCCTACTTTTGCTTTCTATTTCTGTGATAGGCACCATGACCAAAAGCAACATGGGAAAGAAATAGTTTATTTTATTTGTATTTGGTTGTACCATAGTTCGTCACAGAGAGGAGTCATAGCAGGAACTTAAGCAGAGGTAGAGGCAGGAAGTGTGCATGAAAGTTGTTTACTAAATTGCTCACAGACTCATTGACATCCAGCGTGTGTGTGTGTGTGTGTGTGTGTGTGTGTGTGTGTGTGTACTTATTTTGTTGAGTAATATTAAGTCTATGATGATCAAAGATATTTTCTATAGTCTTTTTCTTGTGCATTCGGGATCAATTTTAGAATTTGCTAGAAAGCCTCCCTTGTTATTATATTTCACTGAATCACCTGACACTATTATTGAGATCTTTATTCATCAGTAAATGGACCTGGTCATGGGTTTTTCATTGTTGAGTGACTTTTTATTGTATCCAATTCATTATATGGATATTTATCTCATATTTGTTCAATTTTTGTAGAAGAGATGCTTAAATTTGTATCAAGTTCTTTTATATTTCTATTAAATTTATTTTTTCTCTTTACAGCCTAATATCAGCACTCAGTCTCCTACCAGTATCCCCTCACACAAGTCTTCCCCCCAATTTCATCTTCCCCTTCTCAAAAGAGAAGCCCCCACTCAGTGTTTCTACTTCTCACCCCACACTAACAGAGATCATTTGCTGCAGTAATAGTTTCATCCTTTCCCACTGACATCAGAAAATTCTGTCCATTTAGGGGTACAAGATCTACAGGCAGGCAGGGAGCAGGCTCAGGTACAATCCCTGCTCCAGTTATTGGGGAACGTACATAAAGACCAAGCTGCTCATTGTTAATAGTGTCAAGGATTGGTCCTTGCCCGTGAGATAGATCATTTTGGGCGCAGTCATTGACTGACAGTTCCCTCAATCTCTGTTCTATCTTTTTCTCTGCACATTTTGTAGGCAGGATACATTTTGGGTAAAAGGCTTTTTGGGTGAGTTGTTGTCCTATCCTTCCACTGGGAATCCTTCCTGGCTACAGGAAGTGGCCATATCAGGATCCATATCTCCCATTTTTAGAAACTTCAACTAGAGCTGCATAGACCCTCTGGGGCCTCTTTCATTCCCAGCCTTTTTATCACTATGTAGAGGAGGGCTACATATTTACAGCAGTAAATCCCTACATATTTAGGGCTTTACTGTTGTAAACAGACTCCATGACCAAGGCCACCACATAAAGAACAACATTTAATTGGAGCTGGCTTTCAGCTTCAATTTGGTATTTACCCACTTTGCTGAAGGTATTTATCAACTATAAGAAGATCAAGAATTGACAAATGGGACCTCATACAATTACAGTTTCTGTAAGACAAAGGACACTGTCAAAAGGACAAAATGTCACCCAACAAATTGGGAAAAGATTTTCACCAACCCTACATCTAATAGACGGCTAATATCCAATATATACAAAGAACTCAAGAAGTTAGATCCCAGGGAACCAAATAACCATATTAAAAAATGGAGTACAGATATAAACAAAGAATTTTCACCTGAAGAAATTTGGATGCCCAAGAAGCATCTTAAGAAATGCTCAACACCATTAGTCATTAGCGAAATGCAAATCAAAACAATCCTGAGTTTTCACCTCATACCAGTCAGAATCGATAAGGTTAAAAAGTCAGGAGACAGCAGGTGTTGATAAGGATGTGGAAAAAGAGGAACACTCCTCCACTGCTGGTGGGGTTATGAGATGGTACAACCACTTTGGAAGTCAGTCTGGTAGTTCCTCAGAAAATTGGACATGGCACTTCTGGAGCACCCTGCTATACCTCTACTGGGCATATACCCAAAGAATTCCCCGGCATGCAATAAGGGCACATACTCCACAATGTTCATAGCAGCCTTATTTATAATAGCCAGAAGCTGGAAAGAACCCAGATGACCCTCAATGGAGGAATGGATACAGACAATATGATATATTTACACAATGGAATACTACTCAGCAATTAAAAACAATGAATTCATGAAATTTTTAGGCAAATGGTTGGATCTGGAAAATATCACCCTAAGTGAGGTAATCCAATTACAAAAGAATACATATGTAATGCAATCTCTGATAAGTGGATATTAATTAGCCCAGAAGCTCTGAATACCCAAGGCACAATTAGCATAACAAATGACTCCCATGAAGAAGTAAGGAGAGCATCCTCAACCTGGAAAGGCTTGATCTAGCATTGGAAGGGAGTATCAGGTCAGAGAAAAAGGAGAGAGGTGATTGGAGAATGGGTAGAGAGAAGAAGGTTCATGTGACATATGGGGAGGGCGGAACTGGGAAAGGGGAAATCATTTGGAATGTAAACAAAGAATATAGAAAAAAAGAATTCTCTGGTAGGAGTTTTGGGGTTGCTTATATAAACATCTGCAAATAGTTAAACTTAGACTTCTTTTTTGATTGGTATTTCCTTGATCTCCTGTAGTTGTGTTTTTACACTAACTAGAACTTCAAGTACAATATTGAATAGATAGATATCGGGAGATTGGATAGTCTTGAAGATGCTCTAAGTTTCTCTACATTTAATTTCATATTGGCTACTAGCTTGCTGTATATTGTCTTTATTGTGCTTAGTTATGTACCATTTAGGCCTGTTCTTTTGAAGATTTTTATCATGAAGTGGTGATAGATTTTATCAAATGTTCTTTTCTGCATCAAGTGACATGATCATGTGTTTTTTCTTTCATTAGTTTATATGGTAGATTATATTGATGGATTTACATATATGGAACCACCCCTGCATCACTGGGATGAAGCCTACTTAGTCATGGTACATGATTTCTTTGATATTGTTTTAGGGCTTTACTGCTGTAAACAGACTCCATGCCCAAGATCACCACATAAAGGACAACATTTAATTGGAGCTAGTTTTCAGGTTCAAAGTTTCAGTCTATTATCATCAACATGGGAGCGTGGTAGCATTCAGGCAGGCATGGCACAGGAGTAGCTGAGAGTTCTATATCTTCATCCAAAGTAAGCCAAGGAGTAGACTGTCTTGTCAGTTGCTAGAGGAGGGTTTTGAAGCCAGGCATCATAATAACACAGGGTCACACCTATACCAGCAAGGCCACAACTCCTAATGGTGCCACTCCCTGGGACAACCATATTCAAACTACCACAGATTTGATCTTGGCTTCAGCTTGAGAATATTTTAGTTATTCAGTAGTTTTACATCAATCCACAAGGAATATTGGTCTGAAATTCTCTGTCTTTGTTGAGTTTGTGTGGTTTAGGTATCAGGGTGACTGTGGCCTCATAGAATGATTTTGATAGTGTTCCCTTTGTTTCTGTTTTGTAGAATACTTTGAGGAATAGTGGTGTAAGCTCTTCTTTGAGACTCTGGTAGAATTCTGTGATAAAATCATTGTCCCAGGGAATTCAAAGCAATATACAGATTCAATGCAATACCCATCAAAATCCCAACTCAATTCTTCACAGAGTTAGAAAGAGCAATTTTTAAATTCATCTGGAACAACAAAAAACCCAGGATAGCTAAAACTATTCTCAGCAACAAAAGAAAATCTGGGGGAATCAGTATCCCTGACCTCAAGCAATACTACAGAGCAATAGTGTTAAAAACTGCATGGTATTGGTACAGTGACAGGCAGGAGGATCAATGGAACAGGATTGAAGATCCGGAAATGAACCCACACACCTATGGCCACTTGATCCTCGACAAAGAGGCTGAAAACATCCAATGGAAAAAAGATAGCCTTTTCAACAAATGGTGCTGGTTCAACTGGAGGTCAGCATGCAGAAGAATGTGAATTGATCCATCCTTGTCTCCTTGTACTAAGCTCAAATCCAAATGGATCAAGGACCTCCACATAAAGCCAGACACTCTGAAGCTAATAGAAAAGAAACTGGGGAAGACCCTTGAGGACATCGGTACAGGGAGAAAGTTTCTGAACAGAACACCAATAGCGTATGCTCTAAGAGCAAGAATTGACAAATGGGACCTCATAAAATTACAAAGTTTCTGTAAGGCAAAGGACACCATCAAGAGGACAAATCGGCAACCAACAAATTGGGAAAAGATCTTCACCAATCCTACATCAGATAGAGGGCTAATATCCAATATATATAAAGAACTCAAGAAGTTAGACTCCAGAAATCCGAACAACCCTATTAAAAAATGGTGTACAGAGTTAAACAAAGAATTCTAACCTGAAGAACTTCGGATGGCGGAGAAGCATCTTAAAAAATGCTCAACTGCATTAGTCATTAGAGAAATGCAAATCAAAACAACCCTAAGATTTCATCTTACACCAGTCAGAATGGCTAAGATTAAAAATTCAGGAGACAGCAAGTGTTGGAGAGGGTGTGGAGAAAGAGGAACACTCCTCCACTGCTGGTGGGGTTGCAAATTGGTACAACCACTCTGGAAATCAGTCTGGCGGTTCCTCCGAAAACTGGGCACCTCACTTCCAGATGATCCTGCTATACCACTCCTGGGCATATACCCAGAGGATTCCCCACCATGTAATAAGGATACATGCTCTACTATGTTCATAGCAGCCCTATTTATAATTGCCAGATGCTGGAAAGAACCCAGGTATCCCTCAACAGAAGAGTGGATGCAAAAAATGTGGTATATCTACACAATGGAGTACTATTCAGCCATTAGAAACAATGAATTCATGAAATTTTTAGGCAAATGGATGGAGCTAGAGAACATCATACTAAGTGAGGTAACCCAGACTCAAAAGGTGAATCATGGTATGCACTCACTAATAAGTGGATATTAACCTAGAAAACTGAAATACCCAAAACATAATCCACACATCAAATGAGGTACAAGAAGAAAGGAGGAGTGGCCCCTGGTTCTGGAAAGACTCAGTGAAACAGTATTTGGCAAAACCAGAACGGGGAAGTGGGAAGGGGTGGGTGGGAGGACAGGGGAAGAGAAGGGGGCTTACGGGACTTTCGGGGAGTTGGGGGGGCTAGAAAAGGGGAAATCATTTGAAATGTAAATAAAAATTATATCGAATAAAAAATATATTTAAAAAAAGACTTTTAATGACTGTTTCTATTTTCTTAGGGGTTATAGGAATTTTTAGATGCTTTACTTGCTCTTTATTTAGGTTTGGTAATTAAATCTTTCTAAGAAATGATCCATTTCATTTAGATTTTTCAATTTTGTGGAGTATGTGCTTTTGAAGAAATATTTTGTGATCCATTGGATTTCCTCAGTGTCCCTTGTTATGTCTCACTTTTTAATTTTGATTTTGTTGATTTGGATTCAGTCTCTTTGCTTTTTGGTTAGTTCGTCTGTTTATCTTATCAATTTTCTCAAAGAACAAGCTCTTGGTTTTATTGATCCTTTATATTGTTCTCTTTGCTTCTAATTGATTACCTGAGTCCTGAGCTCATGTCCTGCCATCCTACTGAATATTTATGCTTCTTTTTTTCTAGAGCCTTGCAATATATTTTTAATTCATTAGTCAGAGAATGCTCTAATTTCTATATGACAGGACTTGGCACTAAGAACTTTCCTCTTAGCACTGAGTTCATAATGTCCCATAACTTTTGGTATGTTGTGCCTTCATTTGCATTGAATTCTAGAAAGTCTTTTCTTCCTTCCTTCCTTCCTTCCTTCCTTCCTTCCTTCCTTCTTTCCTTCCTTCCTTCCTTCCTTCCTTCCTTTCTCTTTCTTTCTTTCCTTCTTCCTTTCTTCCTTTCTTCCTTTTTCCCTCCCTTCCATCCTCGCTTCCTCCTTCCTTCCTTCTTTCTTTCTATTCTTTCTTTTATTCTTCCTTCCTTCCTTCCTTTCTTCCTTCCTTCATTTCTTCATTTCTTCCTTTCTTTCTTCCCTGACCTAGTGATTATTAAGCAGAGTTGTAGTTATTTAGTTTCCATGAATATACAGGCTTTCTGTTGTTTCTGTAGATGTTGAAGTCAAGCTTTAAGCCATGGTGATCTGATAAGATGTGCAGGGTTATTTCAGTCTTCTTGTATCTGTTGAGGTTTGCTTTGTGACAGATTATATGACCAACTTTGGAGAAGGTTCTGCGAGGTGCCGAGAAGATGCTGTTTTGTGTTTAGATGACATGTTCTGTAGATATCTGCTGGTATATTTGAATGATAACTTCTGTTAGATTCATTATTTCTCTTTTTATTTTCTATCTCATTGACCTGCCCATTGGTGAGAGTGGGTTATTGATGTCTCCTACTATGTAATGTGAGGGGTTTGGTGTGTGTTTAAGCATTAATAGTGTTTCTTTTAAGAATGTGTGTGGCCTTGTTTATAGGGCATAGATGTTCAGAACTGAGGTATTCTCTTGGTGAATTTTAATTTGATGAATATGGAGTATCCTTGTCTTTTTTGTTTATTTTTCTTGGAAAATCTACTTTATTAAATGTTAGAATGGCTACTTCATCTTCTTTCTTGGGTTTGTTTACTTGGAAATTTATTTTCTAGCCCTTTATGCTGAGATAATAACTATAGACATTGCTGAGATATGTTTCTTCTATACAGTACAATAATGGGTACTGTTTACACATCCAATCCATTTGCCTGCATCTTTTTATGGGGAAATTGAGTCCATTGATATTGAGAGATATTAATGACCAATAATTGTTGCTTTCTGTTATTTTAATGTTGTTGGTGGTTGTGTTTATACTTCTTTTCTATTAGCTGCAGTACTGTAAAATTATTTATTTCTTGTCATTTCTTGACTACAAATAGCCTCATTAGGTTAAAGTTTTCCTTAGTACCCTTTGGAGGGCTGGGTTAGTGGAAAGGTAGTCTTTGAATTTGGTTTTGTCATAGACTATCTTGTTTTCTCTTATGGTAATGGGAAGTTTTTCTGTGTACAGTAGTCTGGGCTGACATCTGTGTATTTTCTAGGGTCCTCTCGCTTTTAGAGTCTCAGATGAGCAATTGGATGTAACTATATCTTTATGTGTTACTTGGTTGTTTTTCCTTGCTGCTTTTAAACTTCTTTCTTTGTCCTGTATATTCAGTGTTTTGATTATTATGTTGCAGGAAGATTTTCTTTTCTGGTCCAATGTGTTTGGTGTTCTATAAGTTTCTTGTACCTATACAAACATCTCTTTTTTGAGCTTAGGGAAATTTTCTTTTATGATATTTTTGAAGATATGGGCCTTTGAGTTGGAAACCTCCTCCTCCTCTTTCTTGTTCTGTTGGCATTTCTATTATTCTTATGTTTTTTTTTTTTTCATTGTGTCCCAATTTTCCTGGATATGTTGTGCCATGGAGTTTTCAGATTTTTTGCATTTTTTGACTGGTATTTTGATTTCTTCTATCTTATCTTTTATACCTTAGATTCTTTCTTTATCTCCTGTATTCTGTTGGTGACTCTTATGTCTGTAGTTCCTGTCTTCTTCTACAGGTTTTCTAAGTCTCTCCCGGATTGCCTCAGTTTGTGTTTTTTCAATTGTTTCAATTTCCCTTTTGGGGTCCTAGACATTTTTTTTCTTATTGTTCATACATTTGAGTGTATTTTTCTGTATTTCTTTATATTTATTTGCTTCCTCTTTTAATGCCTCTACCTGCTTGAATATATTTTCCTGTATTTCCTTAAGCAATTTATTCATCCCTTCTTAAAGGCCTCTATCATCTTTATAAGATTAGATTTAATATTCTTTTCTTGTGTTATAGTTTCATCTGGAGCCCAGGGTTTGTGGTAGCAGAAGAGCTGAGCTCTGGTGGTGCCATATTGATTTGGGACTTGTTGAATGTATTCTTACAAGGTTTTCCCTCATGTTGGCTGGATAGTTCCAATGGCAGCAGGTATATTTCAAAATATGGGAGGAGCTGTGGGTCAGAAAATTGTGGTCAGGGTACCCGACTTTTTTTTTCAGTGCCTCAGGCAGCCCCCATAACACAATATGCTGTATTGAAGATAGACCCTTCTCTGCATGCTATGCACCTGTCGGACAGAGCCGGGGTGATCAACAGATTTAACTCTGCAGGCTATCCCAGGCAAACCAGCTGGGATTGAAGGCAGAGCAACTACAATTGGTGATATGTTAGGGTGCCAAGCTAGTTAGTTTGGGGTCCCCTAAAACTTTCCATCAGAAGGAAGAATGCTCTTAGTTTCTCCCCAAGACTCCTCTGGACCAAGGAACAAGGCCAGAGCTAAACCATGTGTACATCTGTCACCTATATAGGCTATGCCAGGCAGGCTTTCATATTCCATAACTTTTGTGGTATAATTTTACAAAACTTCTCTAATATCCTGCTAGATTCTGTGGTATTTGTTCTTATACAACTTACTTAATCTTTTTCATTAGTTTGGTAAGCATTTGTCAATGTTATTAATCTTTTCAACAATTCAACTCATTCTTTCATTGATGCTGTATATTTTTTAAACCTCTTTTAATTTCTGTTTGGTGCCTTGTTATTTCTTTTCATTCACTGTTTTGTATTGATATTGCTTTGCTAAACTGTGACACACAGTGCTAAGTTTCTTCAGATTTCTTGGGCATTCCATATAGCCATTAATATTGTGATTATAGCATTTCCTTTTAGAATGGCCATTAGTACATCCCAGTTTTTCTTTCCATCTTCATTTCTTTTCAAAAATGCTTTAATTTTGCTGTAATTTTTAACGTATCTTTTAAAAGTACATTGTATAGTATCTAGGTATTCACTAGGTTTCTAGTGACACTCTAGAAACTATTTTCCAGCATAGTTGTTTGTTCTTTTTCATTTATTCACAGAAAAAAAAGGAATATAGCCAATAAACTTTAAAACTGAATATAGTTTTCCTCCCTTTAATTGGCAGTATGTACATGTATCTACCTTCCTGGAAGTTATATTTCTTTAAAAAAGCATATATCTTTTGAATCCAGTGGTCCAGTCTTTATCTTTAATGGAGCATTAAAACCCCCTAAATTGTTTGAGTAGTGATTGAAAATTATACACCAACTCCATTGATATTTTTGCCCATCCCATTATTGATTCTTTCCTATATTTCCTTTGCTTATCTTATGCTGCAATTCTATTTCATTCTTTTTGCATTTTTGTTTCTTTGTGGAAAAGATTCTGCTGACCATTTGGCAGTGCTGTGTTAATACTCATGCACTCCTTTACTTGGTATCCATCTAGAAAGTTCTTTGCTTACCTTTCAATTTAGAATGATAAATGTGCTGAATTTAACAGTACACATTGATATTTATCTCCTCTTCAATAATGAAGATTTGTCATCCAGTGATCTCCAGATGTTCACAGCTTCCTCTTAGAAATGTTTTCTTGATGGTTTATATATGAGTTGGCAATTCTCACAGCTTCTGTTATTTTTTGTTATATATGCTCAGCATCTTTGGTATTCCTTGGTATGTGATTTTCTGGTCTTTCCAAATGCCTTCTTGACAAGCAGTACATATATTTCCCAACATTGGGAAATGATGTTTTCACTATTTTCTCTCTTCCTTTGCTCTGTGCCCCAGCCTTCTATCTCAATTCCATGTTTACTAGTAGTCTGGTTAATGACTTGTGTGAGTTATTTCTCCCCTACTTTATGTTAAGGACTCACTAAAATTTGAGTGTGGCTTGACTATGCAGAAAGGAAGTTATAATTTTTGTTGTATTACTTTGAAATATGTCTTAGAAGCAGAACATCTACACAATATGCTTGGAACATTGTGTGTATGCCAATCCAGAGAAAAGAGAAGAAAAATAGCCAAAAAAGCAAGAAAGGGTAATTACACAGATGCAGAAATGCAGGAAAAACTAAACATGTCCTAAAGCATCAATAGCTATGAAGAGTGCTAGAAGTCAGTTCAATTGTTATGAAAAGACAAGAAGGTAATACTTATAAAAGGAAGGATTTAATTGGAGGATTGTTTATGGTTTTAAAGGGTTAGACCATAGTCATCATGGCAGGAAGTATACAGGCATGGAGCAGTAGATAAAAGCTTTACATACTGCAGCAGCAGGGAGGAAGAGAGGGTAGGAAGGACAGAGAGAGAGAGAGAGAGAGAGAGAGAGAGAGAGAGAGAGAGAGAGAGAGAGAGAGAGAGAGAGAGAGAGAGAGAACATGGGTTTTTGAAACCTCAATGTCCGCCATGGGTGCTAAATGTTCTCCAGCAAAGCCCTGCTTTCTCCAACAAGGCCACACCTTCTCCAAAAAGGGTGTGCCTCCTAGTGCTTGCCAGCCAACCCATTAATTGGGGTATAAACATGAAAATAGATCAGACTGTATAGTCCACTCTTATTAAAACCACCATATCTCTATGTTTGGACCCCATAGGCCTGTAGCCATATCATAATAAAAATGTATTCAGTAAAAATTCAAAGGTAATAATTATCTTTCCGACTTAAGACTGCTTAAAAAGGCCAATGTCAATATTGCTCTGTAGTACAGCTTGAAGTCAGGGATGGTGATTACCCCCCAGAACTTCTTTTATTGTTGAGAATTGTTTTTGCTATCCTGGGTTGTTGTTTTTTTTTGTTTTGTTTTGTTTTGTTTTGTTTTTTTCTATATGAAGTTGAGAATTAACTCTTTCCATGGCTGTGAAGAATTAGGTTGGAATTTTTATGAGGATTACATTTAATCTGTAGATTGCTTTGGTTGGGTGGCCATTTTTACTATGTGTATCCTACCAATCCATAAGCATGGAAGATCTTTCCAACTTCTGAAGCCTCCTTCTATTTCTTTCTTCAGAAACTTTAATTTCTTGCCAGGTAGGTCATTCAATTCTTTGCTTAGAGTTACACCAATATATTTTTTATTATATGTGACTCTTGTGAAGGGTGTTGCTTCTATATTTTCTTTCTCAGCCCATATATCATTTGTATAAAGGAACCCTTCTGATTTGCTTGAGTTAATTTTATATCCAGCCATTTTTCTGAAGTTGTTTATCAGCTGTAGAATTTCTCTGGTAGAATTTTTGGTCACTTATGTATACTATTATATCATTCTTTTTTTTTTTTTATTCGATATAATTTATTTACATTTCAAATGATTTCCCCTTTTCTAGCCCCCCCACTCCCCGAAAGTCCCGCAAGCCCCCTTCTCTTCCCCTGTCCTCCCACCCACCCCTTCCCACTTCCCCGTTCTGGTTTTGCTGAATACTGTTTCACTGAGTCTTTCCAGAACCAGGGGCCACTCCTCCTTTCTTCTTGTACCTCATTTGATGTGTGGATTATGTTTTGGGTATTCCAGTTTTCTAGGTTAATATCCACTTATTAGTGAGTGCATACCATGATTCACCTTTTGAGTCTGGGTTACCTCACTTAGTATGATATTCTCTAGCTCCATCCATTTGCCTAAGAATTTCATGAATTCATTGTTTCTAATGGCTGAATAGTACTCCATTGTGTAGATATACCACATTTTTTGCATCCACTCTTCTGTTGAGGGATACCTGGGTTCTTTCCAGCATCTGGCAATTACAAATAGGGCTGCTATGAACATAGTAGAACATGTATCCTTATTACATGGTGGGGAGTCTTCTGGGTATATGCCCAGGAGTGGTATAGCAGGATCTTCTGGAAGTAAGGTGCCCAGTTTTCGGAGGAACCGCCAGACTGATTTCCAGAGTGGTTGTACTAATTTGCAACCCCACCAGCAGTGGAGGAGTGTTCCTCTTTCTCCACACCCTCTCCAACACCTGCTGTCTCCTGAATTTTTAATCTTAGCCATTCTGACTGGTGTAAGATGAAATCTTAGGGTTGTTTTGATTTGCATTTCCCTAATGACTAATGAAGTTGAGCATTTTTTAAGATGCTTCTCCACCATCCGAAGTTCTTCAGGTGAGAATTCTTTGTTTAACTCTGTACCCCATTTTTTAATAGGGTTGTTTGGTTTTCTGGAGTCTAACTTCCTGAGTTCTTTATATATATTGGATATTAGCCCTCTATCTGATGTAGGATTGGTGAAGATCTTTTCCCAATTTGTTGGTTGCCGATTTGTCCTCTTGATGGTGTCCTTTGCCTTACAGAAACTTTGTAATTTTATGAGGTCCCATTTGTCAATTCTTGCTCTTAGAGCATACGCTATTGGTGTTCTGTTCAGAAACTTTCTCCCTGTACCGATGTCCTCAAGGGTCTTCCCCAGTTTTTTTCTATTAGCTTCAGAGTGTCTGGCTTTATGTGGAGGTCCTTGATCCATTTGGATTTGAGCTTAGTACAAGGAGACAAGGATGGATCAATTCGCATTCTTCTGCATGCTGACCTCCAGTTGAACCAGCACCATTTGTTGAAAAGGCTATCTTTTTTCCATTGGATGTTTTCAGCCTCTTTGTCGAGGATCAAGTGGCCATAGGTGTGTGGGTTCATTTCTGGATCTTCAATCCTGTTCCATTGATCCTCCTCTCTGTCACTGTACCAATACCATGCAGTTTTTAACACTATTGCTCTGTAGTATTGCTTGAGGTCAGGGATACTGATTCCCCCAGATTTCCTTTTGTTGCTGAGAATAGTTTTAGCTATCCTGGGTTTTTTGTTGTTCCAGATGAATTTGATAATTGCTCTTTCTAGCTCTGTGAAGAATTGAGTTGGGATTTTGATGGGTATTGCATTGAATCTGTATAGTGCTTTAGGCAAAATGGCCATTTTAACTATATTGATTCTGCCGATCCATGAGCATGGGAGGTTTTCCCATTTTTTGAGGTCTTCTTCCATTTCCTTCTTCAGAGTCTTGAAGTTCTTGTCATACAGATCTTTCACATGTTTGGTAAGAGTCACCCCAAGATACTTTATACTGTTTGTGGCTATTGTGAAGGGGGTCATTTCCCTAATTTCTTTCTCAGCCTGCTTATCCTTTGAGTATAGGAAGGCCACTGATTTGCTTGAGTTGACTTTATAACCTGCCACTTTGCTGAAGTTGTTTATCAGCTGTAGGAGCTCTCTAGTGGAGTTCTTTGGGTCACTTAGGTAGACGATCATGTCGTCTGCAAATAATGATAGTTTGACTTCTTCCTTTCCAATTTGTATCCCTTTGACCTCCTTATGTTGTCGAATTGCCCGAGCTAGTACCTCAAGTACAATATTGAAAAGATAAGGAGAAAGGGGGCAGCCTTGTCTGGTCCCTGATTTCAGTGGGATTGCTTCAAGTTTCTCTCCATTTAGTTTGATGCTGGCTACCGGTTTGCTGTATATTGCTTTTACTATGTTTAGGTATGGGCCTTGAATTCCTGTTCTCTCCAAGACTTTAAGCATGAAGGGATGCTGAATTTTGTCAAATGCTTTTTCAGCATCCAATGAAATGACCATGTGGTTTTGTTCTTTGAGTTTGTTTATGTAGTGGATTGTATTGATGGATTTCCGTATATTGAACCAACCCTGCATTCCTGGGATAAAGCCTACTTGATCATGGTGGATGATCGTTTTGATGTGTTCTTGGATTCGGTTGGCAAGAATTTTATTGAGTATTTTTGCATCGATGTTCATAAGGGAAATTGGTCTGAAGTTCTCTTTCTTTGTTGGATCTTTGTGTGGCTTTGGTATCAGCGTAATTGTGGCTTCGTAGAAGGAATTGGGTAGTGTTCCTTCTGTTTCTATTTTGTGGAATAGTTTGAAGAGTATTGGTGTTAACTCTTCTTTGAAGGTCTGGTAGAATTCTGCACTGAAGCCATCTGGTCCTGTGCTTTTTTTGGTTGGAAGACTTTCTATGACTCCTTCTATTTCTTTAGGCATTATGGGACTGTTTAGATGGTCTAGTTGGTCCTGATTTAATTTTGGTATTTGGTATCTGTCAAGGAAATTGTCCATTTCCTCCAGATTCTCCAGTTGTGTTGAGTATAGGCTCTTGTAGTAGGATCTGATGATTTTTTGGATTTCCTCAGTTTCCGTTGTTATATCTCCCTTTTCATTTCTAAGTTTGTTAATTTGGATACTTTCTCTGTGCCCTTTGGTCATTCTGGCTAAGGGTTTATCTATCTTGTTGATTTTCTCGAAGAACCAGCTCCTGGTATTGTTGATTTTTTGTATGGTTCTCTTTGTTTCTACTTGATTGATTTCGGCCCTGAGTTTGATGATTTCCTGCCTTCTACTCCTCCTGGGCGAAATAGCTTCTTTTTGTTCCAGGGCTTTCAGGTGTGTCATTAAGCTGGTAATGTATGCTCTCTCCATTTTCTTTTTGGAGGCACTCAGGGCTATGAGTTTTCCTCTTAGCACTGCTTTCATTGTGTCCCATAGATTTGGGTATGTTGTGTTTTCATTTTCATTGTGTTCTAAAAAGTCTTTAATTTCTTTCTTTATTTCTTCCTTGACCAAGGTATCATTGAGTAGAGTATTGTTCAGTTTCCACGTGTATGTGGGCTTTCTGTTGTTTCTGTTGCTATTGAAGACCACTTTTACTCCATAGTGATCAGATAGGAGGCATGGGATTAGTTCGATCTTCTTATATTTGTTGAGGTCTGTCTTGTGACCAATTATATGGTCGATTTTGGAGAAGGTACCATGAGGTGCTGAGAAAAAGGTATATTCTTTTGTTTTAGGATAGAATGTTCTATATATATCTGTTAAATCTAATTGGTCCAAAGCTTCAATTAGTTTCATTGTGTCCCTGTTTAGTTTCTGTTTTCCTGATCGGTCCATTGAGGAAAGTGCAGTGTTGAAGTCACCCACAATTATTGTGTTAGGTGCAATGTGTGCTTTTAGTTTTAATAAAGTTTCTTTTACAAAAGAGGGTGCCCTTACATTTGGGGCATAGATGTTCAGGATTGTCAGTTCTTCTTTTTGTATTTTTCCTTTGACCAGCAAGAAGTGTCCCTCAGGGTCTCTTTTGATGACTTTGGGTTGAAAGTCAATTTTATCTGATATTAAAATGGCTACTCCAGCTTGTTTCCTGAGACCATTTGCTTGTAAAATTGTCTTCCAGCCTTTTACTCTAAGGTAGTGTTTGTCTTTGACCCTGAGGTGTGTTTCCTGTAAGCAGCAAAATGTAGGGTCCTGTTTACGTATCCATTCAGTTAGTCTGTGTCTTTTTATTGGGGCATTAAGTCCATTGATGTTAAGAGATATTAAGGAATAGTGATTGTTACTTCCTATCATTTTTGACGTTATTTTTTAAATTTGAATGCTTAACTTCTTTTGGGTTTGATGAAAGGTTACTATCTTGCTTTTTCCAGGGTGAAGTTTCCCTCCTTGTATTGGTGTTGTCCTCCTATTATCCTTTTTAGGGCCGGGTTTGTGGATAGATATTGGGTAAACTTGGTTTGGTCATGAAATATCTTAGTTTCTCCATCTATGGTGATTGAGAGTTTTGCTGGATATAGTAGTTTTGGTTGGCATTTGTGTTCTCTTAGAGTCTGCATGAGATCTGCCCAGGACCTTCTAGCCTTCATAGTCTCAGGTGAAAAGTCTGCTGTGATTCTGATAGGTCTTCCTTTATATGTTACTTGGCCTTTTTCTCTTACTGCCTTTAGTATTCTTTCTTTGTTTAGAACATTTGGTGTTTTGATTATTATGTGACGGGAAGTATTTCTGTTCTGGTCCAGTCTGTTTGGAGTTCTGTAGGCTTCTTGTATATTCATGGGCATCTCTCTCTTTAGGTTAGGGAAGTTTTCTTCCATAATTTTATTGAAGATATTTGCTGGCCCTTTAAGTTGTAAATCTTCACTCTCCTCTATGCCTATAATCCTTAGGTTTGGTCTTCTCATTGTGTCCTGGATTTCCTGGATATTTTGGGTTACAAGCTTTTTGCATTTTGCATTTTCTTTAACTGTTGAGTCCATGGTTTCTATGGAATCTTCAGCATCTGAGATTCTTTCTTCTATCTCTTGTATTCTGTTGTTGATATTTGTATCTCTGTCCCCTGATTTCTTCCCAAGGCTTTCTATCTCCAAAGTTGTCTCCCTTTGAGTTTTCTTAGTTGTTTCTACTTCTGATTTTAGATCCTGGATGGTTTTGCTTACCTCCTTCACTTGCATGTTTGTGTTTTCCTGTAATTCTTTAAGAGATTTTTGTGTTTTCTCTTTCATGAGCTCAGCCTGTTGACCAAAGTTCTCCTGTATTTCTTTAAGAGATTTTTGTGTTTCGTCTTTCATGACCTCAGCCTGTTGAGCAAAGTTCTCCTGTATTTCTTTAAGTGTTTTTTGCATTTCCTCCTTGTTGGCTTTTGTATTCTCCTGGATTTCTTTCAATGATTTTTGTGTTTCCCTTGCAAGGGCTTCTACCTTTTGATCCATTGTCTCCTGAATTTCTTTATGTATGACCTTCATGTGTTCCTGTACCAGCATCATGACCAGTGATTTTAAATCCAAATCTTGTTTTACTGGTGTGATGGGGTATCCAGGACATGTTGGTAGAGGAGAATTGGGTTCAGATGTTGCCATATTGCCTTGATTTCTGTTAGTGACGTTCCTGCGTTTGCCTTTTGCCATCTAGATCTCACTGGTGTTAGTTTATCTTGTCAGTGCTGGACTCACCAGTGCAAGCTGCCCCTTCCCAGTTGGCCTCTGGTGCACAGCTTACCTCCTGCACTGCTTGTAGACAGTGTGCTGCTGCCCAGGCTGTTCAGATCCCAAAGCAGGCACCCGAAGGCTCCCGCTGGGGCCCGCTGGATTCACTGGAGCACACTGACTTCTCCCAGCTGGCCACCCGAAAGCCCAGCTAGCCACTTGCAGGACTTGGAGATGTAATGCTGCCGCCCAGACTGATCTGGATCCGGAAGCGGAGAGAGTAGAGCTAAGGGCTTCTGCCTGAGGCCTTGCCCCAGATTGTGTCTGTGGAGCAGATGGAGCCCGTGTGCACTCCCAGGGAGTGCCGACGGTGTATGCTACTGTGACCTCCCCTGAGTTCCGCTCACTCCGCTGGGCAGCCGATCTGCCAACCGGGCTATCGCACACAAGGTTAGCCTGGCCGCCCAGTCCCTGAGTCCAGGCAAAAGCCTGGGAGGCCAAGGTCCGAGCAAAGTTCCCCTACGGCTTTGACTGTTAATTGGGTTTGCCAGGTGACTAGGATGGCGGGCGTGTGCGCCCGCGCTCCCTGAAAGCGCCGGGAGAGTCTGCTTTGCTAACAATCACCTGGGCGGGTTGACTCACAGATGGCCCACCAAGCCGCCCAGTTCTTGGGGTCAGTCCTGTGCCTTTTGGGGCCTGGACCCCCGCTTTGTTAGCCTTAGGCTATGCCTGTTACAGGTCTGCCCGCCTGAGCTCTCTGTCGTCCTGCAGGCAAAATGGCGGCGGCGCACTCGCAGGCCTGGGCAAAAAACCTCCTGGTTGGGTTGGCACCCCGATGGCCCCCCGACCCGCCCAGGGCCTGGGTGCAGGCCAACGCCCGTCGGGCTCAGACCACCGCGGTGTTGGCCTCGGATTATGTTTGTGTACCTCAGTCTGTCCGATTCCTGGAGTACGGAACCAAGATGGATCCTCCTCTCCTGACTGGTGGGAGGCCGAGTTCTGAAGTGGCCTCCGTGCAGGAAAGGCGCCACACAACTGCAGCTGCTTGCTGTCCGGCTGGTCAGCGAAGGTCAGTGGTCGTGGGCGCAGGGCCTAACTGGTCCCTGTGACGCCTTGGTTCCACTGTTGATGGCCCTTCAGCTGGAGCAGCCACTGCTGCCGCTGCTGCTGCCGCCGCCGCCGCCGCCGCCGCCGATCTCCCTATTATATCATTCTTAAATAGTGATACCTTAACTTATTCTTTTCCAAATTTTAGTCCCTTGATCTTCTTTTTGTTGTCTTATTCCTCAAGCTAGAACTTCTAGTAAAATATTAAATATATAGAGGGAGATGGGCATCTTTTTTTGTCCCAGATTTTACTGAGATTGCTTCAAGTATCTCTCCATTTAATTTGATATTAGCTCTTGGTTTGTTGTAAATTGCCTATATTATGCTTTGATATGGGCCTTGAATTCCTTATCTTTCTAATACTTTTAACATTCAGGGGTGTCATATTTTGTCAAAGGCTATTTCAACATCTAATGAGATGATCACGTGATTTTTTTTCTTTTTTTTGAGTTATTTTATATAGTGGATTAAGGTGATGGCTTTCTGTATAATGAATCATCCCTGCATCCCTGGAAGAAGCCTACTTGACCATATTGAATGATATTTTGTTGTGTTCTTGGATTCAGTTGTTTTCTTGGATTCAGTTGGCAAGAATTTTATTGAGTATTTTTGCATTGATATTTATAAGCAAAATTGGTCTGAAGTTCTCTTTCTCCTTTGGGTCTTTGTGTGATTTAGGTATCAGAGTAACTATGGGTTCACAGAATGAATTAGGTGCTGTTCCTTCTGTTTCAAATTTGTGGAATAGTTTGAAGGGTATTTGTATTACAGACAGGTCAATCAATATTGAAGACAGAATTGAAGACAGAAATATACCAGCATACCCATGAACACTTGATCTTTGACAAAGAAACCAAAACATCCAGTAGAATAAAAGAAAGCATCTTCAACAAATTGTGCTGGTCTAACTGGCAGTCTGCATGTAGAAGAATGCAAATTGTCCCATATTTATCTCCTTATTCAAAACTCAATTCCAAGTGGATCAAGGCCTTCCACATAAAACTAGATACACTGAAGAAAAATTGGGAAATAGCCTCAAAATCATTGGCACTAGAGAAAATTTCCTGAACAGAACACCAATGGCTCAAGCTCTAAGATCAATAACTTACAAATGGGACCTCATGAAACTGAAATCTTCAGTAAGGCAAAGGAAACTGTCATTAGAAAAAAAAGGCAACCTACAGATTGGCAACCCTAATCTACACTATCACTATATCCAGTTAGGGTTAATATCCAATATACAAAAAATTCAAGAATTTAGACTCCTTAACAAACAAATAACCAATTAAAAGTGGAGCACAGAGCTAAACTGAGAATCTTCAACAGAGAAATCTTGAATGGCTCAGAAGAATTCAAAGAAATGTTCAACACCTTTTATCATCAAGGAAATGCAAATCAATACAAACCTGAGATTACATCAACCAGAATGGCTAAGATCAAACCCTCAAGTGACAGTATGTGTGTTGAGGATGTGGAAAAACAGAACACTCCTCCATTGCTGGTGGAGTTCAAATTGGTACAACCAGTCTAGAAATCAATCTAGTGGTTCCTCAGAAAATTAGAAATAGTTCTATGTAAAGACCCAACTATAACACTTCTGGTAATATACCCAAAATATGATCCACCATACTACAAGGACACATGTAGCACTATTTGCATAACAGCCTTAGTTGTAATGATTAGAAACTGGAAATAACCTACCTGTCCTTCAACTGAAGAATGGATACCGAAAATGTGTTTCATTTTCCACAATCGAATTCTATTCATCTATTTAAAATGAGGACATAATGAAATTTTAAGGCAAATGGCTGGAACTATAAAATATTATCATGAATGAGGTACCCAGACCTCCCCCACACACAAACAAATGACATGCATGGTATATATTCACTGATAAGTAGATATTTGCCAAAATGTTTAGAATAACTATGATATAATTCACAGACTGTAGGAAGCTTCACAAGAAGAAGGGTCCAAGTATATATACATGAAACCCAATTAGAAGGGGAATTAAGGAATCAAGAAGAGCAGAGGAAGGGAGGAAACTGGATAGGAGAGGGGAGGAGGAGGAGTAAAGGAGCAGCAGGATCAGGTATGGGGAGAGACAGAAGGGACACTCAGAGGGCCAGGAGAATGAATTGAAATATGCAGCAGTGGGTGTTGAGGGGCAGGGGGAAATCTCTAGAAATTCCTAGAGACATGGGATATGAGAGACTCCCAGGACTCAATCAGGAAGACACTGGCTGAAATGACAAACAGTGGAGAGATAGAAGTGGAAGAGACCTGGTTGAGGTCTCTCAACTAGACATCCTAGTTGAGGCAGCGGGCCACCCATACATCTTACAAATTTTTAATCCAGAATTGTTCCTGTCTAAAGGAAATGCAAAGGCAAAAATGGAACATGGACTGAAAGGAAGGTAACCCAGTGACCGGCCCAACGTGGGATCCATCCCATGTACACATACCAAATCCTGACACTATTTCAGATCCTATATTGTGTGTACAGACAGGAGCTTGCCATGGTTGTCATCAGAGAGGCTATAGCAGCAGATGACTGAGACAAATGCAAATACTTACAGCCAACCATTAGATTGAGGTTGGGGACCAATATGGAAAAGTTAGAGGAAGGAATAAAGGAGCTAAAGGTAATTGCAACCCTATAAGAAGTGCAACAGTGTCAGCTAATGCAGATCCCTCAGAGCTCTCAGACACTAATCCAAAAATGAAGGAGCATACATGGTATGGTTCTTTGCCCAGGAATTTGATCTATCACGGGATTGCCTTTTATGACATTATTGGGTGAGGATGCTTAATCCAGTGGAAACTTGATGCCCCTGGGAAGAGGGATGCTGGTGTGGGTTAGGTGAAGTTGGGTGGGCAGGTGGAGGAGTACCCTCTCAGAGATAGGGGGAAGGGAGGATGGAGTAAAGACTTGGGGAGGAGAAACTGGGAAGGGGGACAACTTCTAGAATAGAAATAAATAATTTAATAAAGATTTTTACAGCCATTAATATAAAATTAAAATTTGAAAATATTAATGTGAAGTAACCATTTTTATACCTGCCTCCTTGTTCAATTGAGAAACATAAGCACCACTACCTTGTTCATTCTGACTAAACTGTAAAATCCCATCTCCCTGCTCCCATCATCTTTATGGTCCCCCTGGAGATAAAAGGCATTGAAGTCTTCTGAGGTGCCTATGGTTCTCTATGACATCAGAGAGCCAACCTTACCAAGTCCCATCTTGCCTATGTCTTTATGCACATGTCCTTTCATTGTTCCCTCACAGCACCTTGTCAGGTCTAGGAACCAAATCCTATAAGAATGTTATGTTGTGCCAGAGGGGGATATTAAATGATTTGCCTACAGTTCATGGTCCTATTTTGTGAGGTTTTAGAAACTTTGAGAAGTGGAACATGTTTGAAGGAGGTGGGTCAATGGCGAGTGACTTTGAAGGTTCCCCCTAATCTCCACTCTGAAGTTAATAGAAAAGAAACTGGGGAAGACCCTTGAGGACATCAGTACAGGGAGAAAGTTTCTGAACAGAACACCAATAGTGTATGCTCTAAGAGCAAGAATTGACAAATGGAACCTCATAAAATTACAAAGTTTCTGTAAGGCAAAGGACACCATCAAGAGGACAAATTGGCAACCAACAAATTGGGAAAAGATCTTCACTAATCCTACATCACATAGAGGGCTAATATCCAATATATATAAAGAACTCAAGAAGTTAGACTCCAGAAAACCAAACAACCCTATTAAAAATGGGGTACAGAGTTAAACAAAGAATTCTCACCTGAAGAACTTCGGATGGCGGAGAAGCATCTTAAAAAATGCTCAACTTCATTAGTCATTAGGGAAATGCAAATCAAAACAACCCTGAGATTTCACCTTACACCAGTCAGAATGGCTAAGATTAAAAATTCAGGAGACAGCAGGTGTTGGAGAGGGTGTGGAGAAAGAGGAACACTCCTCCACTGCTGGTGGGGTTGCAAATTGGTACAACTACTCTGGAAATCAGTCTGGCGGTTCCTCCGAAAACTGGGCACCTCACTTCCAGAAGATCCTGCTATACCACTCCTGGGCATATACCCAGAGGATTCCCCACCATGTAATAAGGATACATGCTCTACTATGTTCATAGCAGCCCTATTTATAATCGCCAGATGCTGGAAAGAACCCAGCAGAAGAGTGGGTGCAAAAAATATGGTATATCTACACAATGGAGTACTATTCAGCCATTAGAAACAATGAATTCATGAAATTCTTAGGCAAATGGATGGAGCTAGAGAACATCATACTAAGTGAGGTAACCCAGACTCAAAAGGTGAATCATGGTATGCACTCACTAATAAGTGGATATTAACCTAGAAACCTGGAATACCCAAAACATAATCTACACATCAAATGAGGTACAAGAAGAAAGGAAGAGTGGCCCCTTGTTCTGGAAAGACACAATGAAGCAGTATTCAGCAAAACCAGAACGGGGAAGTGGGAAGGGGTGGGTGGGTGGACAGGGGGAGAGAAGGGGGCTTATGGGACTTTCTGGGAGTGGGGGGGCTAGGAAAGGGGAAATCATTTGAAATGTAAATAAAAAATATATCGAATAAAAAAAAGATTTACAAAAAAAATCTATCCTATCAAACTGAAAAACATGAAATAAATCACTTCACAAGGCTTATTTAGACTTGTTTTGTTTTTGCTTTTTTTTTTTTTAAGACAGGGTCTTTCTGTGTAACCCTAACTGTCCTGGAAATCACTTGGTAGACCAAGCGGGCCTCAAACTCAGAAATCTGCCTGCCTCTGTCTCCCAAGTGCTAAAGGCATACATGTGTTACCACCACCCAGCTAGACTTGTTAAGAATAAAAGACTCCCTTATAGTTGGAGTCAGTACCCTGAGCAAACCTTGGGTGTTAACTCTGCACACAATCCCACAACACTCAAAGGAAGCTGGACTTTCTTTAACATGCCCAGGATCATAGGTGAGGAGGCCACAACATCGGTCCCAAACCGGGAGTAACTGAGACACCCAGGTATTCAGGGACAAAGGAATCCCCACACAGTCAGTGCTACCAGTTTCTTCTTGTCTGAGCCAGTGCTTTGATCAAACCTTGGGTGCAAGCTCCATACCAAGTCCCACATCATCCAGAGGAAGCTTGACTCCCAAGTGCTCTAACACACACAGGAACATAGGATAATAGGATCACAGGCTTGCAGGAGCTTAGTCATACCAGAATTTCAGGATTGCAGAGGCAGCTTGACTCCCAGGCACTCTTACATCCAGGATCTCAGGATCACAAAGACAGCTGGAGTTTGAGGAGATCTGACACAACAAAGATAACAAGAGGGACAGGCTCCAGTCAGAGACAGTGAGAGCAGGTAGCACTAGAGATAACCTGTTGGCAAGAGACAAGCTCAAAAACATCAGCAACAGAAATAAAGGTCACTTGACATCAACAAAACCCACTTCTCCCACAAGAGTCAGTCCTGGATACCACACCATACCAGAAAAGCAAGATTCAGATTTAAAATCAGTTCTCATGATGATGATAGAGGACTTTAAGAAGGACATAAATTATACCCTTAAAGAAATGAAGGAGAACACAGGTAAACAGGTAGAAGCCCTTAAAGAGGAAGCATACATATCCCTTAAAGAATTACAGGAAAACACAAACAGGTAAAGGAACTGAACAAAATCATCCAGGATCAAAAACTGGAAGTAGAAACAACAAAGAAATCACAAAGGGAGACTGCCTTGGAGATAGAAAATCTAGGAAAGAGATCAGGAGTCATAGATGCAAGAATCACCAGCAAAATAAAAGACATAGAAAAGAATCTCAGGTGTAGAACATATCATAAAAAATATTGACAAAATAGTCAAAGAAAATGCAAACTGTAAAAAGCTCCCAAACAAAAACATCCAAGAAATCCAGGACACAATGAAAAGGCCAAACTTAAGGATACTATGTATAGAATACAGCAAAGATTACCAACTTAAAATGCCAGTAAATATCTTCAACAAAATTATAGAAGAAAACTTCCCTAACCTAAAGAAAGTGATACCCAGAGTTGATCGGCAGTGAGAGGTGGTGGCTGCAGCATGTCTGGAGGGGAGGGCCACCACCAGCTGAACCGAAGTGATGAGGACCAGGTAGGTCCTACTCCTGCCACTACTGGACACTGCCAGCCAGCCGGGCTGTGTGCAGCAGAGTTGCAGCACTTTTTACTGCACTGAAACCCCAGAAGACCTCTCCCTCCTGAGAGCCAGTTACTAGAGGCACTCCACCATCTTGGCTCCCGGACGCCCGAGATAGCTGACAATGCCAGGTAAGCAGACATAGTCTGACACTAACATTGCTTGGGCTTAAACCTGTCAGGCTTGTGCCTGCACCCAGGCCCTGGGCAGCTCGTCAACCTTCTGTGCACCAACCTGGCCAGGGGCTCCTTTGCCCTGCAGACCACTCTGCACTTGCAGTGGTGCTCTGCCACCTTGGCTCCCGGATGCCAGAGAGTTCTAACTGAAAGAGCCAGCTACACAGATACAGCCCGAGGCTAATATTGTTTGGGCCTAAGCCTTTCAGGCTTTTGCCTGCACCCAGGCCCTAGGCAGCTTGGCAGGCTGTCTGTGGGCTAACCTGGTTGGGGGATCATTTGCACTGCAAAGTAATCAGCTCTTGGAAAAGGTCCCCTCCAGCATCTGCCATCTTCACTCCCTGAAGGAGCAGAAGGGCAGCACCAGGTTCACAGAGACAACCCAAGAATAGCATTGCTTGGAGCAGGACTGACTAGGGCTCCAAGGGCACCCAAGAGGAGAGCAGCACATCACCAACCTGTGCCAGGGGAAATGCAGTCATCCAGAGGGGCAGAAATACCCTTATAGGCTCATAAGAGGTTCAAACACCAGCCAGTGACATCAAGACCAACTAATTCCAGAGATAACAAGATGGCAAAAGGCAAGCATAGGAACATTAGTAATAGAGATCAAGGCAATATGGCAGCATCTGAACCCAATTCTCCAACATCAGCAAGTCCTGGATAGCCCAACACACCAGAAAAACAAGATTTAGATTTAAATTCACTGGTCATGATGCTACTAGAGGAACACAAAAAGGACATAAATAAATCTCTCAAAGAAATACAAGGAAACATCAATAAGTTAGAAGTCCTTAAAATGGAAACACAAAAAAACACTGAAAGAAATTCATGAGCATATGGATCAACAGATAGAAGCCAATAAAAGGAAACACAAAAATCACTTAAATAAATGGAGGAGAAATTGAGTCAATAGACAGAAATCATGAAAGAGAAAACACAAAGATCTCTTAAAGAATTAGATGAAAACAAAAACAAGCAAGTGAAGGGACGGAGCAAAACCATCCAGGATCTAAAAACTGAAGTAGAAACAACTAAGAAATTACACAGGGAGATAACTTTGGAAATAGAAAACCTTGGGAAGAACTCAGAGGCCATAGATGCAAATATCAACAACAGAATAAAAGAGATAGAAGAAAGAATCTCAGATGCTGAAGATACCATAGAAACCATTGACTCAACAGTCAAGTAAAATGCAAAATGCAAAAAGCTTGTAACCCAAAATATCCAGGAAATCCAGGACACAATGAGAAGACGAAACCTAAGGATTATAGGTATAGATGAGAGTGAAGATTTACAACTTAAAGGACCAGCAAATATCTTCAACAAAATTATGGAAGAAAATGTCCCTAACCTAACAAGAGAGATGCCCAGGAATATACAAGAAGCCTACAGAACTCCAAACAGACTGGACCAGAACAGAAAAACCTCCCGTCACATAATAATCAAAACCCCAAATGTAATAATTAAAGAATATTAAAGGCAGTAAGACAAAAAGGCCAAGTAACATAAAGGAAAACCTATCAGAATTACACCAGACTTCTCACCAGAGACCATGAAAGCTAGAAGATCCTGGGCAGATCTCATGCAGATTCTAAGAGAACACAAATGTCAGCCAAGACTACTACACCCAGAAAAACTCCCAATCACCATAGACAGAGAAACCAAGATATTCCATGACAAAACCAAATTTATACAATATCGTTCTACAAACCCAGCCCTACAAAGAATAACAGGAGGAAATCTCCAATATAAGGAGGGAAACTACACCTTGGAAAAAGCAAGATAGTAACCTTCTTTCATCAAACTCAAAAGAAGATAACGACTCAAATATAAAAATAATATCAAATATGACAGGAAATAATAATCACTATTCCTTAATATCTCTTAACATCAATGGACTCAATTTCCAAATAAAAAGACATAGACTAACAGACTGGATAAGGAAACAGGAGCCTACATTTTGCTACATACTGGAAACACACCTCAGTGTCAAAGACAAACACTACCTGAGAGTAAAAGGCTGGAAGACAATTTTACAAGCAAATGGTTTCAGGAATCGAGCCGGAGTAGCCATTCTAATATCAGATAAAATTGACTTTCAACCTAACGTCATCAAAAGAGAGACAGAAGGACACTTCTTGCTGGTAAAAGGAAAAATCCACCAAGAAGAACTCTCACTTCTGAACATCTATGCTCCAAATGCAAGGGCACCCTCATTTGTAAAAGAAACTTTACTAAAGTTCAAAGCACACATTGTACCTAATACAATAATTGTTGGTGACTTCAACACTCCACTATCCTCAATGGACTGATCAGAAAACAGAAACTAAACAGGGACACAGCAAAACTAATGGAAGCTTTGGACCAATTGGATTTAACAGAACATATATATATAAAACATTACATTTCATCCTAAAGCAAAAGAATACACCTTTTTCTCCTCATGGTACCTTCTCCAAAATGGACCATGTAATTAATTGGTCACAAGACAAACCTCAGCAAATATAAGATCATACTAATCCCATACCTCCTATCAGATCACTATGGACTAAGAGTGGTCTTCCATAGCAACAAAAACAACAGAAAGCCCACATACACATACTCCAAGATTAAAAATTTTCAAGTGAGACCTCATAAAATTGCAAAGCTTCTGTAAGGCAAAGAAAGAGGAACACTCCTCCATTATTGGTGGGATTGAATACTGATACAACCAATCTGGAAATCAGTCTGGCATTTCCTCAGAAAATTGGACACAGCTATTCCACTCCTGAGCTCCAACATATAACAAGAGAGGCTCCAACATATAACAAGGACACATGCTCCACTATGTTCATAGCAGCCTTATTTATAATAGCCACAAGCTTGAAAGAACCTAGATGTCCTTCTGCAGAGGAATGGATAAAGAAAATGTGGTATATTTAAACAATGGAGTACTATTCAGCTATTGAAAACAATGAATTCATGAAGTTCTTAGGCAAATGGATGAAACCAGAAAATATTATCTTGAGTGAGGTAACGCAATCACAAAGGATCACATATGGTATGCACTCAATGATAAGCTTGCACTGCCTGATATACCATTCACAGATCACATGAACCTCAAGAAGAAGGAAGATCAAGTGTGGGTCCTTCAGTCCTTCTTAGAAGGGAGCACATACAGAGACAAATTGCGGAGCAGAGACCAGAAGCTGCTCCACCTTGGGGTCTCTTACATATACAGTCACAAAATGCTGACACTTTTGGGAATACTAAGAAGTGCATGCTTACAGGAGCCTGATATAGCTGTCTCCTGAGAGGCTCTGCTAGAGCATGACATACAGAGATGGATGCTCGAAGCTAACCATTGAACTGACCACAGGGTCCCCAATGTAGGAGTTAGAGAAAGGACTGAAATAGCTGAAGGGGGTTACCTTGCAACCCCTTACCAAGAATGACAATATCAACCAACCAGAGATCCCATGGTCTAAACCAGCAATCAAGGGGCACACTTGGAGAGACCCATGGCTCCAGCCATATTTACAGCAGAGGATGGCCTTATTGGTCATCAGTGGGAGAAGAAGTCTTTTGTCCCATGAATGGTCAGTGCCCCAATGTGGGGAAAATTTGACAGCAGGGATGCAGGACTGGGCGGCTGGGTGGGTGGGACTGGTATAAGGTGTTTCTGGGGTCGGGGGAATTGGGAAAGTGGATAAGACTTGAAATGTAAATAAATTAAATGTCCAATAAAAAATGAAAAACCTACAGTGTGGGCATATAGGAAGAATTTATAAAAAGAATGAAAAAGGAAAAATGTCAAATATTATGAATATCTTTAAGCAAAGTATTTAATATACAATGTAATATATTCAAAATTAAAATAATATGACACCATTTATCTGTTTGTGTATGTGAGTATTAAATAATCAGGGGAAAGTGGGAAGGGTTTTTGACAGCATTTTATATGTAATTTTATGTCCCCTATTTTTAGCAGCAGTCTGAACTTACTATAAAATTAATGCTAGTATTAATTTGCTGCAAGTTAGTGCTGATTACAAAGTTGATTTTTTTTTTAACTTTTCAGCATCTTTAAAAGTTCACAGAGTCAATTAAACCTACTATGCATTTAGGGAAAGTACATATTTTATAATGAAATGTATAAAGCAATGAGATATAAATAACATTAGCATAAACACAAGATACTTGCTGGGTTAAAATGTGCAGATTAAACAACTTTGATAGTGAAAGTAAAATCATTTCACAGAAGGTATGTGTCACTGGAGGGGAAATCAATATATATGCATTCTGCCCACCCTGAGAGTAACACTAAATACATGCAGCTGTATTTGCCAGTTGAATAAACAAATTGCCCATTAGTGCTTTAATTTGCATAATGATGATTATTGGTAAGACTCACAGTCTTTGAAATATTTATTGCTCATTTTCAGTTCTTTTATGGATCATTTATATATGTCTCTTACTCTATTTCTACAAAAGCATTTCTTTATTTTGGACTCTCTTTTGCTGATCATGAAGGAATTGCCTGCAGTAAGATGAGCAATGCTTTTTAGGTATTACAATTTGTAAATATTTCTCCCTCTTAATTATGGGCCTTTAGAATATGTTTGTGTTTTTTCCTAACATACTGAGTAAAAACACAACAAAACAATTGTTTTCTGTAGCCATTACTCCCAGGTTTGCTGTTGTCTCTTGTTTCAGTGAGGTCTCATTCAATTTGATATATAGAAAAGGGAGATATGTAATGTTATTTTTCTGAAATGCCTTTCTTGTTCCATTCTCTTTTCAGAATTCTTTTTTCTTCCATCTAGTTTGGTTATTCCTGTGCCAGTGCACCACAGCTTCGGTAATTATGTATTCTCAAAAACTCATCATGTTTGCTATTCTTTGGTAGCTATTATTATATACTTTGGGTTCCAGCTTTGGATCAATTACTCAAAAATATTTTTAAAAAATTAAAAATTTAATATAACACTATTTAACATTCCAAGGTAAATTAAATCAAATTTCTAAAATAAGAAAAAAATACTAGCAGAGAACTGGAATCTTGTCTTTGGTAGGCCTGCTTAGATTATGAGGGTATGTTATGTCCCACAATAAGACAAATTCTCCTTTGTTACCAATAATAGTCTTCTATTGTTAAAAAAACAAAACAAAACTGTTACAGCTGAATTGGTTGCAAACCCCTGATCTATTCTTCTGAAGATATGCCTATTCAGTAAGTAGTGACTTTTGTAACCTGTCATTATTGGGATACTTAAGTCAAAACTGTATTTCAAAATCTGTGAGCTAAACAATATAGCAACCTATCTTACTATAACTTCTTTTTGCTTCCTTGATTGCAGCCAGCCATATTGTTCCAGCTGTGATTGCAATTTAGTCTATATTCCTTCTTTCTCCCGACTGCAAGGCTAACACAACCATGTATTTACATCAGCCTTCTGTGACATGGTTCCTATTTTCTGCCAAGGTTCATATTGTTCTACTCTTAGACAGCATTTGTGTTCCGAGCTTTCTGTCTCAGTCATTGTTACTGCAGTCTACCCTTCAGTTCAAACAGCAGATTTTATCTGAAATCCCCCTCTGCAGTTTCACACCTCCCAACATCTCCCCCTTTTTCAGATATTCCTGTATTTCAGTTCAGATTGAAATCACCTTCAGGAGAATATATTTTGCTGTCTCATGCTGGGACTCATTATAATCATTGTTACTTTGTGATGTCAGCAGGATAAAAATAAACCCATCAATTTTGGAATGGGAGACATATTTAAAAAATAATCTTGACCTGTAAGCTTTTGATTTTCAATTTTCTCAACAAAGAACTACACCTGTTCTTCAACCATACTGAAGTTGTTAAACTGAATTCACATGTCTTCAAGGCAATAGCATGTTGAATGGCATTTCCTATGCATTCACATTGAGGCAGTGAGAGGCCAATGATTGGAGGGGAGAAAGGAGGAGGAGCTAAGGGAAGTGAGGGGTGGAGAGAGAGAGGGAGGGAGGTTCAAATGAACAGAGCAGAGAAGGAGACGTGGACATCCAGATGGCTTCAAACTTATCTCTGGTGTTATGGAGAGGTTAGAAATATTGAGATAGTACTTTATCATTGTAAATTGGCATTATGAAATTGGGAGTCTCTTATTCATAAATATATTTGATTAACTATTCAACTTTAAGAGGCATGCTTCGCTGGATTCATGGAAGGATGGTGTACTCTGCAGAAGTGTGGCACTACCATTTAACACTACAATAGTGTATGTTCAAATGTTACCCATTTGTTTTTGCCTTTGTTGTTGTTGTTTCTAAAGCATGTTCATTTAGTCTTTGGTTACTATGCAGTATCCTTAGAGGTGAATGCAAGCGCCTGCCCATTTGCTTGGGAAGCCTCCATAAGCTATGCAGACACTGTAATAGGTGTTAATGAACATCAAGAACCTATGACACCTGAAGGGAGCCTGATATAGCTGTTTCCTGAAAGGCCCTCCCAGAGCCTTAAAAATACAGAGGGAGATGCTCATAGCCAACCATTTGATTGAGCGTGGGGTCCCTAATGGAGGAGTTAGAGAAAGTACTGAAGTAGCTGAAGGGGTTTGCAACCCCATAGGAAGAACAATATCAACTAATAAGATCCCCCAGAGATCCTAGAGAGGGAGGTAGGAATGTGTGGGTGGGTGGAGGAATATCCTCATAGAAGTAGGGGAGGCCAATGAATATGGGTTTCCGGGAGGTGGAGACAGGGAAAGGGGATAACATTTGAAATGTAAATAAAAATAATATCCAGTAAAAATAGTAAAAAAGGCAAATTCAAATGGTAAACACCTATACTCTTCCTATAGTAGCTCAGTCTTATTAGAATTATCAAATAAATGTTATTTAAGATGGGCTCAGATGATTTTTAATAAATGTGATGGAATCAACCAATGTTTCTTTGATTCCGGGAATGCATGGCCCTTCATGTCCTGAAGACATTATTGATACCCTGACCTCTGGCTTTCCAATCATTTTGTTCCCTTTCTGTGATGTTTCCTAAGTACTTACTTTCTTATTTTCTACATATGGACTAGTGTAAATTTGTATTAACTCCCATCTGCTATGTGAAGAATCTTCTCTGATGAAGCCTCAGAGTTAAACTAGACTGTGGCTACAAGAAGTATTTAGAAGATAATGTTATACTTTCTCCTTTTAGCAATATAACAGTATTAAGACCTATTACCTACTTAGCAAAGAGTTCTTCATTAAGTTTTCAGTACTATCCATTAATTTTCTCCTTTAGAGCTAGACCAGAAGTTGGACAAGCATAGACTTGCAAAGGAAGACACAATACAAATACATTTTATCAATAAAAACTAAAGCAAGGATTGGAGAAAGGATCCGTGTTCCTTTCTCCAATTTATCTTAAAAAAGAATGAAGTAAAGTATTAAGAAACAAGCAAAACACACTTGAAACTCTAGCATTCAGAATGCTCAACTACCAAAATCACATGTTTTAGCCCAGTATGGACTACATTAAGACCTGTTCTCAAAGAAAAACATAACAAAGAAAGAGGAAGAGACAGAAAGAATGGAGAAGATGGAGGGAAAAAGAAGGACAACATTTTCCAGTTTAGTTTTCAAGTCAGCTGTTTGAAAATATGGGTTGTGCTATTGTACAACTTACAATTCTCTACAGTTTGCATCAACAAGAGTTGCAGTCTTTCTTATCTCCTTTCTCTGAGTCCCTGATTATCTTTTTATTGATTGGAGCTAACCTTTCTTTTCAATTGGAACACTTAGATAACATTTTTTATTTGATATATTTTTATTTATATTTCAAATGATTTTCCCCCTTTTGGCCCCCCACTCTCCAAAAGTCACATAAGCCTCCTTCCCTCCCCCTGTTCTCCCACCACCCCTTCCCACTTCCCTGTTCTGGTTTTGCCTTATATTGCTACACTGAGTCTTTCCAGAACCAGGGGCCACTCCGTTCTTCTTGTACCTCATTTGATGTGTGGATTATGTTTTGGGTATTCCAGTTTTCTAGACTAATATCTACTTATTAGTGAGTGCATTGATCTTTTGAGACTGGGTTACTTCACTTAGTATGACTAGATAACATTTTTTGAATGTGCAGTGGTTGACAAGTACTAAGCTGAGCACACAAGTATCATCACTTAAGCCTGGAGCACAGTTCTATGAGGCAAAACTATGAGCCCTGTCTGTCAAGCTAGCTGTCTGTATGGCGGTGCTTTAATGGAGAGAAGTTTGTGTGATCACTCATTTCCCCCCCAAAATTGGTAGTCTCTAAGTATGTGCTAATCTTTTTTTCAAGAGACAATAATAGATTCCGTGAGTTAGATTTCCTTTTTTTCCCCAAGAATGGCTCAAATTTAAAATTATAGAGTTACTGGAACTTCCTCTGAGAGTCTTTTCCTCTGCTCCTATAAACCATAGTTTTATTGTGTAGACCTGTACAGCAGCTTAGCTCTGTGTGCTCAGCAGGTTGTAGGCTTTGTCTACTGTTCTTCTACTCTACCATCCTTTGGAAATATGTGCACTTTGAACCACAAGTCACATTTTCATTTTGCTCCAGATCCTTGATCTTGCTGGTCCTCTTTAGCACGTTCAGTTTGCTTACATGTTGTCACACTGAAACACAGGGAACTGGGGCAGTATTCCAATGAACTCCTAATGGGTCCATTAAGAGCAAAGCCATTTCAATCCAAATGAATGGCATCATTCTTTTTACCAGTGAAATAAGAGGCTGCTTAGAGAAAGAGGTAATCATAAATATACTTGCCTGAGAAATATTATTACAGCAACCAGTATTTTTTAAATATCTAGTTTGATAATCTCTTTGGCCTCCTTATCTATGTTAGAATGAATAAAATACTTCCTTGCAACTAAAATGAAATTCACAATAATACTCAGTCAAATAACATAGGACAAAAGCTTTTAAAACATCCTTTTCATCCTTTCCTTGTATCTTGCATGATTATATAGTACTATGCTTTTTCTAGCATAATAAGTTGGCATGCTTCATGCTTATTTATAGAATCATGTACATGAGATATGCATTACTTTTCTCTATTTGGAAATTAAATTTTATGTTATTACATTTTTATTTACTGATCAGAGATAGAATCAAGAGCAACACCCAGGAGAGTATAATGTTATCAGAATGCTTAGTAGTCTATCAAGTATGATACCAAGTATGTGGCCCTTCCTAGAAATTTCTGATAAATTTTCAATTCTCCGTTGAGTTAATGCTCAATTCCTGCAACATGCAGTGCTGACTAATTCACATTTATTACACAGTGGCTAATAAAAATGGAGGTGATTTTGATTATATATTGAAATATATCAAGCTGTTTTTAAAACTTAATTACTACAAAATTGTGGGTATGATATATATGTTTATACATTCTAAGATGGGAATTCCAAACTGGGGATTCAGAAAAGACACAGTTTGTGGTAAGTATTTGAAGTCTCAGTTGGAGCATATGCTATGGAACTGGCTTCTTCATTCATATAGAAAAGGAAAGACAGCTAGAGCCATCTGTGTTCTAATGAAATTGCTCCTTGATTGGCCTCCTGTCAGCAGCAGCTGGAGAACATCTTGGAGGACAGCCAGTCCTGAGTGAATGTGTCTCAGAGGTGGGTGAAATTATTAGATACCTGGTTCTGTCTGACCTCATGTGGAGAGAAGAATGTTAGGTTTGTACCCTGGAGGTCAAACCAATCACATGAGGAAAATAGAATTTTACCTATTAAGATGAGGGATAACAATATGCAGTCATGCTAAAAAGTCCCTATGTAAAGAAATTAATTCCCAGATTTCTGGTGAGGGAGACAAAACTTATATGACAATGGCTAAGCCAATAAGAGAGAAAATTAAAAAAAAGAAAAGACCTTGAAGTGGATTGTCAGTTTTGAGCAGTCCACTTCCTACCTTCTCATTTGTCCTTTGACTTCCTGATGTGTGTATTATTTGTTGTGTGATTTGCTTCAACATCTTGTCCTATAAGTATAACAATTTATGAATTCAGTAGAAATTCATCTGTCTTCTTCCCTCTTTTCCCATTTCATGAAAGTATTACTGCCAGAAGTGGAGAATAGATTAAATACTTGCTAAATGAAGGAAGGTGAGTGCAATATCATTGTGTTTGACTAATCCTACCCTTTCCTTCTCTAAGACCATGTGGTCCTGTATAGACAGTGTAGACTTACCTCCTCTGCAGATGATTGAGGATGGGTTTATTTCCCCTTAGCAGAATGAATGATTAAGTTGAATACTCTACTGTGGTGTAGGGTAGAATGCTGTATACTAAGTCAGAAACCAAATGCTTATAATGTCAGCTTGGCAAGGGAACTGCCAAACAAAAGTGACATTTTTCTGTGTAGCTTTAAAACATTTTAATATGATATTCTGATATTATCTATGATGTCTATGCCCAGTAAAATTCTTACACTTGATACAGTTTTGAATTCACGTGAAATCTCCTGTGTAGATTGTTATGTAAGAAAATTGTGGTATGTAATAGCAATATACAAAATATTTGAAAAACAATCTTCGCTCCTGCAACTGAGTAGGCTGTGGAATGCACAGGAATGTAGAGAACACCCTAGTGTAAGGTCTCCTGGGACTTGAACCACCAGGGCCCCACCTACACCCAGGAGCTGAGCAGCACCTCAGCCATCTGTGCACCCACCATGCCAGGGGACATCTTCCCTGTATGGAGTCCTGCAGTTAGAGGGAGTAGCTCCTTTACAGGCAAGGCTGCCATCTTTGCTCCTGTGAATGAGCAGCCAGGTGCAGCCACCTACACAGAGAACAACAGAGTATAAGATCACTTGGGACATGGCCTGCCAGGGTCCCGACTGCACCCAGGAGTTGGGCAGCACTACCATTGCCATCTGTGCACATAGCCTTCTAGGGGACATCTTCTCTGCAGGAAGTCCCACAGTTAGAGGTAAGGCCACCATCATCACTCCTGCAACTGAGCTAGCTGTTACAGCCAGGAATACATAGTAAACACCCTAGTGTAAGATTACTTGGGACTCAGTCTGCCAGGACCTCACTTGCAACCAGGAGCTGGGCAGCACCACAGCAATCTGTGCCAGGGGAAAGCTGGTCACCCAGGGGTGCTGAGATAGGCCTGCAGGCACACAGGAGGGACAAGCACCAGCCAGTGACAGCAGAACCAATTAATACCAGAGATAACCAGATGACAAAAGACAAACATAAGAACATTACTAACAGAAATTGAAGCAATATGACATCATCTGAACCCAATTCTCCCTTAACAGCAAGCACTGGATACCCCAACAAACCAGAAAAGCAAGATTTGGATTTAAAATCACAGTTCATGATGCTGATGGAGGACTTCAAGAAGGACATAAATAACTCCCTTAAAGAAATACAGGAGAACACGAGAAAACAGTGAGAAGCCCCTAAAGAACTACAGGAAAACACACACACACACACACACACACACACACACAAAAAAACAGGTGAAGGAATTGAACAAAACCATGCAGGATCTAGAGATGGAGGTAGAAACAATAAAGAAATCACAAATGGAAACAACTCTTGACATAGAAACCTAGGAAAGAAGTCAGGAGTCTTAGATCCAAGCATAGACAACAGATCACAAGAAATAGAAGAAAGAATCTCAGATGCAGAAGATACCATAGAAAGCACTGACACAACAATCAAAGAAAATGCAAAATACAAAAAGCTACTGATGCAAAACATCCAGGAAATCCAGGACAATTGAGAGGACCAAACCTAAGGATTATAGGTATAGAAGAGAGTGAAGATTTCCAAATTAAAGGGCCAGTAAATGTCTTCAACAAAATTATAGAAGAAAACTTCCCTAACCTAAAGAAAGAGATGCCCATGAACATACAAGAAGCCTACAGAACTCCAAATAGATTACACCAGAAAAGAAATTCCTCCTGTCACATAATAATTAAAATACCAAATGTACTAAACAAAGAAAGAATATTAAAATCAGTAAGGGAAAATGTCAAGCAAATATAAAGGTAGATCTATCAGAATTCCACCAGATTTTTCACCAGAGATTATGAAAGCCAGAGGAGCCTAGGCAGATGTCATACATACCCTAAGGGAACACAAATGCCAACCCAAACTGCTATATCCAGCAAATCTCTCAATTGCCATAGATGGAGAAACCAAGGTATTCCATGACAAAAACAAATTTAAATGATATCATTCCACAAGTCCAGCCCTTCAAATGATAATGCATGCAAACACAAAAATTATATCAAAAATAGCAGGAAGCAACAATCACTGTTCCTTAATATCTCTTAACATCAATGGACTCAATTCCCAAATAAAAAGACATAGACTAACAGACTGGATATTTGAACAGGACCCAACATTTTGCTGCATAGAGGAAATGCATCTCAGTGTCAAAGACATACCCTACCTCAGAATAAAAGTTAGAAAAGTGTTTTCCAAGCAAATGATCCCAGGAAACAAGCTGGAATAGCCATTCTAATATCCAATAAAATAGTCTTTCAACCAAAGGTCATCAAAAAAGATGTGGAAAGACATTTTATACTCATCAAAGGAAAATCTACCAAAAGAACTTTCAATTCTGAACAACCATGCTCCAAAAACAAGAGCACTCTCATTCATTAAATAAACTTTACTAAAACTTAAAGAACACGTTGCACCTCAAAAAATAATTGTGGGTGAGTTCAAAACCCCACTCTCCTCAATGAAACCAATCAGGGAAACACAAAATAAACAGAGACACAATGAAACTAACAGAAATTGTTGACCAAATCGATTTAACAGATATATATAGAACATTTCATCCTAAATCAAAACAATATACCTTCTTCTCAGCAACTCATGGTACCTTCTCAAAAACTGGCAATATGATTGGTCACAAAAGAGACCTCAACAGATATAAGCAGATTGAACTAATCCCATGCCTCCTATCAGATCACTAAAGAGAAATGGAGGTCTTCAATAGCAACAAAAACAACAGAAAGCCCACATACACATGGAAGCTGAACAATGCTCTATTCAATGATACCTTGGTCAAGGAAGATAAGGAAAGAAATCTAACACTTTTTAGAATTTAATGAAAATGAAGACAAAATACACCAAAACTTGTGGGACACAATGAAAGCAGTCCTAAGAGAAAAACTTACAGCTCTGAGTGCCTCCAATAAGAAACTGGAGAGAGCATACACTAGCACCTTAACAGCAAACCTGAAAGCTCTACAACAGAAAGAATTTAATATACCCAAGTGGAATATACCACAGGAAATTGTCAAACTCAGGGTTGAAATCAGCCAAGAAGAAAGAAAAATAACAAAAAAAGAATCAACAAAACAAGGAAATGATTCTTTGAAAAAATCAACAAGATAGATAAACCTTCAGCAGACTAAGCAGAGTATTCGAATTCACAAAATCCGAAATGAAAAGGGAGAAATAACAACAGAAACTGAGGAAATTAAAAAAATCATCAGATCCTACTACAAAAGCCTATACTCAACACAACTGGAAAATTGGGATGAAATGAACAATTTCCTAGACAGATACCAGTTACCAAAGTTAATCAGGATCAGATAGATCATCTAAATGGTCCCATAGCTCCTAAAGAAATAGCAATGGTCATTGACAGTCTCCAACCAAAAAATTCACGGAACCGAACAGTTTTAGTGCAGAATTCTATCAGACCTTTAAAGAAGACCTAACACCAATACTCTTCAAATTACTCCACCAAATAGAAACAGAAGGAACACTAACCAACTTGTTCTATGAATCCACAATTTCACTGATACCAAAACCACACAAAGATTCAACAAAAAGAGAACTTCAGACCAATTTCCTTGATGAATATCGATGCAAATATACTCAATAAAATTCTGGCCAATGGAATCCAAGAACACATCAAAACAATCATTCACCATGATCAGGTCGGCTTCATCCCAGGAATGCAGGGATGGTTCAATATATGGAAAGCAATCAATGTAATTCACTACATAAACAAACTCAAAGAAAAAACACCATGGTCATTTCATTATATGCTGAAAAAGCATTTGACAAAATTCAGCATCCTTTCATGTTGAAAAACTTGGAAAGTAAAGGAAGTCCAGGCCCATACCTAAACATAGTAAAAGTAATATACAGCAAGCCAGTAGTCAACATCAAACTAAATGAAGAGAAACTTGAAGCAATTCCACTAAAATCAGGGACTAGACAAGGCTGCCCTCTCTCCATATTTTTTCAATAAAGTACTTGAAGTTCTAGCTAGAGCAATTAGACAACAAAAGGAGGTCAAATTGATATAAATTGAAAAAGAAGAAGTCAAATTATTACTATTTGTAAATGATATAATAGTATATTAAACAACCCCAAAACTACACTAAAGAACTCCTACAGCTGATAAACAACTTAAGTAAAGTGTACAGATATAAAGTTAACTCAAGCAACTCATTAGCCTTCCTTGCTCAAAGGATAAACAGGCTGAGAAAGAAATTAAGGAAATAGCACCTTTCACAATAGCTACAGACAAAATAAAGTATCTTGGTGTGACTCTAACCAAACAAGTAAAAGATCTTTTTGACAAGAACTTCAAGTCTCTGAAGAAAGAAATTGAAGAAGGCCACAGAAGATGGAAAAATCTTCCAGGCTCATGGATTGGCAGGATTAATATAGTAAAAATGACCATCTTGCCAAAAAGCAATATATGGATTCAATGCAATCCCCATCAAAATCCCAACTCAATTCTTTATAGAGTAGGAAAGAGAAATTCTCAAATTCATCTGGAATAACAAAAAAACCCAGGATAGAGAAATCTATTCTCAACAGTAAAAGAACTTCTGTAGGAATCAGTATCCAGGATCTCAAGCAGTACTACAGAGCAATTGTGTTAAAAACTGCATGGTATTTGTACAGTGATAGGCAGGTAGATCAGTGGAATAGAACTGAAGAACCATAAATGAAACTACACACCTATGATAACTTAATCTTTGACAAAGGAGCTAAAACCATCCAGTGGAAAAAAGATAGCCTTTTCAACAAATAGTGCTGGTTCAACTGGTGGCTAGCATGCAGAAGAATGCAAATCAATCCATTCTTAGCTCCTTGTACTAAGCTCAAGTCCAAGTGGATCAAGGACCAATACATAAAGCCAGACACACTGAAACTAGTAGAAAAATGACCAGGGAAGAGCCTTGAGCACATGAGCACAGGTGAAATTTTCCTGAATAGAACACCAATAGCTTATGCTCTAAAATCAAGAATTGACAAATGGGACCTCATAAAATTACAAAGTTTCTATAAGGCAAAGGACACTCTCAATAGGACAAAATGGCAACCAACAAATTGGGAAAAGATTTTTACCAACCCTACATCTGACAGAGGGCTAGTATCCAATATATATAAAGAACTTGAGAAGTTAGACTCGAGAAAGCCAAATAACCAAATTAAAAAATGGGGTACAGAGCTAAACAAAAATATTCGATCTTGAGCAATACCAAATAGCTGAGAAGCACCTAAAGAAATGTTCAACATCCTTACTCATCAGGAAATTGCAAATCAAAACAGCCCTGAGATTTTACCTTACACCAGTCAGAATGGCTAAGGTCAAAAACTCAGGAGACAGCAGGTGCTGGAGAGGATGTTTAGAAAGAGGAACACTCCTCCACTGCTGGTGTGATGGCAAGTGATGGTACAACCACTCTGGAAATCAGTCTGGAAGTTCCTCAGAACACTGGGCATGATACTTCCGGAGGACCCTGCTTTATCACTCCTGGGCATATATCCAGAGGATTCCCCAGTATGCAATAAGGACACACACTCCACAATGTTCATAGCAGCCTTATTTATAATAGCCAGAAGCTGGAATGAACCCAGATTCAAAGGAAGAATGGATGCAAAAATGTAGTATATTTACACTATGGGATACTACTCCACTATCAAAAATAATGAATTCTTAAAATTCTTAGGCAAATGGGTAGAACTGGAAAATGCCATGCTGTGTGAGGTAACCCAATCACAAAAGAACATGCATTGTATGCATTCACTGATAAGTGGATATTAGCCCAGAAGCTTGGAATACCCAAGATACAATTCACATATCAAATGATGCCCAAGAAGAAGGAAAGAGAGGCCCCTGGTCCTGAAAATGCTAGATGCATCCGTGTAGGGGAATACCAGGAGAGGGAAGCAGGAGAGAGTTGACTGGGGAACAGGGGGAAGGGAAAGGGTTTATGGGACTGGAACCAGGAAGCTGGAACCTGGAAAGGGGAAATCATTTCATATGTAAATAAAGAATATATCTAAATAAATAAATAAATAAATAATGAGTTGGGGAAAAAGAATTAAAATATTCTCTAATATTAGAATAAATAAATAAATAAATAAATAAATAAATAAATAAATTTGAAAAACTATTCCAAGTTAATTTCCATGATTTTGTGTTGCACTATGGTTGTTATGACCCTCTGAACATCTCTGAAATCTTCATCAAAACATAAATTTCTAGCATCATATAATTTTTGCTGTAGTAGTATTGGTAAAGATTTAAATGGAGTTTAAATTAGTCATCAACAAGAATATTTCTTGTAGTTTAAAATTCCTGTTTTAAAGTTTGTTATATTTAAGTGTTAACACACTTTTTCATGGCTAGCATTTTGCTTTAATTTTCAGGCTTAGTTAAGAAAATATTCTCAACTGATTTTTTTTCTAATAACCAACTGATTTTCTACACTAAATAATCAAGGCAGCTGAAGGAAATGTACTCCAAAGAAAGAAATACAAGTGATTTCCAAGGAAGGACATCACAGATGTACTCTAATGAAGGACATACAGATGCTTTCTAATGAAGGACATCGCAGATGATCTCCAAGGAAGGACATACAGATGCTTTCCAATGAAGGGCTTCATCACATATTCCCTCCAATGTAGAAGGGTTGAAGTTAAGACCTTTCAATGTTATTGTTTTATAAAATAATGCAATATATACTCAGTAGAAACTATACTTAGAATTTTGATTTTTAGTCTTTTGTTGTTCAGTGATCAAAAAACACAGTGCTTTCTCAGCTACCTTTCCTGATGGATTGATGCTGTGCTCTGATGTTTAGCACTGTAGATAAATAAAATTAACTTAAATTTTCATGTTGCATTTATCCAGGATGTTACCATGTTGCAAAACAGGGGTGTTCTATATTAATAAGAAATAAAGGCCTATTTTGTGGTTCACCATTATTGATGCAAATAACAAGTTCATATTCTACATTTAAATTCTTCATTTAGAATTTAAAATCTAACAAAAAAAGGAAGAATAAATGGCATGCATGTATCTACCATATTTGAGAAACAGACAAGGGGAGAGAAAGAAAGAAAAAGAAAAAGAAAGAGCTAGAGACAGATCGAGGTAGTATTAATGTAAAATAAAAAAATAAGCATATTTTTACATTAGGAGAAATCCATGGTATAAATATATGCGCTTCATGGACAGAAAAGACTATTTACCAGAATGCACATGCAGAAAATATTTGTTTATAAAAAATTGAAAAGTTAAATCTCAGATTTATTTGCAGATCTTGTCCAGAGTGATGAGCAGAAAAAGATGGGAACAGGAAATTCTGAGGCTAGACATTTAACCGACCTCTCAAAGCCGTTTATGAAAGATTCACATTTCTCCACTCCATCGTAGTATTAAAATTATAATAATATTTCCCACTTTGATCATAAGGGAAGAATCAAAACTTTTACATCTTTTAGTTAGAACAACTTAGTACCCAAGTTAAGCATGAGAAATACTAAGTTGTTAACAAAGTAGCAGCACTTCAGTTATCTTCATGATAAATGTAGCTTTGGCCTCTGACACAAGACTCGTTACATCTTTGTAGTTTGTGAGTATGGCTATAAAGATAATTATCAGTTGTTCTTTGACTTTAATTAAAAATATAAATATGGCTTTTGAATGTTACCTGCAATTACTAAATCCATATTATCTTCTGTTCATGGAGGAGTTTACAGAAAGTTGGGGAAGACAGTGTATTCTGGAATAGACAAGGACAGGAAAAAAATGCACAGGTAGTGACACTGTATAAAAGAAAAAGGACTGAAAAGGATTTCATCAAAGAAATTCCTAGACAAGCTAGAAGAAATTCTAAAGACCCAAAGACCTTGAAAAATCTCTTCTAGTATGAACTATTAAAATAAGTGTAAATGAATGTGTGAATCAAATTTCAAAAGTAAAATATGCTCTATTATCTGTAATTTGGATAACTTTATGCAAGTATCTACTTATGTTCATATATCCAGACCAGGTGGCCACTTTAAGAAGTAAAAGTGCTAGAAGTTTGTTCAGGCCCAGATTTGCTCAAGTGAGGAGTCCTGTCTGCACAAGATCCTTTATTGCGGCTGAGATTGGCTGCATTCCTCACTGGACTGGGATCACCATTTAGGCCCTGCCTATGCAGTTGAGATTTGCTTGTATGGGGAGTCCTGTCTGTAAGAGAATCTTAGGCTGGCTCTGACCCTTTGTGGATTTTTTTTTCTGGAACTGAGTCAGAGTGATGATTACTTTATTAGAGTGCTTCATCATGCCAGGTTTAATCACTGTTGTTTCTAAAAGCGGGAAAAACGCAGAAGTCCATCGTCCTGCCTACTGAGACAGATAGCAACTGAGAGCTTTCCATATACAATCACAAAAAACAAAGGGAAAAAAAGGAAGAAGCACTTTCTGCACTGTTCTCTTCATCCTCTGTGGCAGAACAGTGCATGCCTGTCAGTCACTGTGGTCTCTGAAGCCTGAGACAAATTTGTTGGTTTAAATATTGAATGTCAGTACAATAGTGAAAATTGTTTACAGTAGTTAAATTGTGTATTTATTTATTACTTGTCTTTGGGACAAACAATCGAGTCTCAATGTTCTATGATGTGCGTCCTCTAAATATTCATAGAATGTTCTGGTATGATGCATTGTTCTTGTGAAACCAGTAACAATTAACCCTTAGAACATAGGATTCATAGTTGTCTCAGTTCTGGGATGCATTCTTAGAGTAGAAATGCTGGGGCCAAAATGTTGCTGATACAAAATATTGGTGATGTGCTCTTCTCTACTGAAATACTTCATAAGTAAAGTTTTTTTTCTTTTAAATCAAGAGTTACACTGAAGGAGGAAAAATATAGATCTATAGGAAAGTGTCTTGCTTTAGATGCCTGACATCCTAGGTTCGATACCCAGTACTGAAAAAAAAATTACAAGAAAGCAAAAGTAATAGTAATTCAATTGCTGAAATCAATCTGTTTCTTGATGTTCTTTACTGCTAAGTGTCTAGCACCTCATAGGTCCCTTGAGATATTATACATAGAAATTCTAGTTGAAAGAGAAACAAGGTCTGTAGACTCCAGACCTTCTCCACTATCTTAGAAGGTCTGTCTTTATTTCACTGGCAAGTCAGCTACTAATAAAAAGAGCTTGAAGAATTGAAGAATAAGGCAGGCTTTGTTGGAACAGGACCATGCTAGGACTACATTTCTATACCATGATGTTAGAAGTCGCAAGTAATGCCTGAGACAATGGGTTTTTTCAGTTTGGTAAATGGAAATGCTCATCCGAGTTACAAACAAATGAGCTGAACTTGAACAGAGAACAGTTCCAAAAATATCTCTAAAATAATAGCTGGGTGTTTTAAATTCATTTTCCTTACTTTTTTCTTTGCTTGTTTTTGTTATTGTTTTGTTTTTGTTTTGGGGATATATGTTTGGTTGGTTGAGGTTTTTATGTTTTGGTTTTTTCTTTTGTTTTGTTTTTTGTTTGTCTAGAACATTTTACTTAGAATGAAATCTTTGTAAACAACTTTGCTGCCTGTTACTATTATGAGAAGCTGCTTGGTACTTAGGCCATGGCCCTTATTCGCCTGTGACTCTTGCCACTCTCTCAACCCACTGCTCTTGGCCTCTTCTCCAATGCTCAGCAGGATTCTTTTCTGTCTTTACAAAGACTAATCACTTCCCAATCAAGCCCTGACAACAAGTTTAAGAATAGCTAACTTGTTTTGCTTTCCCAGGTCCTTGAACAGTATTAGCACCTGATAGAAGTGTAAGTCACTGGCTTCTAGAGGAAAGAAAGGATTTCAAAAGGTTTCTAGCTCATTTGCTTAGTTCTAGTGTGGCAGTGTGAAGATGGTGAAAGATGTACACCACTGAAAGTCGAGCTGTTGGCATGGGCTCTAGCTTTGGTATAGTTATTATATCACAAATGAATTGATTTCATTTGCTTTCATTTTAATTTAGGTTTGAGACAGAGTCTACTCGTTGCCCAGGTCAGGCCTCAGAATCACCACCCTATCTCTGCTCCCTGAGTGGAGCAGTGTCAGGTGTGTCACCTTATAAAGCTTTCAAGGGTGCATTAGTTTTTCTCCAGAGCTTAAGTGTTGCTCGACTAGAAGCCTCATTTGAATGGATCTAAGCTCAGAGTTGGTCATATCTCAGTTACTAATTAACTTCTTTTTTTGTCCAACCCATGCCATCTTTTAGAATACATTCATTTCACTTGCCCTTCCTCAAAATAATGTTGTCTTTGTTTTCTTTCATTCTTTCTTTTTTCTCAGAGATCTGCCTGCCTCTGCTACTGGAGTGCTAGGATGAAAGGCATCTACCACTACCCCTGTCTCAAAAATTTGAATTTCTAATTCTGAATTTCAAATGTACTTTATATAACTTGATTCTATCTTTTACATGGATTCAATTTGTACATTTTTGAAGATACATTCATTACAAAACAAATGGGCTGTAGAAAATTAATGAAACAAAAATAAGAATAATAAATAAAAATTAATATTGAAAGTGGATAAAACGATAAAAATGCCAACAGAAGGCACAAGAATCAGAGACGCACTTACTCTCATGCTTATCAGGCTCATAAAGGTACTAAAATCAAAACTGTAAGGTATACACATGATGCAGACCTGTGACGCTCCTGTGGATGCTGCTTCAGTCAATATGAGCTTTGTTCATGTTGACATAGAGGTCTTTTTCTTGATGTCCTTCATTCCCCTCTGGCTCTTACATTCTTCTTTCTCTGCAGGGTTCCTTGAGCCCTAAGTGGAGGAATTTGATAGAGATGCCCCATTTAGTTAAGTGTTCAATGGTCTCTCAGGCTGCATAATTTCTGATTGTGGGTCCCTGTATCTGTTACAGTGTGCTCCAGCAGAAGTCTCTTTGGTGGTGGCTGAGTAAGTAGATGATGAATGAGTGTAGCACAATGCCATTAAGGAGTCATTTTAATGCTAATTTATAATTTATTTCTTTCTTTACTTTTTTTTTTTTTTTTAGAAAGGTAGTAGTATTTGGTTTCCCCCTAGGTACCTGAGCGATCTAGCCTCAGGCTCTTTGTGACCCCAAACTGTGTCTGGCATCAGCTTCATCTTGTGAACTGAAACTTAAGTCAAATTAGATATTGCTTGGTTACTCCTATTGACTTCATACCACCATTGCACTATCATATCAGGTAGGACTCCATAGCAGACCCAAGGCTTTGTGGCTAGATTGGTGTTTATATTTCTCTTTTAGTAGCATGAAAAGTGGCATTCCTATGTCCAAAACTGTTAGATATAACAGAATCTTGGTACTGGAAGCTTCATTTGGTGACAAAAGATGGTTAATTGGGACATAGCTGTCTCTACCCATTATTTCCAAAATTCATTTAGATCACCACCATATATTTTAGGAAGCTTCTACTGTATTAGGTTTACATTATATTCCTCAAATGGCCTTTAATTTTAACTTTCCCTGTATTTCCTCCCTTGTTGCCCTTTTCCCTCCTCTCCCCACTTAGATAACTAGGCCACAATCCACAGAATCAATGAAATTTGGTATAGAGGAAAAAACTAGGAGGAACAGATAGATTACATTAGCAAAGAAAAATAGAATACTTATATATAGATGGAGGGGACAGGTGTTCTTAGTTTTTATAATATTGCTTTTTATCATGTTTTTTCTTCTTTCCATAATGCTTGATGGGTTATCTAGAATCCTCTTTTCCCAATAATGTTGTTCCTACAAGCAAAAAACAAATCATTTTATATATATATATTACATATACATACACATAAACATACACACATACAAACATATATATTATACATATACATATATGAGAGATAGCTATAAGTATAGATCTAGATCTAGTTAGCATATCTTCTTTGTAAAGTGTAACATGAATAGGCTTTTGTTTGAAAAAAAAAATGTGTTTCTTTTGAGCCTGTATGTCAACCTCCTTGGCACCAGGCCATCTAGAAGTTCATTATCTTTGCTACAAAGTAATAAAAAAAAATTAGATCAGTTCTGTTCTGAGCCTCAATGCTGTATAAATTTATTTAAAGCCAGTGGTTGGGGAATGTAGAAACAATAAAGCCAAATCCAAAACAGTCAATACTTAAATGCCTACAAGTATCTGAGTGAAATACACAAATCAGTCATTGCTATGATTCAGAAAGTGCCAAAGGGTAAAGTGGAGCCAGTCCCTAATTACCCAGGCATGAAACAACGTGAAAAGAAGTACAAAGATTTGTTGGGCTGAGGTCAAAGCCTAGAGAGAAACTAAAAGTAGATAGACAAGAAAAAGTAATCGTGGAAGGAGAATATAGAGACACAGCACCCTCTATGAATGGTCTCTGCATTCTTACCAGCACAACCAATATATACAGCTTTTCTTTTTGCTTTGTGCTGTGTGTGATTGTCTGAGAAATTTGTTTGATGAAGAGGAAATCAGAATGAGGAATCAGGGCTGATTCAACTTTAAATACCATCAGGAAACTGTATTCATTTTGTTATTCAGCAAACATGAATGTTTGTTATGAGTTCTTAATTAGGTTTGCAAAATATATCAGTATGTTCACGCAAACATATTTCCTAAAGGGTACATGCAGTAGGAAGAGGTATTCTCAATATGATAGAGATAATAGATCTTTAACCAAACCAGTCTTAATTCACTTAAACAGTGAACCATGGAAACACATACATATGGAGGTAGTAAAGGCAAGGAAGAGATGAGACATGATAAGGTAATTTGCATGGGTGAAAAATTCTCCAGGAACAAGATCTCAACTGTGATGGGTGGTGATTCACTCTTGGAATATGTAATTGAATTTTTGCATTTTAAGTGTGATGTAATTAAGATCCTCTTATAGTAAGTAGAAATGCATAAAATGGGCAGGCATGGCTGGATGGTGGAATGGATAAGAAAGAAGATGGGGGAAAGGGAAAGGAAGGAAGAGAAATGATGAAATGGAGAAAGGGAGGATGTAATGAAATGTACCATAATTCAGAGATTATTAGCTCCAAGTTCCTTAGTTAGAGAAGATTTTTAACTTTGTTTATACTTTTCTGATGTATGTTAAAATATTACTTACCCTTTAAATTAAGAAATCATTAAAAGAAGTTTCCCTAAGCTCTGTAGAAATTTAGCAAGAAAAACAAAAGAATAAAAAATGTAGATGTTGGAGTGAAACTTATAAGAGAGGAACTCAGAAATGTCTGAAGACCATTGGCAAGGAAGCAGTTATTGTAGCCATATTTCCTTCTAAAAGTCAGCTTCCATATTCATGAGATCTTACTGATTCACATATGTGCACCATATACAGCAAAGCTACTGCTATGTACACTTGCTGCTTATATATGTAGGATATGACTGCTGAGCATAAAACAAACATGAACATCATGAATGTATGTACTCTTCTGCTATACGTACTTGTAGGAGTGCTTCTACAGCATATGCATGCAATGAAGTTGTTGATAAGCATTATTCAGGGAGGCCATTGAAGTACATATTAACTGTGATGGTAGCCAAACATACAGAAATACTACTGCTGTGCATATATACAAAAAATGAAGTGTTTCACATGCATGAATAAAGATACCTGATGTATGCATATGTAAGGACCTGATAGCTCTGAATGCATGCAGGGATGTTATGGCTCTGCATTCATATATGACCTTTACTCTATATACATGTAAGGACACTATTGATATGAGTAGGTACAGAATAGATATAATTAAGCATAGGTTCAGGAACACTGCTATTGTGAATTCCTGCAGACACTACTTCTTTGTAGCTAGACAGCTTTGCATACATGCGAAAACTCAACTACTTCTTGTAGTCAAGAAACTTAACTGCTATGCCAACCTTAAAATTTGTTTCCATGATGAGGGATAGTATCGAACACTGATTTAATATGTTAAAATGCATATAAGCCATCAAGAATAATTTTAGAGAACAAAGAAATGTTGCTAGTGTAATCTGGTGTAAGTGGCTATAGAAATTCCCATTAATAGGACTAGAGTCAACTGAGAAAATTAAAAACCAATAAAATTTTCCTTCTTCTCATTTTGAGAGCATAGTTCTAGTCAAATTATGTTGCATGCTACAAGTACTAGGCTATTTAGACAATCAAGACATTCCCCAAAGTACCAGAGCTGGGTAACAATGGGCCATATTTCATTATTTATACTATTTTACTAAGGTCAACTTTCTGGCATATTTTGCTGGAGTGTTTTTAAATTTAACGCATTTTGTACATTTTGAAGGGACTATTCTGACAAATGAAAAAAAGAGTAATTTTAAATTTAGTAAGAACACTTTAGAATAAAGGACTGGGATTTAATATTTTGACTTTTTCCTTTCATTTTTCTTTTACTTTCTCTGTATATGTTCTCATCAATGAATAAGTTGAGGTTTACACTTAAGGTTATAACTTGAGGTTACAGTCTTCACCAAGATAATAGAAGTCTAGCAGCTTTTTAATCTCAGTTGCAAGCAATGATACCAGAAGAATGTATATACATATAGGTGGAGATATTAAAGAGTCTTTTTCCATGTTCAAGGTTGCTAAGTATTTACTGAATTATTGAAGGTGAATGTGTGTATTCCTGAAAGAGCCAACAGTTGTGTTTTAACAACAACTGTAACAATCATTTGTCTATTAACTTATGTTTGAAATACATTTTTTTATTAAGGTACTTAAGGACATCTAAACGGAGATATCTATATGTGTGCCTGTGCATATGAGTTTGTGTGAATGTATGTGTATATATGTGTTCTTGTGAGTTTGTCCACATGGCTGCATGAGTGTACACTTATGAGTACTTGTATATGTAGAGTTCAGTAGCTGAGGCAGGGTATTCTCTCCTGTTGCTTTCCGTGTTACTTGTTCAAACACATTTGTCTTCCTGAACCTCCAACTCTCCACTCAGCTATACTGGCTGGCAGTGAGCTCTGGGCCATCACCCTGTGTCCACCCCACCAGTACTGCTGTTCCAGATGTGCTTTACACCATGGCTTTCCCATAGGTGCTGGGGATCAACTCAGGCTGTCAGGCTTGATCAACAATCACATTATTCATTAAGCCAGATGGCCAACTTTGAAAACATCATTCGAAATTTAACATTTATAATTTCAATATTCTCATTGATTTGTTTTGCGTTTCCAGTTGATTTTAGTAAATTCTTGGATTATGTCTTTCTTTGTAGTGTTTTCTTCTTGACATTTCCCTCCTTTATACTTTACATGGTCTTTTTGAATGTCACCCTCAGGTTTATTGACAATTTCCGTTTTTATAAAGGGACCATTTCCTTCTGCATTGCTAAAATAAAAGATAATAGGTGAGGGCGGCGGCGGCGGCGGCGGCGGCGGCGGCGGCGGTAGCAGTGGCTGCTCCAGCTGAAGGGCCATCAGCGGTGGAACCAAGGCGACACAGGGTCCAGTTAGGCCCTGCGCCCACGACCACTGACCTTCGCTGACCAGCCGGGCGGCAAGCAACTGCGGTTCTGCGGAGCCTTTCGCTGCACGGAAGCCACTTCAGAACTCGGCTGCCCGCCAGTCAGGAGAGACTCACCGCCATCTTGATCCCGGGCTCCAGAGATCGGTCAGACCGAGGTACACAAACATAATCCTAGGCCCAACACCGCAGGGGTCGGAGCCAGACGGGCGTTGGCCTGCACCCAGGCCCTGGGCTGTTCGAGTGGCCATCGGGGCGCCAACCCAGCCAGGAGTTTTTTTTTTGCCCCGGCCGGTGCACGCGCCGCCACTTTGCCTACAGGAGCCAGAGTGCTCGGGAGGGCAGAGACTGCTAACAAGCGTAGCCTGAGGCTAACAAAACGGGGGTCTAGGCCCCAAAAGGCACAGGACTGACCCCAAGAACTGGGCGGCTTGGTGGGCCATCTGTGTGTCAACCAGCCCAGGAGGTTATTAGCACAACAGACTCTCCCGGTGCTTTCGCGGAGCGCGGACTCGCACGCCCGCCATCCGGGTCACCTGGCGGACCCAAATAACAGACATAGCCCTAGGGGAACTTTGCTCGGACCTTGGCCTCCCAGGCGTTTGCCTGGACTCAGGGCCCAGGCGACAAGGCTAACCTAGTGTGCGCCAGCCCGGTTGGGGAAATCGGCTGCCCAGCGGAGTGAGCGGAGCACAGGGGAGGTCACAGCAACATTCACCTTCGGAGCTCCCTGGGGGTGCACACGGGTTCCACCTGGTCCACAGACACAATCTGGGGCAAGGCCTCAGGCAGAAGCCCCCAGCCCAACTCTCTCCGCTTCAGATCAGCCTGGGTGGCCGCCACATCTCCAGGTCCCTCAAGAGGCTAGTGGGGGCTTCCGGGCGGCCAGCTGGGAGAAGTCGGTGTGCTCCAATAAATCCTGCGGGCCCCAGCGGGAGCCTTCAGGTGCCTGCTTCGGGATCTGAACAGCCTGGACAACAGCACCCTGTCTATAGGCAGTGCAGAGTGTAAGCTGTGCACCAGAGGCCAACGGGGAAGGGGCAGCTTGCACTGGTGAGTCCAGCACTGACAAGACCAAGTAACACCAGTGAGAGCTAGATGGCAAAAGGCAAACGCAGAAACGTCACTAACAGAAATCAAGGCAATATGGCAACATCTGAACCAAATTCTCCTCTACCAGCAAGTCCTGGATACCCCATCACACCAGTAAAACAAGATTTGGATTTAAAATCACTGGTCATGATGCTGGTACAGGAACACATGAAGGCCATTGAGGAGAAAATGGATCAAAAGTTAGAAGCCCTTGCAAGGGAAACACAAAAATCATTGAAAGAAATCCAGGAGAATACAAAAGCCAACAAGGAGGAAATGCAAAAAACACTTAAAGAAATACAGGAGAACTTTGCTCAACAGGCTGAGGTCATGAAAGACGAAACACAAAAATCTCTTAAAGAAATACAGGAGAACTTTGGTCAACAGGCTGAGCTCATGAAAGAGGAAACACAAAAATCTCTTAAAGAATTACAGGAAAACACAAACATGCAAGGGAAGGAGCTAAGCAAAACCATCCAGGATCTAAAATCAGAAGTAGAAACAACTAAGAAAACTCAAAGGGAGACAACTTTGGAGATAGAAAGCCTTGGGAAGAAATCAGGGGACAGAGATGCAAATATCAACAACAGAATACAAGAGATAGAAGAAAGAATCTCAGATGCTGAAGATTCCATAGAAACCATGGACTCAACAGTTAAAGAAAATGCAAAGTGCAAAAAGCTTGTAACCCAAAATATCCAGGAAATCCAGGACACAATGAGAAGACCAAACCTAAGGATTATAGGCATAGATGAGAGTGAAGATTTACAACTTAAAGGGCCAGCAAATATCTTCAATAAAATTATGGAAGAAAACTTCCCTAACCTAAAGAGAGAGATGCCCATGAATATACAAGAAGCCTACAGAACTCCAAACAGACTGGACCAGAACAGAAATACTTCCCGTCACATAATAATCAAAACACCAAATGTTCTAAACAAAGAAAGAATACTAAAGGCAGTAAGAGAAAAAGGCCAAGTAACATATAAAGGAAGACCTATCAGAATCACAGCAGACTTTTCACCTGAGACTATGAAGGCTAGAAGGTCCTGGGCAGATCTCATGCAGACTCTAAGAGAACACAAATGCCAACCAAAACTACTATATCCAGCAAAACTCTCAATCACCATAGATGGAGAAACTAAGATATTTCACGACAAAACCAAGTTCACCCAATATCTATCCACAAACCCAGCCCTAAAAAGGATAATAGGAGGACAACACCAATACAAGGAGGGAAACTCCACCCTGAAAAAAGCAAGATAGTAACCTTTCATCAAACCCAAAAGAAGTTAAGCAATCAAATTTAAAAAATAACGTCAAAAATGATAGGAAGTAACAATCACTATTCCTTAATATCTCTTAACATCAATGGACTCAATGCCCCAATAAAAAGACACAGACTAACTGACTGGATACGTAAACAGGACCCTACATTTTGCTGCTTACAGGAAACACACCTCAGGGTCAAAGACAAACACTACCTTAGAGTAAAAGGCTGGAAGACAATTTTACAAGCAAATGGTCTCAGGAAACAAGCTGGAGTAGCCATTTTAATATCAGATAAAATTGACTTTCAACCCAAAGTCATCAAAAGAGACTCTGAGGGACACTTCTTGCTGGTCAAAGGAAAAATACAACAAGAAGAACTCTCAATCCTGAACATCTATGCTCCAAATGCAAGGGCACCCTCTTTCATAAAAGAAACTCTATTAAAACTCAAAGCACACATTACACCTAACACAATAATTGTGGGTGACTTCAACACTGCACTTTCCTCAATGGACCGATCAGGAAAACAGAAACTAAACAAGGACACAATGAAACTAATTGAAGCTTTGGACCAATTAGACTTAACTGATATATATAGAACATTCTATCCTAAAACAAAAGAATATACCTTTTTTTCAGCACCTCATGGTACCTTCTCCAAAATCGACCATATAATTGGTCACAAGACAGACCTCAACAAATATAAAAAGATAGAACTAATCCCATGCCTCCTATCTGATCACTATGGAATAAAAGTGGTCTTCAATAGCAACAGAAACAACAGAAAACCCACATACACGTGGAAATTGAACAATATTCTACTCAATGACACCTTGGTCAAGGAAGAAATAAAGAAAGAAATTAAAGACTTTTTAGAACACAATGAAAATGAAAACACAACATACCCAAATCTATGGGACACAATGAAAGCAGTGCTAAGAGGAAAACTCATAGCCCTGAGTGCCTCCAAAAAGAAAATGGAGAGAGCATACATTACCAACTTAATGACACACCTGAAAGCCCTAGAACAAAAAGAAGCTATTTCACCCAGGAGGAGTAGAAGGCAGGAAATCATCAAACTCAGGGCCGAAATCAATCAAGTAGAAACAAAGAGAACCATACAAAAAATCAACAAAACTAGAAGCTGGTTCTTTGAGAAAATCAACAAGATAGATAAACCCTTAGCCAGACTGACCAAAGGGCACAGAGAAAGTATCCAAATTAACAAACTTAGAAATGAAAAGGGAGACATAACAACGGAAACTGAGGAAATCCAAAAAATCATCAGATCCTACTACAAGAGCCTGTACTCAACACAACTGGAGAATCTGGAGGAAATGGACAATTTCCTTGACAGATACCAAATACCAAAATTAAATCAGGACCAACTAGACCATCTAAACAGTCCCATAAAGCCTAAAGAAATAGAAGGAGTCATAGAAAGTCTTCCAACCAAAAAAAGCACAGGACCAGATGGTTTCAGTGCAGAATTCTACCAGACCTTCAAAGAAGAGTTAACACCAATACTCTTCAAACTATTCCACAAAATAGAAACAGAAGGAACACTACCCAATTCCTTCTACGAAGCCACAATTACGCTGATACCAAAGCCACACAAAGATCCAACAAAGAAAGAGAACTTCAGACCAATTTCCCTTATGAACATCGATGCAAAAATACTCAACAAAATTCTTGCCAACCGAATCCAAGAACACATCAAAACGATCATCCACCATGATCAAGTAGGCTTTATCCCGGGAATGCAGGGTTGGTTCAATATACGGAAATCCATCAATACAATCCACTACATAAACAAACTCAAAGAACAAAACCACATGGTCATTTCATTGGATGCTGAAAAAGCATTTGACAAAATTCAGCATCCTTTCATGCTTAAAGTCTTGGAGAGAACAGGAATTCAAGGCCCATACCTAAACATAGTAAAAGCAATATACAGCAAACCGGTAGCCAGCATCAAACTAAACGGAGAGAAACTTGAAGCAATCCCACTGAAATCAGGGACCAGACAAGGCTGCCCCCTTTCTCCTTATCTTTTCAATATTGTACTTGAGGTACTAGCTCGGGCAATTCGACAACATAAGGAGGTCAAAGGGATACAAATTGGAAAGGAGGAAGTCAAACTATCATTATTTGCAGATGACATGATCGTCTACCTAAGTGACCCAAAGAACTCCACTAGAGAGCTCCTACAGCTGATAAACAACTTCAGCAAAGTGGCAGGTTACAAAATCAACTCAAGCAAATCAGTGGCCTTCCTATACTCAAAGGATAAACAGGCTGAGAAAGAAATTAGGGAAATGACCCCCTTCACAATAGCCACAAACAGTATAAAGTATCTTGGGGTGACTCTTACCAAACATGCGAAAGATCTGTATGGCAAGAACTTCAAGACTCTGAAGAAGGAAATGGAAGAAGACCTCAAAAAATGGGAAAACCTCCCATGCTCATGGATCGGTAGAATCAATATAGTTAAAATGGCCATTTTGCCTAAAGCACTATACAGATTCAATGCAATACCCATCAAAATCCCAACTCAATTCTTCACAGAGTTAGAAAGAGCAATTATCAAATTCATCTGGAACAACAAAAAACCCAGGATAGCTAAAACTATTCTCAGCAACAAAAGAAAATCTGGGGGAATCAGTATCCCTGACCTCAAGCAATACTACAGAGCAATAGTGTTAAAAACTGCATGGTATTGGTACAGTGACAGGCAGGAGGATCAATGGAACAGGATTGAAGATCCAGAAATGAACCCACACACCTATGGCCACTTGATCCTCGACAAAGAGGCTGAAAACATCCAATGGAAAAAAGATAGCCTTTTCAACAAATGGTGCTGGTTCAACTGGAGGTCAGCATGCAGAAGAATGCGAATTGATCCATCCTTGTCTCCTTGTACTAAGCTCAAATCCAAATGGATCAAGGACCTCCACATAAAGCCAGACACTCTGAAGCTAATAGAAAAGAAACTGGGGAAGACCCTTGAGGACATCGGTACAGGGAGAAAGTTTCTGAACAGAACACCAATAGCGTATGCTCTAAGAGCAAGAATTGACAAATGGGACCTCATAAGGTTACAGAGTTTCTGTAAGGCAAAGGACACCATCAAGAGGACAGATCGGCAACCAACAAATTGGGAAAAGATCTTCACCAATCCTTCATCAGATAGAGGGCTAATATCCAATATATATAAAGAACTCAAGAAGTTAGACTCCAGAAAACCGAACAACCCTATTAAAAAATGGGGTACAGAGTTAAACAAAGAATTCTCACCTGAAGAACTTCGGATGGCGGAGAAGCATCTTAAAAAATGCTCCACTTCATTAGTCATTAGGGAAATGCAAATCAAAACAACCCTAAGATTTCATCTTACACCAGTCAGAATGGCTAAGATTAAAAATTCAGGAGACAGCAGGTGTTGGAGAGGGTGCGGAGAAAGAGGAACACTCCTCCACTGCTGGTGGGGTTGCAAATTGGTACAACCACTCTGGAAAGCAGTCTGGCGGTTCCTCCGAAAACTGGGCACCTCACTTCCAGAAGATCCTGCTATACCACTCCTGTGCATATACCCAGAGGATTCCCCACCATGTAATAAGGATACATGCTCTACTATGTTCATAGCAGCCCTATTTATAATTGCCAGATGCTGGAAAGAACCCAGGTATCCCTCAACAGAAGAGTGGATACAAAAAATGTGGTATATCTACACAATGGAGTACTATTCAGCCATTAGAAACAATGAATTCATGAAATTCTTAGGCAAATGGATGGAGCTAGAGAACATCATACTAAGTGAGGTAACCCAGACTCAAAAGGTGAATCATGGTATGCACTCACTAATAAGTGGTTATTAACCTAGAAAACTGGAATACCCAAAACATAATCCACACATCAAATGAGATACAAGAAGAAAGCAGGAGTGGTCCCTGGTTCTGGAAAGACTCAGTGAAACAGTATTTGGCAAAACCAGAACGGGGAACTGGGAAGGGGTGGGAGGGAGGACAGGGGAAGAGAAGGGGGCTTACGGGACTTTCGGGGAGTGGGGGGGGGCTAGAAAAGGGGAAATCATTTGAAATGTAAATAAATTATATCAAATAAAAAAAAAAAAAAAAAAAAAAAAAAAAAAAAAGATAATAGGTGAGTCTACTAATATTTTGGATTTTAATCTAGCCAGGACTAGAGAAATCTAATGTTTATGACTTTTCAATATTTGAAAAAAAATAGCTAACTTTTATTTTTAGTCATCCAACTCAATGCTTAAATATTTTAAAAGAAAAGAAAAGAGGACAAAATCAAACTTTAGAATTAGTATGAGGACTTGATTCTTGGTTTTTCAATTTGACACCATCTTGAATATGAACTAAATTTCAAGAATGGAGGGCACACATATGAGTAATTTTACTAATTTTGAAGTAGGTAGATTCACTTCTTACCTGGAATTTTGAGTTAGGAAGATACATATCTTTAATATGTATTATTGAGGTTAAAAGTCATAAACCTTAAACTTGGTTCAGGAGGTAGGAAGGCATACCTTCAATCTGGGCCACACCTTCTTCTGGTGTGGAATATAATGTGGAAGAAGAAATTTGTTTCTTTTTTCCTGCTTGGTCTTACAAGAATGTCTATTCCTTCACTGCCCATATAGTCTACGTCTTCATGATTCTAATTTATACTGAAGACCAGCTGAGACATCTAGCCTTGTATGCAGAGGAACTATGAACTCTTGGACTTTTGCTTACAGCTAGCTATTGTTGGATTACCTGGACCACATCCTGTAAGTTATTCTACTAAATCCCATATGTGTGTACACACACACACACACACACACACAAACACACATACACACACAAGAGACAGAGAGAGAGACACACACAGAGAGAGATTTATTCTATAAGTTTTGTAACTCTAGAGAGCACTAACTAATACAAGACTCTTCTGTGGAATTATAATTAAATGATCACAAATTGAAGCATTGTTCTGCCTAGTAAACATGGATACAGATGGATACTCTTGCCTAACAGTTATGGGAGATGTCAGGTGAATATTTCAATGTTTGTTTCAATGATACTTTTTTGCCCTCACAATTTTATAGGTCAGGAATTTGATTATGTGTAGTTCTGCCATGCCTCATGATATTTTAAACAAGAAACTATTGGAGATATAGATATTAGAAACAGCTTCAAACACAGTTTCCAGAGGCTAGTACAAAATACAAAGATAAAGTTATTTGGAATTCAGAAAGAAACTGTCATCTTAAAAAATGCTCAACTTCATTAGTCATTAGGGAAATGCAAATCAAAACAACCCTAAGATTTCATCTTACACCAGTCAGAATGGCTAAGATTAAAAATTCAGGAGACAGCAGGTGTTGGAGAGGGTGTGGAGAAAGAGGAACACTCCTCCACTGCTGGTGGGGTTGCAAATTGGTACAACCACTCTGGAAATCAGTCTGGCGGTTCCTCCGAAAACTGGGCACCTCACTTCCAGAAGATCCTGCTATACCACTCCTGGGCATATACCCAGAAGACTCCCCACCATGTAATAAGGATACATGTTCTACTATGTTCATAGCAGCCCTATTTATAATTGCCAGATGCTGGAAAGAACCTAGGTATCCCTCAACAGAAGAGTGGATGCAAAAAATGTGGTATATCTACACAGTGGAGTACTATTCATCCATTAGAAACAATGAATTCATGAAATTCTTAGGCAAATGGATGGAGCTAGAGAATATCATACTTAGTGAGGTAACCCAGACTCAAAAGGTGAATCATGGTATGCACTCACTAATAAGTGGATATTAACCTAGAAAACTGGAATACCAAAAACATAATCCACACATCAAATGAGGTACAAGAAGAAAGGAGGAGTGGCCCCTGGTTCTGGAAAGACTCAGTGAAACAGTATTCAGCAAAACCAGAACGGGGAAGTGGGAAGGGGTGGGTGGGAAGACAGGGGAAGAGAAGGGGGCTTACGGGACTTTCGGGGAGTGGGGGGGGCTAGAAAAGGGGAAATCATTTGAAATGTAAATAAATTATATCGAATAAAAAAAAAAGAAAGAAACTGTCTATAAAGGTAGAAAAAACTAAATTCTTTTTGTCTCTTTATTCCTCTCAACTTGTAGCATTCTTTATTTGCTATTTAATACTGCTCCGGCTAAGGAAAAAGAAATACCATTTACAATTCCTAGCATTAACTTTGGCATTTGCAATCATAGTATTCAATGCCATTCAAATGCAGAGACCAAGAAACTCACAGGGAATGACTGAAATTACACATGCAGAGTTCCACACACACTTATCTGTCTGCCTAGCAGAGTGGATACCGTGTAATATGTAATTTTGATTTTGTTTCTTTTTAAAATTTATATTATTATTTATTGTATACACACACACACACACACAGAGCATATATAAACAGGTCAATGGATAACCTGAAAAAGTTGGTTATCTTCGATCATATAAGATCAACTCAGATTTTCTGAATTGTCACTGTTAAGAATTATAAAGTATAAATTCTTTTTCCATATGACTGCACAAAGCTATAGATAGCACTGCACAGATAGGTTGAAGAAACAAATACTCTTCTTAATGGAAAATAAAATTAGAAAATTTGCAACATAATCCAATGCAACAGTTAACCTGACAAACAGGAGAATAAAAGCCACTGTGATGCTGCCAGTAATTAATCTACATGTTTGCCATTGCCCTTCATTTGCTGTCTAACAACCTCTGTCTGGCTAGGATAAAAGGAGACAAGAGGACCAGGATAGGTGAAATTAAAGGTCTTTGGCATAACCTAGGAGTCTAGAGTTTACTCTCATCCCCATTCCTGCCATAATGTACAGAGTCAGCTGATACTGAAGTGTCTTTAAACATTCTGTAAGGAGGGTTAGGCATGACAGACAGTGATGGCAGAAGAGATTACCAAAGATCAAGAAGACTGGGGGTGTATAAAAACTATTGTTATACAAAGGCAGAATGTGGGCTGGGCTGGGAAGATGATTCAGCTGTTAAGGCATGGAGTTTGATTTCCAAAACCCACATAAAAAGTCAAGCATAATGTTGTGTATGTGTCATCTTAGACCTGGGAACTTGAAATAGGCAGATTACCCATTGCTCTCTGGCATGATCCAGTAAAAAACCTTGTCTCAATGGGTAAGGGAAGGAGGCAGAGAGAAAGACTGATGATACTTGTGGCTGGCCTCTGGATTACATACATGCACAGATATGCAAATATATATATACAGGCAGCAGGGAGTGACCTAAATTGCACTGGTGGTTAGTGTTAAGCTGTGCTTTGTATGATTCCATGTGTTTGTGTCTCTTGTGGGGCATGGGCAGAACAGAACAGAAAAAGTTGTTTATTCTACCATGACTGCAGTTAACAAATGTTCAAACCATAAGGAAACAAACAAAAGGCAAAATTCTGGCATTCTCTTTGTGTGTATCTAAATGAACTTATTCTGCCTATATGAAAATTTGGCATTTATTTTTCTTTCTTTTTTTAATATTTTTATTTTCTATATTGCTTGTTTACATTCCAAATGATTTCCCCTTTCTTAGATCTCCCTTCCCCATTTGTCCCATAAACCTTCTTCTCTCCATCCCTTCTCCAATCACCTCTCTCCTTTTTCTCTGTCCTTATATTCCCTTCCAATGCTAGATCAATCCTTTCCAGGATCAGGACCCTCTCCATACTTCTTCATGGAAGTCATTTGTTATGCAATTTGTGCCTTGGGTATTCAGGGCTTCTGGGCTAATTAATATCCACTGATCAGAGATTGCATTCCATGTGTATTCTTTTGTGATTGGGTTACCTCACTTAGGATGATATTTTCCAGATCAAACCATTTGCCTAAAAATTTTGTGAATTCATTGTTTCTAATTGCTGAGTAAAATTCCATTGTGCAAATATACCACATTTTCTGTATTCATTCCTCCTTTGAGGGGCATCTGGGTTCTTTCCAGCTTCTGGCTATTATAAATAAGGCTGCTATGAACATAATGGAGCATGTGTCTTTATTGCAGGCCGGGGAATCCTTTGGGTATATGCCCAGGAATAGGTATAGAAGGGTCCTCTGGAAGTCTCATGTTCAGTTTTCTGAGGAACCTCCAGACTGATTTCCAAAGTGGTTGTACCATCTTACAGCCCCACCAGCAGTGGAGGAGTGTTCCTCTTTCTCCACATCCTTGCCAACACCTGCTGTCTCCTGTGTTTTTGACCTTAGCCATTCTGACTGCTGTAAGGTGAAATCTCAGGGTTGTTTTGATCTGCATTTCCCTAATGACTAATGATGTTGAGCACTTCTTAAGGTGCCTCTCGGCCATCCAAATATCTTCATGTGAAAATTTTTGTTTAGATCTGTACCCCATTTTTTAATAGGGTTATTTGGTTCCCTGGGGTCTAACTTCTTGAGTTCTTTGTATATATTGGATATTAGCCCTCTATGAGATGTGGGGTTGGTGAATATCCTTTCCCAATTTGATGGTTGCCGTTTTCTCCTTTTAACAGTGTCCTTTGCCTTACAGAAACTTTGTAATTTTATGACGTCCCATTTGTCAATTCTTGATCTTAGAGCATAAGCTATTGGTGATCTGTTCAGGAACTTTCCCCCTGTGCCCATGTCCTCAAGGGTCTTCTGCAGTTTCTTTTCTATTAGTTTCAGTGTATCTGGTTTTACATGTAGGTACTTGATCCACTTGGAGTGAAGTTTAGTACATGGAGATAAGAATGGATCAATTTGCATTCTTCTGCATG